>NC_054868.1:15692757-16027757 GCF_018320785.1 Cheilinus undulatus
TTGATATGAGTAAAAGGAGCACCAAAGGGAATTTTTAAATATGCTCTGTTTGTAAATGACTTTTAACTAGTGCTGTCAAACGATTAAAATTTTTAATCAGATTAATCACAGGGTTGCTGTGGATTAATTTTGATTGATCATGATTAAATATTCATTTTAATCTATATTAATTGCGTTTCATTTTGCATAAGCAAACAGACTCAATCTCCGATGAACGTATGCATCACGTTAATGTGGTATTTTAAGCTGGAAGTGCTTCGGTGGAAAGAAAACTCCTTCCCGCAGAATGTGCATAATACTTTATGTCGGTTGACTGTTTCGTCTTGTTTTTTTTTTTTTTTTGTACTCAAATTTCCCATCGACAGGGCCAATGTGCTGTTTAGCATCTTCCATATCGAGTTGGTTGGTCACTCCTGGATCAACGGCCCATTTGCGTATGCGCAGCGGCATGCTCGACGGTAACCCTACTTGGACAAGCTGCCCAAAATGTGTTGTCAGAGACGTTTCAGGGATTTTGAGTCATTCTGCATTGTAGATGGGTTAATTGTGTTAAAATTTTTGATCAGATTAATCATGATGATGGATTAATCCACATTAATGTGTCAATTTTGACAGCCCTACTTTTAACACAAAACATCAAAGATTACAGTTGACTTTTATCTACATTGTGCCATGGGCTAAGAGTGAATTATTCAATATTTCTGTTCCTTTGCCCAAGCAGCAGCTGTACTTGGTGTGCAAGAACATGCAGGCTCGAGTGGTGGAGCTTATCCCCCAGCTGCTGGATGAAGGGTTTATTGAAGAGCTTCTTATGATAAATGACGACCTCAACAACGCTTTCATCCGCTATGAGAGGTGCTGCAGTTTTGGACTATGTCTATAGGTCATTGATATGCCTAAGAGGGCTGTTTGCATTGTGGCTAATTCAATACTTATTGAACTGTGATTGCATTCCAGGTTTGACAGACTGAACAAGGCACAAATGACAAATACTCAGCAAGTAAGAAAGGCATCGAATGTCTTTTTTATTGAAATAATCAATGCCATCAGTATCCATCAGAAAACTGGAAAAGGTCCCTTTCTGCTGTGCAAATGTATGTATGGATCAGATGATCTTTTTTGTATTGTGTTCACTCTAGCAGAGAGCTGCCACGAGCCAGAGTCTTATTGACCTCGGCCCTGAGCCTGCAACACTCAACCAACCCGCTGTCATCACAGAAACCAGCCAGCCAGCCATCAGCACCTGGGCCACTCAACAACAATCATCTAACCACAGTGAGTGTAATTTTGTGTAACTTTGGCTGCATGTGGGCACTCATACCAAACACATATAATTGAAACCAATTTTTTTCCTTTATCAATTTTAGTTTTAATCTATCTGTTTACATAACATGCCCAAAGAATGTAAAAATTGAAGTTCTAGCACAATTAAAAAGCTATTTTTAAAAAAAAATATGTGTCACTATACTGTAGATACTAACATAATAAGGTGGATGTTTTTATTTAGTTGTAAATGAATAAGTTAAATATGTCTTGCAGAAGAGGAAGAAGAGTTTGACATGTTTGCCCAGACAAGAGGAAGCTCCCTTGCTGAGCAGAGGAAAAGGTAATTAGTGCTGTTTACAAACATCATGGTCAAAAATAAATCTACTTAAGTTTATATGGTGCTTTTTGCTTTTCTGAATGGGTACGTCACACCTATCCATTTGTACCCTTTTCACTTCATTCACTCCACATTCACACACTGATGCCATTGGTTGCTATGGAGATTTTGGCCATCAGTAGTAGCTTATTCCAATGCGTATGCATCCATACCCATTTACACACCACTGATGAAGCAAAATGGGGTCAAGTGTCTTGCCCAGGGACACATTAAACATGTGACTGCAGGAGCTGGGGATTGAACCCACAACCTTCCATTTGCTGGACAACGGACTCTACCTACTAAGCCTCTGTCGCCCTATCATATCATCATGACATGAAGCAATAACATGCACTCTGATCCTCATCATTAAGAAAAGCTGTATCATAAATCATGTGCAACATATCTGCAGTCTTTGAATTGAAATGGGCGTGTAAAATCTAATACATTTCTGTTCACTAACATAGTAAATAAAATTACAGTCTGACTTCTCAGTCTTAGCTTGGTGCAGCTGTAGGTCAGAGGTAAAGTAGGTTTTCTGACTGGAAGGTCTGTGGTTTTGACCCCCACCTCATGAAGGAACTTGTGAAAGTGTTCTTGGGAAAGACTCTAGCTGTTTTTCAAAGCCAAGGAAGTATCCTGGAATGGCAGTTTTTTGAAGAATACTACAGTACATTGACTGCCGTTGGAAGACTATTCTAATGTTGAGGATCCTCAAAATTCTTCCAAGGACTGAGTCCTTCAAACATTGAATTTTTAAGGATGCACATATGTATCCTCTGTTCACAAGAATTACCCACAATCCAAAGTGCACCATTCCATCTCCTCATAAAGAAAAAAGAAAAAAGGTGCAATATCAGGACAAAAAAAAAAAAAAAAGTGTGAAAAAGTATTTGCCCCCTTTCTGATTCCTGTTTTTTCACATATTTATCACACTTAAATGTTTCAGATCATCAAAAAATGTAAATATCCCACAAAGACAACCCAAGAAAATTCAAAATGTAGTTTCTAAATGATTATTTTATTTACTAAGTGGATAAAAATTACAAACCTATCTGGCCCTATGTGAAAAAGTGGACCACTTCCTGTGATTGATGGAACAATAAACTCTGCTGTCTACCAGAAAATCCTAAAGCCCAACATCCAGCCATCAGTACGTACCCTCAAGCTCTTGGGTTGTGCAGCAGGACAATGACCCAAAAGCAAGTCCACCTTTGAATGGCTAAAAACAAAAAAAAACAATAATAAAAAGATTTTGGAGTGGCCGTATCAAAGCCCTGACTTAAATCCAGTTGAGATGCCATGGTGTGACCTAAAATGGGCAGTTCATGCTTGAAAACCCTCCAATATGGCTGAGTTATTTTATCATCATCATTTTTATGGCATCAAAATGAAGTTGGACATGCAGTGCCATAGGAAACTTTGTCATTTTATGATAATAATATATGTTGAATTACCTCCGCCTAGGAGGTTGTGTGATTGGCAGGGTTTGTTATTAGTTAGTTTGTTATTTAGTTTGTTTGTTTGTTAGTTTGTTTGTTAGTTTGTTAGCAACATAACTCAAAAAGTTATGGATTTTTATGAAATTTTCAGGAAATGTCAGAAATGGCATAAGGAAGAACTGTTTAGTTTTTGGGAGTAATCTGGATCATTGTCTGGATCCAGGAATTTTTTGAAGGATTCATTAATATTGGTGGATAGGGCTAATGGTGGAGGTCTGCGCTCCCTAAGTGCTTTTCCAGTTAGATTACTTAAAACAAAAATTAAGGAAATTTGTGTTTGGTACATTATTTCTTTGTTGTAACAATGCCTCTTGGTAATAAATCTTATACCGTTGGAAAGCCTGTTTATTTCCCCTTTGAAATGATGCCACATTTGTAAGGATCATGCATTTGTGGGATGAGCAGCAGAGCTGAGTATGTGGGTTGTGTCCATGAAAAATGTGCCAAATCTTCTTTACCCTTTTAAATGGGTAATCTTATTATCCATTTAAAAGGGTAATAAACAGGCCTTCCAACGGTATAAGATTTATTACCAAGAAGCATTGTTACAACGAAGAAATAATGTACCAAACACAAATTTCCTTACTTTTTGTGCTAAGTTTATATTACATGTAGTATGGTTATATGATGATACGATAGCATTTAAGATGGTCAGTACTGCCTCTATTTTGCTTTTTGCTGCTGATGGGTTTATGGGTGTGACCATTCCAATGATTTGACCATGCACACTCGCTAGCCTGTTCCAAATGTGTGTTTAACTGTTGCCAGGGAACTTTTGCCTTGACTCCATGGTATCCAATTAGAAGGATCCTTCCTACAGGATCCTGGACTTTGAGAAACAGCAATTGTTCTCCAAATTTTCCCCACTGCTGGTCCAGTGGCATGTAAATGTTAATTCTAAAGGACACCTACGTCACATCCTCTGCTATCTGTGTGAGAACATGGTACGAATAGATTCAATTTACCTGCAGTGTAAGAATGCCTTTGAGATTTTGGACAAGAAAAGTTACACATGCTCAAGTTCCGTTTGAACATCAGCCATGCTAAATGTTTAAAAGTTACCCTTTGTCCTAATGCAGATGACACTGTGATGTCACACAAGGACTTATAAATAAAAGTGTTGTCTTTATAATGTAAAATGCATTTTTTTTTTGATGTGGCTTATATTTGAAAACATATCTAAATTTAAATAAATACTATCTGCAGTGTCAGGTATGAAGACCCAGGAGCTGTAGAGGGTCTTGCCGGAGCACTGGATACAAGGTTGCATGTCACAGGAGGGGTAGGTATACAACCATAATACAGAACTTGAACACTTTTTCAATGCATCTTTTCCTTTGCACTCAAACTATAAAGGCCAGTGCTAATTGTATATATGGCAATAAAATGTCATTTTCTCAGTAACCTAAAAAAATGTTGTTTTAGATGCCACCAGCCAAAAATTCCCCGAAGAGTGATATTGACAAATGGTTATCTGATATGGTAAGAGAAAGCCTTTCTTTATGAACATGGTGTCAATAAATTTTTTTTTTTAATAACTTGTATTTAAATATGCAGGCAGATCAGTCTTCAGTGAGTGAGGGAGTGTCCAGTGCAGGTGAGTTCTTCACTCCACTAGTACCTTGTGTTTATTTTTTAATGTTAAATTTATTTGTGTGTAATTTTGCCTAACTTATGTGTTCGTGGGTGCACAAGGGAATCAGTGCCTTTAATGTTTTCCTTTCAGAGTTTGATAAGTTTCTGGAAGATCGGGCGAAGGCAGCAGACAACAGCAGTCAGGCAATTTGCAGTGTGTCACCTTCCTCATCCAGACCACCACCTCCACAGTCTTCCTTGCAACAAGAGAGATCACATGACCAACTATTTTCACTTTGATTTTATGGACAGAAAAGTTCAATATGCACAAAGTGTAAATGAAACATACCAGGAATGAAAAAGTGCTCTAGCAAATCAGGTTTTCACAGAAGCACATACAGCTGTCTACAACTACACCTGACACTGACTGCTGCCTGATCAACTCGCTGCAATAATAATGTATGCTTTTTCTTGTTAATTCCACTCTTTATCTCTGTGAAAGTACAAGCAACTTCATACGACTGTATTTATGAAATGTATTAGTATAATGTTAATGCAGTCAAAATGTATAATTACAAGTGGTTACTGAAAATATATTTGATGTTATATCATTATTTACGTTTGACCAAAGCAGTTGATTTTTTTGAATATTAGAATAAATGGGGCATTGTCCTGCAAAAACGCTGCTTCTATTTTTTTTTTTTAATTTCTGCTATCCAATACCCTAGCTTCTAGAAAGGGATTAAATTCAGCAGCTTGATATCTTGTTGATCTTTATGAAGTAATTCTATAAGACAGCAGTTACTTTGAAATTATTTCATCTGACATTACAGACTACCCCTCAAATACTAATTCAAAAATCATGTTAAGCTTTTAATGATGGATTTTAGACTAGCATAATCTAAGTTTTAAGGTCATTAAAGAATGTAAGTAATTTTAAATGAAAGCCCAATTGTTGTCTTTACTTGAATTCAGCACACAGACTAAAAGTAATTTAGAATGTTTTCATTCTTGTTATTAAGCATGTTAAACAAAGACTTCTTGAATTTGTCCTGCATGTTTTTACTGAAGTGAGACAAAACATCAGAACCTTGGATGAGAAGTAGGAGTTAAGATATGCTCTGGACCTAGTCAACAATATGTCACTGTTTGTATGAGAAGCCCTTAATTTCTTTATGTTACTGATTAAAAGTTCAAGGATGTCTAGTGTTGGGTACATTGTGTCCTTGGAGCACCCAGAGAGCAACCTATTACTGAATAGGAAGCCAAGAGGAATGATTTCTCATTCTCCCTTGTCATATCAAGACCTAAGACAAAGGCAAGACTGTCTAATGACGGTGCCTGTCTCTGCTGGTTAACTGTGTCTCTTCTTTGTGGATCAGCAGTATTTTCTTATGATATTTCAGGTCAGAAGCAGCTTCCAAATGTTCCCCTGGATCAAGACAAGGATGACCAAGACAGGGATTCATCATTTCATCAACTGAGAGCTAACATACCATCCTACTTGCAGCCAATCTGCCCATACAGCCTGCTGATGAACACTGAAGACTACAATAACATGCCTAAACCAAGACATCGTCAGCTGTCTCACCTCCTACATCTCATGGGTTCATCCCTTGACCTGTTCTGGATGTCTATAGAGCAGCCATCTGAAGCTCCTTGGGATGATGATGGAGGTAAACCTTTGTTGCATCGTTACTCACTGCCTGCTAAATTGAGCAACAAAACTGTTTAACTTGAAAGCTTCTCCAGAGCTGAGAAAGGTTGCAGCAAATCAACACCAGATTGTTGGTGAAAGATTGTTGGTCCTAGTGTTGGCTGTATTTCTTTGTTACACTGTCACTGAGTGTGTATAAACTGCTTACACAATAATTGTTTTGACTAATCAACTAATCTTTGTCTTATACTTCTGTTTACTCAGTTGAGATATTGTTGTGGCTCCATGGAGCAAAACTAAAAGATTGCAGCAAGGTTAGGTGTTTATGCATTGATCAAGAAATATAATGGCAACTGTTTCATAACTTAACAGTCATAATTGAGCTCAGGAGGTCACAACAAAAAGGGAGACAGTACCATGTTAGATGTTAACCTAGTTCTTCAATCAAATGAGCCCAAATTTAAGAACCAATCAGTTATTTAAAAAGAAAAACAATAACGAATCTTTCTCAGACAAAATCAATGCCAGATGAAATATCAAAACATGAGGCATGGAAGTCAATCAAGTCAGTGATGTGTGATCGACATGAGTGAAGGGTGTGCGTGTGTGTGCAGTTGTCGTTAGATGTAACAAAACACATATTTAGGCTTGCATAACCTGACCGAGATACAGTTTATCAATGGAGATGATCAGAGCAGAGAGACTGCAGGACTTAAAGTAACTCCAGCACACTGGGCCCTAGCATGCTGAGTCACTGATGTTGCAAAGGAAAGTCACAGCTGAAAAACATACTGCCAAGAAGACAACAGTGACACGCTACATAGTAATACAACATTGTAAATGGTAAATGGATCTGAGCTTGTATAGCTCTTTTCTAGTCCTCTGACTTCTCAAAGTGCTTTTACAACCGGGGTCACACCTACCCATTCACACACACTGATGGCCAGTGGTGGGTAGAGTACACAGTTACAGTACTCAAGTACAAGTACTTTTACTTAACAATAATTACTCAAGTAGAAGTAGAAGTACTCATAAAAATAAGTACTTGAGTAAGAGTAAAACAGTACCTTATTAAAAGACTACTCAAGAGGTGAGTAACTTTATTTTGGGCAATTTACATTTCATTTCAAACCTTTATTCTGGAAAGGACATTGAGGTTTCCCTCATTTCCAATGTTGTCGAGATTACAAGTACAATAGAACAAGCAAGAAAAAAACAACAGTCAAATACAATCAGTTAAACCAGCTGAAATGAATTAAAACAACAGCAACTGGAAACATAATGACTGGAAACGAAGGTCTTAAACTCTGCAAGAGAGGGGAGGACTTCAATCTTTAGAGTTTGTTCCATGAGCCTTGGACATCAAAGGAAAATGCAGTTTTACGAAGTTCAGTGCTTAAACTCCACTCCAACAAATCTAAGATGTAAGGTGGTAGTTTTCCAATGAAAGCCTTAAAAAAGTATAAAAACCAATGTTTGTTGTGCCTATTTTTAAGGGAAGGCCAACCAACCTTCTCATATAGGACACAATAATGAGTTCTGTATACATCACCAGTTATTAATCTAACTGGTGGTTGGAAACATGACGTCATTTACCACTGACACAACAGTGCCTCTGCAGTCTGCAAGTTAAAACAGAGATTTGAACTTATACGTTTAGCTAACTAGCAGTGCAGTTATTGGCTTGTTTAGCTTACTTACCATAATGTGCTTTCTTAGATTTAACGGCCGTCAGTGATGTCTGAGTTAAACAGGGGCATAATAAGACTTAAATGTTTTCATCTGGTGGTTAAAGATTTAAAACTTCTGGTTTCACAATTGACTCAAGACAAATAAATGTCAGATATTAAGACCTTAGTATCTGGTGTAGCTTTCTAATCCCATATTTCATGCGAGCTGTGTTATGTTATGTCCATATTATGGGAAATTCATGTGACAGTGCCTTCAGTCTGTTTTCAGCAGTAGATTCAGTAGACACCAATCTTGCCACCACTACTAACACAGAAAATGGTTTAGGGGTCTATTTAGTAAGAGATTTGTGTGGTGTGCCATATAGTGTATGGAAGCCTGATGCTGAATAAAGAAGACGGTTCACGGCAGCTACAGAGTGTTATTAATATTCATGTAAAAACCAGAGGGCAAATACAACAGCATCTACTTATGTTATAGTACCTATGTGGTAAATTATGAACAAAGAAACATCAAAGCGGTTGTAATTGTAGCATTCATATGCTAAGAAAAACATGTGGGATCAAGATTGTCCTCCTTGTTGGAATCCCACAAATGTTTGCATTTTGGCATTGTCTCCATTCTAATACTAACTTGTTTTCTTGTTTGTGCCTATGGTTTGTGCCAGTGTTGTGGGACAGCCCCAGATCTCACAGTGTATACCATGCTTTTGTTGTTGCTCCCAGAAGAACAGCCCGCTCCACTGCTGGACACCACCCCGATATTAATCAGCTGCCGTATTCCGCTGCCAACAGACCTCCTACCATCAACTCCTTTGCAGCCTACACAGACCCTGACTTTGAATGTGTGTTGTCACGACACAGCCAGCAACACCAGTGGAAGGAATGTGATGGATGAAGCTTGAGGTGAAAACACCCCCCTCTGTAGGTAGAGTTGGGTAGAGTTTCCTGCATTTATAAGGCCAGGTGTGGGCAATTTGTCTGAATCCTGGTAGCAGAGTGGTAGGACTGCTAGGTGTGTGCAGGAAAGGGAAAACTAGGGAGAAACACTTGTTAATAGGACTTTAGTAAGAAGTCTGATGAGGTTTCTTGTGAATTCAGATGAGGTGAAACTTTTCCCTGACTGATGTGGACTGTGTTGCTTTATAGTGAAAAGGTAGACTCTGATCAAGAGTTTTATGTGTTTAATTTTATGCCTATCACAATGATTTCATGTTCTCTAGGAAATTTTGCCCTTGTCTCCTCCCTGTTTGAGCCAGAGAAGCCAGCCTGCTGACCCCCCAGGTGTCTGCTTTAATCAGGGCCCCAGACTGAGCAAGGTAACATAGACTGGCACTGGAAATGTAGAACGGCTATCTGATCAGGAAGCCTCCTGGTTGCCTCCTCATGGAGGTATTCCAGGCATGTCCGGCTGGGAGGAGACCTCGGGGACGACCCAGAATGCGCTTGAGGGATTACATATCCTGTCTGGTCTGGGAGTGCCTCAGGATCCCCCAGCAGGAGTTGGAAAGTGTCAATGGAGAAAGGGATGTCTGGGTGGACTTACTCAGCCTGCTATCAATGCGACCTGGTCCCGGATAAGTGGATGAAGATGGATGTATATAGTCAGTCCAGCATAGGCCTACTGTTTAACCCAGTTTGTATATGTTAAAGGAGGTAATTCATTCATATTTTTGTTACAGTTTGTCTATGATGAAGGGGATTCACCTATAATTCTGTGTAAACTTTTCAACCAGCATCAGTCCTTCACATTTTACTATCTTCCTGTACACACTTATTGGATTCAGCAATGTCTGTTACCTTTTTGTGAAACTGAACCAACTGAAATTCACAATCGTCTCTTATTCTGTTTTCTTTACAGACAGAGGCACAAGCTGTGGGGAGTAGGCTGACACGTAGGGTTTGCATGCTGTGGTAGAGCTGATGGTGGTGGTTGCTCGAGAGTGCCTGTTAGACCTGCTTCTCTATGCAGTGCAGTGTTCAAGTGTGAGACTGCAGGGAAGGTTGCAGTGTTGGAGATCATGTTGTGTTCACTTGGTGGTATCTATTGGGTTTTGCCATAGAATCCCCTTGCAGTAAATACCCTGTCTAGTTATTGCCACCTTTTACATTCCCAGGGTAATATATTTTAGCTATGTGTAGCAGTTAAATATTTTTAGCAGTTTATGCATTGGGAAATGAAAATGCTAACGTTGTCTCTTTCAGATTTTAACAAACAAAATTCCTATATTCAAATAAAACCCTTTTTGAATCAAATGCATGTCTCCTGCTTTCCTTGAACCTTTGAATTTGTTTGGTGTCACCAAATTTAAAGTAAGGGTCTTTAGCTGACCCAAAGGTTTATATAGACCTCATATTTGCTTTTATACTGTCTGGCCATATTGGAATACCTTCATAATGCAGGTTTTTAGGCCTCTGCTTTCATACAGCCATTAGTGCAGCATTCATTCAGCAAATGGGAGCACTGCATTCATAGAGCCAATAGGACAACAGAGAAGCACTGCTTTCATACATTCTAATGGTGGGCTTCAATCATACAGCTAATAGATGCACTGCTTTCATACAACCAATAGGAGTGTAGCATCAATACAGCCAATGTGTGTTGTTAATTAAGCCAATGGGATAACTGCTTCCATACAGAAAGCAGGAGCGCAGCTTTCATAAATTCTGTTGGAGCACTGGTATCATACAGCCTATGCACTGCAGGCCATAGGTGTACTTTTTTTGATGCAGCCAATAAAAGGGCAGCATCCATACATCTAACTGATCTTGACATCTGGCCATATCATGCTAACTCCTTGGTGTGACATGCACCTTAAATCTCCAATATCCACCAAAACATATGAGGCCTCTAAATGACTTTTTAACTAGACTTGATGCAGTATGTCAAAAACCAACCTTTGAATATAATAGCCTTAAAGCCAGGCCCATAGAATCGATGATCCAACATGATTGTCAACATTTACCCTGTCTAATGGCCATTACATGTTTCTATTAGAGATATAAGGTTTCTGTGGCTGATGAGTGGGATTCTGAAGACAGTTGTACCTGGGTGATGGTTATTTTTAAATCAGGAGGGGGAAATTGATCAAAATTACTAAAACGGAGTAACCCAAAACCTCTAAACTTTCTTGTCAAATATTTAGTTAGTTCTTATTTAGTTAATGAGCTGTTGTCTTTTTCTCTTGCTTCACTTTTTTTTTTTATTTGTACATTATTTATTTTGTGAATTGTACACCGTATTGGGTTTTCCTAACTCAAATATAATAAGTTCATTAAAATTTCTCATTAAAATGAGAAAATAAATGATTGAGTGAAGTCTAAGTGTTTTGGCACTGTGAACAGCACTATCGTGCACAGAATTCATTTCATTAGGTCTGAATAGGTGATAGAATAAAAGAAATTATCATATTCCAACAAATGAAAATGGTAACAAATTAACTAACGTTAACAAGACAATTAAGAAATATTTTTTGAAATGTACAAGAGAGCAGCATACTAGAGCGTGTATGTTTTCCTCTGGATCCTCCTAGAGGGTCTTAGCTCAGCCCCAAGCCAGAGATACGCTCTTTTTAGTCGCAGTGGTAGAAAACTACTGGAGTTTCCCAGGAGAAACAGCAAAACGGGAGAAGGCCTAAAATACAGAAAAATTTAAGTGACTACGAGCTCATTGGCGAGCCATATCCACGGGCCTACTGTCCTTACTTTGTCCGAGGAGCCCTGAAGGCAGCACTGATGGTACATCCCCAGTCGTACATTGACGTTGCACTGTACACAGACAAGATGGCAGCCTCATTGGAAGACGAATTTGAAGATGCGCCTGATGTGGAGCCGTTAGAGCCAACACTGAAGAATATTATTGAGCAGAAATCTTTGAAGTGGATATTTGTGGGTGGAAAGGGTGGTGTTGGTAAAACTACGTGTAGGTGAGTTGTAGGGAAATGCTTATTCGCCTCCTGATATTTACTCAAGCTACGTGACTAGCTAAGGTAGCTAGTTAGCTGTTGCTGCACGGCAACCGGATGTGTGCGGTGTGTACAGCCTAAAAGGGGCGATAAAGCCCTGGCAGGACTTTGGGTCGTGGTAGATACGTTAAGCCAAACTCAGAGCAATTTTAACTAGAAACATATCCAGTTCTCCAAGCTAACCACTTGTTTTTGGTGCCTTCCTAACATAACTGCGAGCGTCCCTCATCATTTCTACAAGTCTTGGTTACGTTACGAGTCTAGCGGTTTAACTAGGTTCAGCTAACATTGCTGGCTAACATCAAGACTTGAACACTACATTGGTCAGAACAAAATGTCAGCATTGATACAGAAAGAGCGAGTGTGCTTAAACGATCACGCTTTCTACCATTGCACGACTTAGACTAGAGCCAGAGATCCGCCTGCTAAACACGGCGACATTGAATAATTCTTTTGAACTTAACTACACATTATGTCTATCATAAGCATCTAATAAGAACAAGACTATCGAATTGATTTAACTGAACTGATAATGGTAGTAATGATTTTAATTGTGGCACTCATAAATGAATTGATTAGTCAAATTTTAACTATATTTGGGAAATTGTAATTATTCAAATAGAAATGTTGTACTTATTATTATCATGATTAATTTATTACCCAGTTCTTGGCCTTCCAGAATTGCAGAAAATCTGGTATTTAGCACACAGCACAATTTAACCCATATGATCAGTGCACAGGCTACTCAATTCACATTCCTACATTAACAATCATACTGTTCAATACTGTGTCCTAAAACATGCAAGAATGATAGGAAAGAGGCCAATAATGACTTCCTTATCACTGTTGCTACTGGTTAAGGTAATAAAAATCAATACTGAGATACTTTTTAACACAGTTTGCTTTATAACTAAGTCTCAGTTATTTTAATAATCTATAGTAGGGATGGGAACAATTAATCAATGATCGATTAATTGGTCGTTAAGAATTTGGTCGATCACAGGGAATTTAGTTGATCTGATGTTGGCTTTTAATAAAGAGACTAAACACGTCTTACTCTGCCCTGCACAACAATATCTACCGTCATGACATCGTGAGTGGGTTTTGTTTTTGTTGTTTTTTTTATGAAGCCCGTTCTCTGTTATATGATGGGCTATTGACTTTGGATTCCTTCTAACTTTATTTTGTGAAAAAAATGGCAGCCAACTAAGGCTACTGTTTGTTGTGGTTGTTTTGGGGTATGGATAGTTTTTTGAGATGCTTGCATATTTTTTTTGCACATCCCCGCAATAGGTAATACAAGAGACCATGCCTTGTTTATGTTTAAGAGCCTAGGCTTTCGAAGGGTGAAAATAAATAAATCATTGAGAAACACACTCATTAGTTACCTGTTTTTGTTATATAGGGAAATGTTATATATATACCCATGTATGTATGTTTTTATACATACATAATGATTAATCAATTAATTGATCATTAACATTATAGATGCTCGAGTTGGCAGGTTTCTTCCAAACGCCCATCCCTAATCTATAGCTAAGGAAAAGTACAGAGTTGTAAAAAAATCTTAAGGTATTCAGTAGGGCTGAACAATTTGAGAAATAATCTAATTCCGTTTTTTTTTTTTTTTTTTTTTTTTTTTAACTCAGTATTGCAATTGCGATTCGAAATGCGATTATTCCTTAAGTTCCTCATCTTCTGTATTTTCCAACAAACAAGCAATAAATCATTCAATATTACAACCAGCACAATATTAGACTAAACAATGTCTGAACAATTTTGAAAAAATACCCAATTGTGATGATTTTGACTTGTATTGCAAACTAGATATGAATTATTGTATTGTCATTCTCATATGTAATAAGAAAAAAGTATAAAAATGAAGAAAATAGGATTTCTTTGGAGACTATACTAAAAAATGGCACTTCAGTGACTGCATAGCCTAGTTGTGTTATGCATAACCTCTCGGCTGCAAAAAAGTTTTAAGCTGGTATTTTGACATTAAATTTCAGGTTAAAGAAATATTGCACCTTGTTGAAAATTGCAGCAGGCCATATTGCAATTTAATCTAATTTTTGATTAGTTGCCCAGCCCTAGTATTCAGTCATATTCGTCACATTCCACATTTTAACATGAAAATTGTTACAAGAAAAAGAGAGAGCAAACTTTCTGAATTGCACAAAAAAACTTATGTTTTAGTGCTAAAATATTTATAAAATTGGGCGTCTAGGACTTCTTTTGTTAGTACTGCAGTATTGAAAGAGGTCGACCCCAGTCCCCTCCTAGTAAAGGTGACTAGGCATCTCTATATGGTTCAGAAGGGCATAATCATGTCCCCCACTGCTATTGAGAATGTGGCAATGTTCAAGCCAAACCACCTCACCATGAGGTATTAGAAATTGCATTTAAATGCATCTGTGTGCAGTCACTTTGTAAACAGGGCCTCATGTACTTTTTATTGCCAGCCTCCTGCTGTACAAACTTTTCATGTGCCATTTTTTCAGCTGTAGTTTAGCTGTCCAGCTGGCTGCTGTGAGGGAAAGTGTCCTCATCATCTCCACTGATCCTGCTCACAACATCTCTGATGCCTTTGACCAGAAGTTCTCAAAGGTGCCTACCAAGGTCAAGGGCTATGACAACCTCTTTGCAATGGTAAGTTAGACCACACAGAGACAACCACTAGTACTTCTCCAGAAATGGAAATAAACATAGAGATGCCATGCCTTGTATTAATGGACAAAAAACACATAAATCCACAGCCAGTTTTGCAGAAACAACAGTGAACCATCTTGCACAATAACATTACCCTGACAGGTTAAGCAGTTAAATAATATTAATAATAATAATAATAATAATAGACCATTAAGATTGTCATGAACACATGGGCTTTTCCTGTTTTCATATCAATATGCCGTTTATTATGTGTATTTTACTTTTACAGCAGTTCAAAAGTATTCCAAAAGTTTTTTGACAAGTAAATATAAAAAGAGCTACATGTATTTTCAATAAAGAGGCTTGTTCTAGGTTCTTGAATCTTTTAACGAATCAGATCACTATCACTAAAGTGTCATGAGGTAAGTGACTTTCCACATCAGGGTTCTTATCACAGACCAAACTGAATAGCTTTAGGCCCAAAACTGCAAATCAGTTGCACTTAATGAGGCCTCTCTTGTGTAATGTGTTTTTGGGAATGAAGGAGATTGACCCAAGTTTAGGTGTAGCAGAGTTGCCTGATGAATTCTTTGAGGAGGACAACATGCTAAGCATGGGGAAGAAGATGATGCAGGAGGCCATGAGTGCCTTCCCTGGTATTGATGAAGCCATGAGCTATGCGGAGGTCATGAGGTGAGAAAGACAATTATTAATGACACAAAGTTTATTCTTTTACACAACAGAATGAGTCAGTGGTTCCTGTTGTTAAACTAAGCCAAGACTTTTATCTATCTTTACCCCAGGTTAGTGAAGGGAATGAACTTCTCTGTTGTGGTCTTTGACACTGCCCCCACCGGTCACACGCTGCGGCTGCTTAACTTTCCCACCATTGTGGAGCGCGGTCTAGGTCGGCTCATGCAGATAAAGAACCAGATCAGCCCTTTTATCTCCCAGGTGAGGAGAGGCATACCAATCCATGGGGATGCATGGTTTTATTGGCACAATATCAGTAACAGATAATGGCTCAAAGAAAGAGAATTACTGGTAATGTTTATGAAAGCGTCTGTTCAATTTCTAGTAGTTTTTGCAGTAGCATGTCTTTTCAAGTTCTTTTTCTGGACTGTCACAGGGAACCACCCTGCAAGTCATTTGTTTATTTAGAATCAGTTTAATTGGAAAGTACAAGCTCCTTAAAAACTGATACATATTATTTTCTTTATAATACTTTCTAGAGCTCATTGTCATCAGGATGTTACAGTGCTGTTTGTAGGTCTTTGAACAGCATATGAAGCTTTTTTAACTTTTCAAATACATTTTGCACATATTGGACGTATGATCCAAATAGGTACGCATGATATTGGATTTTTGCCAGTATCCAATATGCTGCTATTTACAAAATAATTTAAGCTTATATTGATACTAATAGTTAATGTAGAAAGACCTTAAACTGCAGTCCTTAAAACACATAATTTAAAGTTTGAGGACGAACAAATGAACAAATGTCAGTCCTTAAAACAAACTTTAAAGTGTAAGGAATGATGTTGAATCAAGAAAAGGATTTCAGCTCATGTAGATGTTTTGGTCCAGCCTAAAACTTCACAAACTTATCTGTTCATAAGGCAAGTATTTACAGCTGATATAGGCAGTCCTTGACCAATTTTTATGTGAGTTTAAGTGCTTTAAAATGCATTACAAATCAAGTGTTTTACACCACAAATTTCATACATATGTCCTGTATTTTTTCCTCTATGACTGTCCATAGATGTGTAACATGCTTGGTCTGGGTGACATGAATGCTGACCAATTGGCCTCGAAGCTAGAGGAAACCCTACCAGTCATCCGCTCAGTCAGTGAGCAGTTCAAAGATCCTGTAAGTGACAGTTTAAACACAAGCACATAAGTGATCATTTGTGATAACTGGTGGTTGCCAGAGTGCTGTTATGTTTGAGTTAAATACTTTGTGAAAAATGAGATGCTGAACCACCCTTAGATTACTCTGTAACTATCTTTTTTACTTTTTGAAAAAAATCACAGAGCCCAGTTGACACTACAGGATCTATGATTTTTTTATTTCTATTTTTCATTGTTGAAAGTGAAAATAACGTGATTGGAAAAGAGAGAAAGGGCATTTATGTAATGTCGATCTAGCGCACGTGTACAAATGTGTGCTGTTGAGTGGCAGCCTCACAACTCCTCCCCATACTCATGTCTACAGTAAAAAAAGAGAAACAGCAGTATTTTCACCAGGAGAACATCCATAATACATTTTTTAAATCAATGTTAAAATACGTATTTGTTCTTTAAACACATAACCCCCCAAACCACCCAAAAAATAACTTGACTGCATTAGTGGCCTGATTAACGTTTTTCTGTTTTTGTTTCCTTGTGTTTCACAATTAAAAGTGTATTTTATTTAATAATGAAGTCAGTTATCCTAAACCATATTTTCTGTACACCAAAAAGCTTATCTAGCCGAGGTATAACGATTCAGCCCATTTTTAGAACTGCACACCCAGAGAAAGTGGTGAAACCTTACTGTCATTATAGATCATGCAAACGGACTTGAAATGAATTTCCAAATGCCTGTATAGCATTCCATTCAAACTGTGCTGAAGTATGCCTTGCAGTTGGTACTGGTTTAGCTCAGTTGGTAGAGCAAACACCCATATCCAGAGGCTACAGTCTTGACAAATCCAGATCCTGACGTGGTTTGGTGCTATCTTCCTCCACTTTCTCTCCCCGTATTTCCTGACACTAAATTCAACAGGAACTCCAATGCTTTTGTTTGAAGTTGAAATTATGTGTATTTTCCCCATTCAAGGGGTCTTACATAGATAAACTCTACCTGTCAGGGAAATACCTGATCAAGCAACAGCTAGAGGAGACCTGGTTTATGCTATGAAAAGCAGTGTTGTAGTCGTCACCAAACCTTGAGTTCGAGTCCAGTCCAAAATCCCCTGTGCTCAAGTCCCCTTTACCTGAGTCCGAGTCCAAGTCGAGGCCCCATGTTCGAGTCCCAGACAAGTCCCCAGTATCTAAAACCTGAAGCCAAATTAAATTAAATTATTAATGATTTTTAAGCCATTCTAGCTTTTCAGTTGGGTTATGTTGATGTGTTTTATTAATGTATGCATTTTATCAACTTTTATTTTAAAGGACTAGAGGAGCTGTTTACAGCAATTCTGCACAAACAAAACCAAACAGCTTAGACCCAGTGGTTGAGTAGCCTTAGGGGCAGATTCAATTTTTGACTGTTTTTAGTTTTAGTCTTTAGACAAAAACATGTTTGTTTTTAGTTACATTTTTGTCCTGATCCGTGATCACCCTCCATAGTTTTAGTCTAGTTTTAGTTGATGAAAATTAAAAAAAAACTCCAGTCCAGTTTGAGTACATAAAAAGTCATTACATTTTAGCTTTCTCTTTTGGTCACAACAGTTTTTCTCTCTCAAAAAATCTGAATCAGCGAAACTGTAAAAGTTAAATGACCACTAATTGTGGACTTTCCATAGCCTACTTTTAATAATCTGAAATAAACTGATATAAATACTAACATACATTGGATATTGGACTTTTGGGATGAAGGTCATTGGTTTTTATTGATATTGATACTGTCATTAATACTCCTTAATGGTCACACTCTTCATTGATTATATTAGTTCCATCCTCAAGACACAAAAAACAGAATTATTTGTGAATTGAAGATCGAGAAATAAGACCCACCCTCACCTATGGTCATGAGCGGTGGGTAGTGACCGAAAGAATGAGATCACGGATACAGGCAGCTGAAATGAGTTTGTCTGGGCTATCCCTTAGAGATAGGATGAGAAGCTTGGCCATCCAGGAGAGACTCGGAGTACAGCTGCTGCTCCTCCGTGTTGAGAGGAGCCAGATGAGGTGGCTCGGGCATCTGGTCTGGATGCCTCCTGGACGCCTCACTGGTGAGGTGTTCCAGGCAGGAGAGACTATGTCGCTCGGCTGGCCTGGGAACACCTCGGGATCCCCTCTTAACTGAACTCGTAATTTTCATCTATCTTATACTGTTAACTGGTTAAATAATTCTCCTCTAAAAGGACTGGATTCATTCAGATTTCTCACTAAGAACTAAAATTTCAATTTTCTCCGTGTGACATTTGAACACATGACAAAAAGGTTTTAACCATCCCCCTTTAATGCTCTACAGTCTGAGCTGTAATTAAACACATCATAGTTAACGTATGCCACCTTGTTTAGCTCACAAATCAGTGCTGTCTTGCTGATGTTAATGCAGATTTCAATGTTTGATATTTTTAACTAATTGGACTGACTACAAGGTTTAAGAGTTTTTATCTCTCTGTCCAAGACTGAGGAGGATTACTGTACAGCAGCAAATATGACTAGCCTAAGCTATTCAGCGATTCCAGGGTAGGCCAACAGCCTTTTACTTTAATTTCTGTAAAGATTACCGTGGGAATACAAAAAAGAGCCACAGGTTTAAGCTACCTATCAACCTATCAGCTCCTCTCTCTTCACATATGCTGCTCTTTCTCCTCTGGTTGTTTTAACAGACAGCAGGTTACACGCATGTGAGCGCACACACAGGTGAATATACGCACCGGGTGCTGTGTGAAAACTGATCAGTTATTTAGGGTTTTCTCACACAAAAACAATAAACAAATAGAAGAGTAAATCAGTCTTTAATTTAAAAAAAGGCTTGAGTCCTCCTCTTCATCCTCGAGTCCTAATGCAGTTAAAGCTTGAGTCCGAGTCCAAGTCATCAGCGCTGGAGTTCAAGTCGAGTCACCAGTCCTCCAAATCAGGACTTGAGTCAGACTCGAGTCCAAGTCCTCGACTGAAGTACTAAAAGTAATCAAAAACTTTCTCAATTTTTGAAGGATGGAGATGTGATGAGACCACAAATTTGCATATTGTGCCATGAAGGCAGGAGTGGTTTATAATCAGCTGTAGATGCCGCAATCTGTCCAGAACTTCCCTTGTATAGTGAGTTCTTGAGCCTGGCCACAATCATGACAGTATTCTGTTGTTATTATTGTAACACCTCCTACTAGAAATGCTACAAGCTACTACTTCAGGCTGGTGAAACATATTCATGTCAGAAAGGCCTCATTGTTGAAAAATAAAAGTAATAACTCTGCTCCACATTTGTTACATCTGTACTAGATTTCATGTGCTTGTCAAAGGTCCCATTCAGAACACATCTATACTTTAAAAAATGTGTCCAGGTCAGGCAAAATGTTTTTACATTAACATTGTTATGTGCTCTGTCTCTCACCTGCGCTTCTCTTTGCTTCCATCAGGAACAGACCACCTTCATCTGTGTATGTATTGCTGAGTTCCTCTCCCTGTATGAGACGGAACGCCTGATACAGGAGCTGGCCAAGTGTCACATTGACACACACAATATTATTGTGAACCAACTTGTTTTTCCCGACTCAGAGAGGCCCTGTAAAATGTGTGAAGCCCGCCATAAAATTCAGTCCAAGTATCTAGACCAGGTGAGTAACTGTTTTTTTTTGTGTTGTCCCAGTCCAATTGTGTTTACATCCAAAGGCCAATGTCTTTCTCATAATCATGTTGCCTCTTCATACAGATGGAAGACCTTTATGAAGATTTCCACATAGTCAAGTTACCACTGCTTCCCCATGAAGTGCGAGGTACTGACAAGGTCAACACGTTCTCTAAACAACTCCTGGAACCCTACAAACCCCCAAATAAATGATCTCCTTCCACTGAGGATCACCTTTTCTGCCTACAGACCACACCAGTACTATCAATATTCTTCTGAGCCCCTCAAACCAACCACAAACCCTGCAGTAACCCTTCAAGTTTATCCACTCGGTCCTCAGCATGTCATACAAAGCAGATCACTGCTACTGCAAGACACATGTTGTTATTTTAGGGGAGCTGATGAAATTACACATAAACATAACCTACTGTACTAATAGGGAGAAGAGACGGTACAGATTGTGCTATTTTACTGTATTTTACCTTCTTTGTCCTTCATATCCTCTGTGTGGCAAATGTATTATTTCTAATCAAAGCATTTAACTTTTTCTCTACAAATAATCTCCTCTTCTTCCCCTTTTGCCATCCTGCTCAGTGCCGAGCCTCAGTTGTGAAAACAGTGTGTTGCCAGTGAAGCCAGGATTAAATAGCTTTCAGATGGCTGATGTAAATGTCTTTTTATTCAGAGGCTGTCTTTTCTATTATTTGGTTTTGTGTTTCAAAAAGAACAATTGACTCTGATATAAAAAAATCAAATCCATTTACTGCTCATTTGAAATTGACAAAGTTGTTTTAGACTTAGCTGGTTAGAGCTCAAACAGGAATTAATTTTAAAATGGGCCAAAAACACAATCTGGTCTTAAAGGTACAGTGTGCAAAATTGGGAATATTAGCAACATTAAAGAGTCAGATTCTAGTTTGGGATGCTTGCTTCTGGTGGTAACAGTGGCAACAAGTAGAAATGAAGAAAATTCCTTTCTGTCATTTTACTTAGTGTCTTCAGTGGTACTGTAGTAACATGCAAGATGAAAATCCAAGATAGCGGAGTCTGTGGAGGGGACCCTCCCTATGTATGAATAAAGACTTATTCTAGTTTAATAAAAATAAAACAATTTTAGATATTCAGGTGATTAACAACTCACTTAGATTGACCTAGTATGTGTGTGTGTGTTTTTTT
The DNA here is from genome assembly GCF_018320785.1 of Cheilinus undulatus. Lineage (NCBI taxonomy): Eukaryota > Metazoa > Chordata > Actinopteri > Labriformes > Labridae > Cheilinus > Cheilinus undulatus. The sequence goes on from NC_054868.1 coordinate 15,714,118, forward strand.
ACACTTTTTTTTACATTTCCTTTGTTACACTAAATTCTAGTGGGTGAAACATTACACACTGTACCTTAAAGACCTTGTCCCAATCATCACCCTCATTATTTTTGCAATACAGATAGAACCAGAACAGTTGTGTTCTTAATATTAATCAAATCAATTGTCCTTAACTTGCCGTTTGTTCCTGGTGTAATGCAGCTACCCGTCATCAATTTTATCTTGTAGAAATAAAATTTGGATGTTAATTATCATATATGGCATGAACGAAGTCCCTACTGGGCCAACATTTCTGCTTTAGGTAGTACATAACTGAAAACAGCCGTAGTTAAAATTTTTAAGAGGCAAATGTCTGAAATGATTGTTAAAGTTTAAATGGCTAAAAGTTTTGTTGGTAACTAATCTGTGCCTACCAGGTTACCATAGGCACTTAACTAACGTTTGCTGTCCATCCTGTCAATACAAACTATTGCAAACATTTATACCCTTATGTAGGAAATTATAATTAAAGAATATATTGAATGTTTATCAATCATATTTTGAACTAGTGAATGATGAATTCAAGTAAAAGAAGTCATAGTTCGGAGTTGACTGAATTCTGGCCAGTGGTTAGCTTGCCACATGTCATTGTGCTTGAACAGAATAATTTAAATGGCAGATTCAGGCACAGGGAAGACACATATATATCCCCTCTTATTGTGAATGCTTTTAAGATAAGTTTTTGACGAGTTAATTTCAGATGTTTTGCAAGGATGAATTAAAAAGACTTGCTTTAGAGGAGGGTCTTTTGTGGTCATTTATTTTGTGTACATGATGCAAACTCACTTCTCTAAAATTTGGCAAATAATTCCTGAGTTTATGCAGTTACCAAACTGAGCAGAAGGCAGGTTGCCTCTGACGGGGGATAACTCCTCACTATTATCAACAATAATACTTTTGGAATAACGTTTTTTTCCCAAGAGTTATTTAAACATTTACTCAATGCAAAATAAAGGAACAAAGATACCCTAGGGCAAAACAACTTGGCCATATATTCTTCCAGGATTTCTTTGACTTCTTGGTTATCAGATACAGCAAGTGTGTCTACTTAGTTACTTGTTCTGTTGACACGTAAAAGGGAATTTCTTTGGACAAACTGTTCTGGTGGGACAGTGCATTTGTGAGCAAGTGGGGTTTTGGTGATCAACTTAGAGATTTGCTTCTCCTGGGAGGAATAAAACCTGTTGAAAGGGACCAAGTGAAAAGGCATTCCCTGTCCATTGTTTTAAGGTGTATAGTTTTGTAGTTCTTTAGGATGCAACATGTGGCCTATTATTGTACACTTGTAACCGGGAACTTGGTTGTTGTTTTCATATCACTTAACACGAAAGTTTGCTATGCTCCACTTGCTCCAGTTTCATAATTCCCTACTGTACTATACGGTCCTGTGCTCTCCTTGTGCCCCGGCACTGCGGCCTGTCGCTTGTGGTCCATCACCAAGCAGCGCTGTCCCGGTCGGGGGCCGCGCTAACGAGCTCCTCCTCCTCGTTTTGGGGATTTACCCCGGGGCGCACTGACCACTGGACACACCGAGAAGGCTCCGAGGATTACTGACATGCAACCAACCGAGCCTCAAGTTAACCGAGCTGACGCCAGGGGATATCAGAGTTGTGAGCTCTTACTAGACACGCCGCTGGTGAGCTCAGACAGTGGCACTGAGAGCACTACAGTGATGAGTGAAAATATGAATCCACTTCTCCAGTGGTGCCAATTACAGTGATACTGTGAGCCATTGGCACGTCTATCAAGAAAGAAAACTACTAACGGTAAGGCAAAATTCCATTACAACAATATATCATCAACAATTTGATATTATGTTGGTATAACTTTGTGATGCTATAAAATGCACTCTATTCATGTCGCAAATTATAGGTAAAGGTGTTTAAGTTAAAAGTGTTGGATCGTTTAACAATTCATGGCCCCTTTTAACACGAGCACCTACTTCTAGTGTCTTCAGAGAAATCTTTTTATCTACAGCTGTTATATTGACGTTCCAACACCTGGTTGTTACCAATGACTGTGACATACACAGCCAGAGTGGCAAACGCCCGTTTTTGTGGTTTCTCCAAGCTGCTTTTGGCCTGGAAAGGAAGTATTTACAAGGTGTTGTACAAAGAGTTCCTTGCTTTCTTCGCTATGTACACGGCCATCAGCATCACTTACAGGTAAGACTGAGAGAGCAGTTATAGTACACGTGTGCTGTCTACACATCATAGCAAATAACTGTGTATCACTCGTAGATGCTTCCTGTATGAGGACCAGAAGAGATATTTCGAAAAGCTGGCAATTTATTGCAACCACTACGCCAGTCTCATCCCTATGTCGTTTGTACTGGGTAAGCACTCCTGACCTTATCATTTTTTTGCATTACAGAAACAGAATTTGAGTCAAAGATGTTTTTCTTCTGGGATGCTTGTAATTTTGATTCTGGGACTCTACATGGGTATGATTTGTTACATTACATTAACTTTCCATGAGAGGGACCTTTAGCTCACAATCAGTATTACATAATAGGCAAATATCTTTAATGTGCAAAATGAACATAAACATAATCTCAGATGGTTGCACCATGACCTGGTCTGGGTAGGCTACATGTAAATAATTTTATTGGAAAGCAAGATAAACAAACAATCAAATGAAACACAATTTCTACACATTTTTATTTTGGCATGACACCAACTTATTTAATATAAGTTCTGTAAGAATACTTTGCAGTGAGGTTATACACTATTGCACATATATTCCTTTCTTTTTTCTATATATACAGGGTAATTTCCTAAATTATTTTCTTCACATGCACTTTGAGGTTGAAAAATAACAGATAACAGTGGCTCACTTAAATCGTCTACACCAAATAACAGAAGTTGTGCAACTGTAACACTTAAATCTTATTTGCTTTGGAATAAGAACGACCCTCCAAAGAAACAAAGACAATACTTGGTACTTTGACAAAAACGAAGCACATTTTGCACTCAAACCTGAGTCGAGCTCTAAAGTAACTGGACTACCCTGTGCTGCTGTTTGCAGGTTTCTACGTCACCCTGGTGGTGAACAGGTGGTGGAACCAGTACACCAGCATCCCGCTCCCTGACAGGCTCATGTGTGTCCTATCAGGGGGCCTCCAGGGGACTGACGAGCGAGGCCGCCTGCTGAGACGAACCATGATGCGTTATGCCAGTCTGTCTGCTTTGCTCATCCTCCGCTCTGTCAGCACGGCTGTTTTCAAACGTTTCCCCACCATGGATCATGTGGTTGAGGCTGGTGAGTGGGCATGAAGACAGGGTGGTGTGGTCAATTCTCAGCCAGTTAGTGAATCAAGCCAATTTTCATAAACAATTGTGCAAAGAAGCTTTTGAATGAATACAATTTATGATTAATAACTTTAAAAACTCAATTTGCTTTCTTGCGATTACAGCCTCTAAAATTAAAGTTAAATATTGAATCCTTAAATTTTAAACTTAAATGTTTCAAATAAGACACTGTCTTTTTCTGATGTGGCATCAGTCATACATTCACGTCATAAGTGTGTGCTGTTTCCTCTCCTGTACATTCTACACTAGGGACATTAGGCGAAACCCCAAGGACAGGAACATTGTGAAATTGACTGGTGATAAAAGTTTAGGCTGCTGTTGCAGGACTGTAGAGTTCAGTCCTCTTCATACTCTTCTATATCTGAACTATGTTGCGACTGTTGAAAGTTTTGATAGATTGATCATATTAATTGTAAATTTAAACAAACTCTTTTGTGACTGGTTGAGCTTTTGTGTCTTGAAATGTATTTTTATTATTTTGCACATAATCTGAGAGCAGTCAGCTGGTCAATACACTTCAAGAAAAGCTCAGGCAAAAGCCCAGTTGATCTAGTGTTCCCTCCTTCCTCTGGGTTACACTGACCATAAATGTACCTGATGTACTAATGTGCTGTTTGAGCAGGATTCATGTCAAGAGAGGAGAGAAAGAAGTTTGAGGGTCTTCACTCTCCTTATAACAAATACTGGATCCCCTGTGTTTGGTTCACCAACCTGGCAGCTGTGGCCCGCTGCGAGGGGAGGATCAAAGATGATCACACACTCAAACTACTTTTGGAGGTGCAGCATTTTATACAAACGCACACACACAATTTCAGACGCTCAATAATTAAGAAAAAAAACAATTTTATAGTTCTGATAAAAATTCAGTTTGAGATTTATTGAACTAGGCTGAAAGAGAAGAAGAAATGCCGTCAAGTGACCTCTGAAAGTCTCTATTTGTGTACCAACAGGAGCTCAATGCATTCAGAGGGAAGTGTAGCATGTTATTTCATTACGACATGATCAGTGTTCCCCTAGTCTACACTCAGGTAAGTACCTGACTGCTTTGAGTAATACTTCATTATTAGAATAATTTAAACATATATTTGATCATATTGTCATCTTCAGTTTTTAGCTTTTACCTTTCTTGATGCTTCATGTAACAAATAAACGTGAAAACCTGGGCCCTAAGACCTGATGCTTTGTAGATTGTTCCTTATTCATATAGCTTAATGGTTACAGATTACAACTCTTGATTTTTGTCTGTTTTGTTGACATCTTGTGTGTTTCAGAAGGTTTGCAACTTGTTGAGATTTTTTTTATTGTAGTTTTTATAAGCTTGGTTGACAATTGCTCTTGAGAAGAAATAAGCCCAAAGCACAATACTAATCAGAGTCCCTAAGTTAATTTTACATCATACTGTCATTCTGTTACAAGTATTGCAGCATCAGAAATCATGCCACGACACATGTTAACCTTGTTGCAGTGAGGAAAAAAGAAATGAAAACATTATTGTTAGTATTGGATGAATATCATATTGCCGCTTCAGTTTCGCCATCTTAGCAATGCACATTTGATTCACCGTTATTACAGGCACACTGACATAGACCTGAAGGAACAGAGAAAAAACTCATCACTTAACCATCCAATTCAATCTCTCCCCATAGGTGGTGACATTGGCAGTTTACAGTTTTTTCCTGGTGTGTCTAATTGGTCGCCAATTCCTGGACCCTAATCAAGGCTACCCAGGTCATGATCTGGACCTTTACATTCCCATCTTCACCCTGCTGCAGTTCTTCTTTTATGCTGGGTGGCTAAAGGTCAGAAAGAGGGACACAAATTGTGTGTTTGAAATGAGACTGCAACATAAAGGCATATCAATGATGAATACAAATAAGCTTTCATTCTCTCTGTTTTGCCTGGAAGGTTGCAGAGCAGCTGATTAACCCTTTCGGAGAAGATGATGATGACTTTGAGACCAACTGGCTGATAGACAGAAATTTCCAGGTCTTTAAGTGTTAATGCTTCATTTTTAATATTCATAGACTCTGATTGTAAGTTATTGTAACATTTCTTCTTCAATTCATTGTTTAAAATGTTCCTAGAATCTTAGCAGAAACAAAATTGAAATCCACGATCCAAGATGTTCTGAATAGGGATGAGTATCAAAATCTGGTACCACCAATACTAACTACCCCGAATGGGAGTGGTCTGGCTGCAGAGCACAGATCTCAGACTTGGAGACCACGACTGTGAGACGCCGCCTCTGTCAGGATGGAAGTGATGTCATTTGCCAGAACAACATACTTCATGTTTTAGATTTTTTTTTTTTTAGCAGTTCAACTGTGTTCATGAACGAAGTCCGGCAGTTACATTCATGAAAAAACACATTGCAAACATCACAGAATAAGCAAAATTTCAGACAGTTAAAGAGGTCAGAGGTGTGATCCGGGATTAAATAGTGTTGAGACCCATTTTAGAAGTAGTTATGCGAATGGTGGCTTGTTTTAGCTTTGTTAGTTTCAGGTAAAGCTAATGTAGCTATGCTAGCTGCATAGTAAACATTACTGGATAAGTCAATTTAGCTTTGTTAGCATTAGCTTTGGCAATGTGACCTTTAGCAACCTGAGCATGAGCAAACATAGCTGTTCGGAGTATAAGTTAATACTAAGCTAATATGCTAACATTTTAATGCTAGTCGATCTAACATTGCTGTGCTATGTCACGGATGCTGGAGATCAGATCCCACTGCTAGCATGATTTTAGAATGCTAATGCTAACTTGCTAACGCTAACAAATTCATGCCATTATATTTAGTGGGCAAGTAAGTGTTTATTCAGGTTCAATGCTTGTGCACTGACTCCTTGTTTGTGTTGTGTTGTTTAATTAGAGACCATCTGACTGTTCATTCACAAATCATTAAAGGTCAGCAGAAAATTATCCCTGTGCTGTGTTACTCTGGCCAGAGTCCACAGCTGATGAAGAGCCAGCCTATGATTTCGGAGTAGCTAGTCCGATCATATCTCACTTACTTCAACAGTAGCTAAAGTCAAAGCAGCTATGTAAGCTACATAGGTAAAGTAGCTTAATAGTTATGTTAGCTTTAGTAAATGCAGCATAAGCTAATGTAGCTAACATAGCTTTGGTAGTTTCAGCTTTAGCTATGTTTGCTACATAGCTGCATTACCAATGTAGCTCACCTAGTTAATGTAGCTTCATTAACTTTAGCTGGAATATCTAGCTGCAACAAGGTGTTTTCATGGAGGATGAGTTTTTGTTTTTGGCTTCATTAAACATTTTGTATTAAGTTTTGCAGGTCAGGTTTTTGACTTTTAACTTTTGGTATCCTAACTCTAAACCTTAGCCCCTATTCTAACTGAAAGTTTTATTAGATTTTGTTTTGAAAATTTTATTCTGTTTCTATCCTGACAGAGGCTATGTTTCACAGTAATTGTCTGCAAAAGGAGATCAATGTAAAAGCTTGCTAAGGACAACATGGTCACTCACCCTTACAGGCATTTTCTGCCTCCTAATTGGAACTAACTAATTTCACTGATTCAGCAGTCAAAAAAATAATTAAAGGAAGTTCCTAAACTAGGTTAAATGTCTCATGTTTCTATATTCCCTTACCAAATCATGGTCTATTTAAACCATCGCTACTAAGCCCCTGTAGGTTCGAGGCTGCCTGCTCCATCATTATTAGTTCATCAACCAGTTATTCAAAAACATTAAATTAAGGAACTTTCCTCTTCATTAGCTTTTCACAGGGCCTTTCTGGACAAATTAGTATATCTTGATTCGATATTAAACCCAACCCTAATTCTGAACCTATCTTGGAAACTCAAAGACTTCCTTTACCGTCATGCCTATTTTAGTACAGTATAATTACATTGACACCTACCCAATCGCGTTTAACATGGATACTTAAATCACTACAGGTGTCTATGATGGCAGTGGATGAGATGTATGGAGATTTGCCAGTGATGGAGAGAGATCGTTACTGGAATGACTCCAACCCAAGACCCCCCTACACAGCTGCCACTCTGTTTGTCCTCCGTAAACCTTCTTTTCAGGGGTCCACCTTTGACATGGCGTGAGTCTTTGGGTTTGACCTCAACATGTTCTTATTTTATGACTATGGCATATTCAGTTTGAATTCCTTTACTCGGGGCAAAAATCTGGATGATGAAAATGAGAGCAATTGGCTGTTAGACTATAAGTGATTTGAATTAGTTGTGCCTTTGAAAGACTAAACTTTCAAAACACAAAATCTGTCAAGGTAACATTGAAAGTTAAACTGCATGACATCTTTTCATAGGATCCCTAAAGAGGAGATGCACTTCCAGCCTTTGGAGGACATCGCTGAGAACCTGGAAGAGTCGGGCAGTCGTCACCCCAATATGGCCCTCTTCAACCGCTTGCTCAATGTAGCTCCTTCCCCCACTGGCCTCATGGGAGGGGCTCTTCGTCGCACCTCAGCACAACTGCAGAGACTACGCCACTCCCCCAGCATTGACCAGTGCACCAGCGATGATGATGATGACAATGAAAGTGTTAAAATAGGTAAAGGTGGCTCTCTGCCCTCTGGGCTTGGGCAGGACACTCAGAGCACTGTCTGTAGTTTCAGAGAGGAAAAGAATGCCACAACGCCTCTGCTGGAGATTCAATTTGGCGCAGTGCAGGAGAGGCAAGAAGGGCTCCCTGTTGTCAATGAGAAGAAGGAGGTGACTGAAGTGGAGGAGAGGATTAATAAAGAGTGGGAGATGACAGGGAACCAAGAAAAACAAGAGAATTCAAGGGAGCGTAACCAAAGTGTATCGTTGCTTCTTCCTCCCCCTCAGTTCTCCAGAGAGAAGACCATGCGACCTACCTCTGCCATCTCTCCCTTTACCTCCCGTCATCCCTCTGCTTTTCTGTTTCACCCGTCTGTCCACTCCAGTCTAGAGCACTGCAGCTCCCAGCCGGCTATCAACCAAAACAGGGCTGTGCCCACTATTCCCAAGCCCCCCTTTGGTGGGAGCAAAATGTCCTTCCTCACTGTACCATCGTATGATGAACCTCAGCGTTTCCGGAGTGTGAGCATGGGATCAGAGCTGACTGGGTCTTAAGGCTGTTCAATTTGTTGGTATTTAATGTCCTGGGGAGAAAAAAAAGTTGAACTTTTGACTATTTCAAACTCTAAACTTGATTCAAAACAAGCTTTCATGTGTGAAATAAGTCATAGATCTGTAACTGTGCTCAAGATTAATCAATATGTGTAGCACTTTTGGAGCAGAAGGTTGTCACCTCTTGATACTTAGAGTACATATATTCACAGCTTTTGTTAACATTATATCAGATAAGTAAAAGTTTTTAAGTTTTTCAAAATATCCCCTGACTGATGATAAAAAAAATGTAAACTGTACTGAATATCTGCTATAGGTGAGTAAAGTTTTGCTAAGTTTTGCAATCTGCTCATGGAATCTCAATACATGTTATAATTCTATTGATAATTTATATACAGTGCATTTAGAAAGTATTCAGATCCCCTTCACTTTTTTCTATTTTGTTATGTAGTCATTTAAATTGTTTTTTTTTTCTCAGAGACTAATCTCAGTCCCCCATAATTACAAAGTGAAAACATATTTTTAGAAATATACACCTTGATTGGAGTCTACCTGTGGTGAATTAAATTGATAGGACAGGAAGGCCTCACCGCTGACGGTGCATAACAGAAAGCCATGAGGTCAAAGGAACCGCCTGCAGAGCTTAGAGACAGGATTGTTGCAATGCACAGATCTGGGAACAGCTACAAAAAAACATTCTGCTGCACTGAAGGTTCTTCTGAAAACAGTGACTTCCATAATTCTTAAAAGGAAGAAGTTTGACACAGCCAGGACTCTTGCTTGGCCACACTGAGCATTTAGGGGAGAAGGGTTTTAGTAAGAGAGGTGACCAAGAACCTGATGGTCATTCAGACTGGGCTCCAGAGATCCTGTGTGGAGATGGAACAAAATTCCAGAAGGACAGCTATCACTATAGCCCTCTGTGGATCTGGGCGTATTGCAGAGTGGCTGGGGGAAGCCTCATTTCCATAGAGAGGTGTGTGCCTTTCCAAATCATGTCCAGTCAGTTTGATTCATCACAGATGGACTCCGATCTACAGTGCTTAACAAACTTATTAGACCACCACCCAAAGTAAAGTTTATGCCACAGCTGCCCTAAATTAACAGCATTGGTAATTACCAAAATCATTTTTTATGTTTCTGCAATGGTTAATACACCAATATGTAGAAGCTCTTTAACCCAAATCATAATTTTAATGCTAGAATATAATTATTATTGTTATCCATGAGTTTTCAAATTTACTGATTTACAAAAAAACTGAAAAAATAGTAAAGCAGATTAATATTTCTTGATTAATATGTCAAATTATTGTTATTTACTTGCATTCCTGAACAGAAAATTAGTTTTAGTGGTTGAATGTTATGCTTGATTAATTTCTGACTTCTCAGAGAAGCCCAGTGAGTCGGCTCACTTGGGGTATAAAAAGGTGAATTCAGTTTGAAATTCCTCATTCCTGTTCAAAATGGTAAAACGTGGAGAGCAATGAAAATGAAAGAGTCCGCATTAAAGCATTTCATGATGCTGGATGGTCTCTGAGACAAATAGGGACAGACATAAAGTGTTCCCACAGTGTGGTCAAGGATGCTTTGGAGTCAACTGCTGAGACTGGTACTTACAAAATGCGCCAAGTAAGAGGCAGGAAACCAAAGTTAACTGAAGCAGATGTCAGACACCTAAAGATTTTAAGTACTAGACACAGAAGGAAGACCACTGCTGATCTTCAGGCAGAGATGAATGCTTCTAGATCAGAGTCTGATAAAGTCTCCAGAATGACCATAAACAGACGACTGATGGAACAAGGCTTAAAGGGAAGAATAGCTGCTAAGAAGCCATTATTGAGACTTGCAAACATCCAGAAACACCTCAGATTTGCCAAGGATCGCAAACACTGGACTGTTGATGACTGGAAGAAGGTATGTAGCGCCACATTATGTAATAATGTAATACATTTTCCATCCATCATGTAATAACACCGCATTTTCTAAGCCACTAAGTGGTTAGGGTTAGGGCAAGGTAGCAGGGTAGGTGTTTAGTCTAGAGCCCTGAAGAGGGCTTAGGTTTAGGCATAAGTCACTAAGCGGTTAGAGTTAGGACAAGGTAGTTGAGTAGGACATACCTTGGAGCCCACACTAAGTCCTATGGTTAGGGTTATTACATAATGCGGCTTTATCACATAACGTGGCTTTACAAGGTACTCTGGATGGACAAGTCCAAGTTTGAACTCTTTGGTCAGCATCGTCGTGTTAATGTCCGCAGAAAAGCTGGAAAATGTTTTGATGCCAGGTACATTGTACCCACAGTGAAACACGGTGGAGATTCCATTATGGTATGGGGTTCCATTTGTGGATACGCCGTGGGCAAATGAGTGAAAATCTACGGTATCATGAACAAGAACTTCTACCACAACATCTTAGTGCATCATGGAATCCCTTCTGGACTGAATCTGATTGGTTGTGGGTTCATATACCAACAAGACAATGATCCAAAGCATACTTCAAAGCTGTGCAGAGACTATTTGACTAAAAGAAAGGAATCTGGAGTACTGGAACTGATGGACTGGCCCAGTCAAAAGTGGCTTTCACACTAGGGGCCTGGGCCCAGATCCAAGTGCACTTGAACCCAAAGTCCGGTTCATTTGGATAGAGTGAATGCCAACGAACCGCACCCGGGCACCGGACCCATCCATGGCTGCAGGATGGACTTTTTTGCCGGGTCAAAACAAAAATAATCTTCGCTCAGGTCATGACCCCAATGGTTGCCATGGTAGCTTCTTCTTCTTTCTCCTCCTTTGCAGGGTTGTAAACCAGCTACCTGCATACCGCCACCTGCTGTTTCAGACCAAGTAAATACGCAAGTGTACCCTGGCATGGTCTGATGTTGCTAGAGTGAAAGCAAGCGGGGGGGGGGGGGGGCAACTGGGCTTAATATGAAAGCACCCAAAGTCCACATTTGAATCCAATTGAACAAATTTGGGATGTGTTTGGGATGTGAGACTGTGGAAAAGTACATAAAAACAATGCCAGCAAGAATGCAAGCTATTATCAAGGCCAAAGGAGGCCATACAAAATATTTAGTTTTTTGGTTATTATGTGTGAAAAAGGACTATTTAGTTGTTTCAGTTTGTTATTTGCCAAATAAATAACAATAACATTTTTAGTTTTAAACAAGTTTTTGAAAGATTTCTAAAATATTTATGTTTTCTCGTTTTTATGACAGGTGGTCTAATAAATTTGTTAAGCACTGTAGGTGTAAGACGATCTCAGCAATGGTTGAGAGAAATGGGAGGTTCAAGTGTTGCTACAAATGATCTGAATATTTATATCAATATGATATTTCAGGGTTTTAAATCGTTCATACATTTTCAAAAATTCAAAAATTCTGCTTTTACTTTGCCATGATGGGGTACTGAGTGTAGCTTAATGAGAAAAAAGAATTTAAACAACTGTAGCATCAGGCTGCAACATTACATACACATGAGGAAGTTATTAACCCCCTATGAAAATTTCATTGATTTAAATGTATGTCTCAAGTGCTGTTAAACAAAGCAAAGAATTTTTAACACAGTGTATTCAAACATCCAAGATTTATTTTGGATGCTGAAATTATTTTATTTTGCACATAGAAATGAAAATATTCCACAAAAACCAAAAACTACCATGGTCAAAATTGTTAGTCTGCCTGGCACTTATAGTAAATAGTGTCTCCTTTTGCTGGATAACAGCCTGCAGTTGTTTGTTGAAGTTTTCAACAAGTCTCTGACACGTCTTCTGAGGAATCCCAGCCCATTCTTCTTTGGTGAAGCATTCAAGCTTCTCCAGATATGACGATCCTCTGGCATGGACCTTCGTCTTCAGTTCACCCTACAGATTTTCAGTGGGATTTAAGTTAGGGCTTTTTGCAGGCCACTCAATAATGCTCACTTTGGTCTTCTGGAGGTAGTTCTTCACCAAGAACGATGTATGTTTAGGGTCATTGTCATGTTTGGAGAAAAAGCGACGACCCAGACCCAGTTTTGTTGCTGACTGCCTCAGGTTTTCTTTCAAAATCTCCACATATCCTTATTTTTTCATGGGTTCTTCCACCTTGACAAGGTTTCTAGTTCCAGATGCACCAAAGCACCCCTACAGCATAATCCTCTCACCACAATGTTTCACTGTAGGGACAATGTTCTTTGGTTGATGTGCCTCTCCCTTCTTTCTCCAATCATCAACAACTTCTCTATGGTCAAAGAGCTCTAGTTCAGTTTTGTTTGACCAAAGGACATGCTCCCAGTATTCATAATCCTTCTCCAGGTTGTCCTTAGTAAACTTTAATCTGGCTTGAAGGAGTCTCTTCTGCTAAAGGGAAGTTTTTCTTGATCTGTAACCTCACAGTTCATTCCTGTGAAGGGCTCTAGTGATGGTCGTCTTTGAGACTACAGTTCCTGACTTGGCAAAGTAAGTCATACACGAGTGTCTTGGCAATTGTTATGCAGTCTTAAGACACATCTCTCACTAGTTTTTTTTTCAAGAGTCTTTGAAATCTTTCTCCTCCTACCCCTTGTCAGGCTTGATCTGGACTGTGTGGCTCTCATTGAATTTCTTGATTATACTTCTCACTCCAGTTCTTGACTCTTGGAAACGCCGTGGTAACTTTGTATATCATTCCCCTGCTTTGTGAGCATCAACAAATCTTTTTCTCAAGTCTAAACTGATTTATTTTGGTTTTGGCATGGTGCCTTCTTAACTGACAGCTGATACCCTTTCTGAGGCTTTAATACTGTGTGTAAACTGGAAAATAAGCCTTGGTTTTAATTTGATTTTACAAGCTTTGCAAAGTTAAGGCACATCATTGACCAACAGTGGTTTTTGCTATGGCCTGACTAAAAGGTCAGTTCTAAAGGGGGCTAATAATTTTGACCCTTGCAGTTTTGGTTTTAGTGAAATAATTTTGTTTCTGTGTGTAAAGTAAAATTATGTAAGCAACTAAAATAAAACTAGGATGTTTGGAAAAGCTGTTAAAAACTCTTACTCTGTTTACCAGCACTTAGGAAATACTTGAGAAAACTGAAATTATCACTGGGGCGTTAATGATTTTGTCCTCAACTTGAAGTGAAGGAGATCTGAATATTTTTTTTAAATGCACTGTAAAACAAAAGAGATGGCTTGAATTGTAGCAAGTATTTTGGCAGATTAAGGTTGCTTTCCCTACCTCTAGTCTCTGTGTCAATCTATTCTAAACCATTCTAAAGTACATGAAACATTAATTCTCTTGTTTCTTTATTTCTTTTAAAAATGTTTTCAGTTTTTTAATATAGATAGACAGATAGATAGATAGATAGATAGATAGATAGACAGAAAGCTGATGCTTATTAAGATAAAATGTGTGCTTTTTCTCTGATAGGTAAAATATTCACAAGAATGATTTATAATTGAATGTCATTCACATTTTATTAATTAAAATACTTTAAATAGTTAATATTTTAACTGATATTACTGTTACAACACATCAGTTTAAATCATTAATCATACATTCAATAGTCAACATTTCTGTAATTATGACAAAATGTTATAGTTGCAGAAATAAATCCACACATTATAGATTTAGTGATGCAGCATGAAAGCATATGATTCTTGACAAACATATTCAGTTTTGATACATAAGCTGTTAATTGACACTCTTTCTTTCTTTCTTTCTTTCTTTCTTTCTTTCTTTCTTTCTTTCTTTCTTTCTTTCTTATTAATTTAGTACAAGCAATTTCCAGCAGGGGGAGACAGCAGCAAACCAAATAAAACACTCAGTAAAGACTTTCAAGAAAGAAACTGAGTCAGAAAATTCATACTTTCTCTCCATCCTACCCACGTGTAGGCTGCAATTCTCCATTTTTCCCTGCAGATGGAGGCTCCTACCTGGGCTGCAGCCAATAGGATAGTGCCCTCCTGGCCAGAGTGGACTGTCTCTGCTTGGACAGGAAGGATTGAGCTGGGCCCAGAACTCTGGAGGGCATATAAAAACTGTGCTGCTGCAAAGCTGAAGACTGCGAGAGGGGGAAATAACTCTCAGTCGTGGACTGATAAATGCTTTTTCTCATAATCACCAGATGTGAATTATAGAGTTTGCATCTGTCTGAACTTTTGATGGACTCTGATTTATTACATGCATATTGTTGACAGGTACAATGCAAAGTGTTATTACACTACTTCCAATCTTTTTAACTTTCATTTGCCCCTGGAAAAAATATGTAATCTAAATTGATAAAGGTTTTAGAAAACAAATATGAAAAGGCTGTCTTTCCTGATGTTCTTACCATACTCTGCCAGGCTGAAAGGATACGGTTCTCCTCTTTGTTCTGTCTGAACCTTGTATTATCCTTCAAGTCCTGGAGCTATTGAATTTGAAAAAGTAGTCTTTCACCATATTACTTAAACACATTGCAAGAGACATAAAAAAGTACCCTTAAGTATAACGCAGTCTGGACAGACAATATTTTACCTCTGGGTCAGCTGTCATCTTGGTTTCAAATAATCTGCCCTTCTTGTTACTGGTCATTATTTCACAGACGAATGTAACCCAAACATAAGCACAGAAATGTTAGCGTGACCGTTCAAGTTTTACACCACAACCCCCTGACCTGCCCCATCTGTGTGTGGCTCAGTGCTGCTCCTGGCTGTGTTTTGCAGTGCAGGCCTGGTTTTGTTGTGTTGGACAGAACAACATGCAGAGGTACTGCAGGCTTATGTGCTCTGGCTACTCATCACAGTGAAAGATGCCATCCTGCTGACTGGGGCACATTCAGTGTCAGGCTGTCATCCACTTGGCTGCGGATTTGTAGTTAAACATTGAACACAACCCACTAAAAATATCAATAGACATATGTCTAAATCAAGTACATATAGGTGTCACAGAATAATGTAGAATCATAATCCGTTTAGAGGTAATGTATGTTACAAGAGAATACAAAGAATTGTTGCCAATATTTTCTTGAGTTTTATGATATTACACTGATGTTTTCACTAGACTTCATGAGTTTTTGTTCGTGTTTGTTTGCCTGTTAAATTGAGTCATTGCCACTTTCAGTCCTCCAGAAATACTGTATTTCCCCTAAACATTACTTGACCAACATCAAAGGACAAAAGCATCAGCATATCATCTAACATCAAAAAACAGAGAAACGTCAGGCCACTGGTGGGTAGAATTTTTTTTTTCTTTTTAACTAGTATTCTCTATTTCCTGTCTCCAAAACTCAGTTTGTATAAAGTTCAGCCCATTCCAGTCTTAGTGCTGGCTTCAGGGGAAATGTGGTTTATGTTTCTGTCATTAAGTGTGAAAACACAAGTGTGGGGGAGGATTTCAGAGAAGTATGTATGTATTCATGTTTCTCTGGAACCAGGAGCTCTGAGGTCAGCAGGAAGGCTTGTTGAAACTACTAACTGAAAGATAAATCTGGACTATAACTCCTCACAAAGGATCCAACCCTGCAAATCAAGTTTTGGGGGCATGTTTGTCTTGCAGGTGTGTGCATGTGTTTGCACATTACACTTATCAAAATATTTCTACATATTTGGCAAGGTGTGCTTTCCTTTTTTTAGAAAGGAAACATGAGGGAAAACTTTACACAACCCTGCAACAAAAAAGGTTGGAAGAAAAGAAATGTCCAAGCCAACTTTCTAAGAATCTGTCTATGAAGCCCTGTGAATGTTTACTCTGTTATGAAAGAGATGCAGATCACAAGGCCACAACAGACACATGAAGCGACACGGATTCCTGTTAGCTGGCCGTGCCTGAACATCTGTTGTGACAGCTTCCTCCTACTGCTGAAGTTTTCTGAACTGAAGTCACACAAACTGAGCTTTCTGCTTCTTTACAGTTGATTTCTTCTCTTCAGCTTATTGCATAAACCAAACTAACTTCTTAAAGCCATGCTAGTTTTGAGCACACACACACTGTTAGATTGTCTATTAATACTAGCCTAGTGATGGCAGTTGATATTATCTATCCATCTATCTACTAGGCCTGTTAATATGAACGTGTTAATGCTCGTGATTATTCTGGAAACTTAATGTGTTAAAAGAAAAATAATGCAATTTAAATATATGACTATGTTTGACCACAGTTTCCTTCCGTAGTCCTCTTGTGCAGATGTTTACGTTCCTGGGGTGAAAAGGTTAAAGGCGGGTCAAACGCAGCCAGCAGTGTTGAGTGAGGAGACAGACCCAGGTCTGCTTCATGGCAAATTTTTTATTTAAAAAGCTGCCTAATGGAAGTATGGATAAAACAAAAGTTGTGTGTACATACTGTGGTGATGAACTGTCTTTACGCTACGTTCAGGCAAATTGCATTTTTGGTCATGTTAGCAAAGATGCTAACAACAACACTGGCTCAAGCCATGATAGCTAATGCTGCTAATGCTAGCAAAGATGCTAACAACAACACAGGATCAAGCCATGAGAGCTAATGCTGCTAATGTTACTAAAAACGCTAACAAAAACACGGGACTATGCCATAACACCAGGCTACACTCGCACAGTCCAGCAGACATGGATCTGTCCCCAAAATGACATCTACACTGATTAATGCAATGGGTAATGGGTTGCCAGAGACTGCAGACCATCAACATCGTTGACGACAAGGGGCTCAACCGGGTCGCCTCGGGTGACCCGTACCACAGAACACCTACAACAACTTCTATCACAAGAGTACATGAACTGTATGACAGCTAAAAAGGCTACATTTATTACACTGACGAGAGACCACTGGACATCGGTCAGTAACTTCAGCTACCTCTGGGTAACAGCACACCTGATCATTCACTTTACAGCAGAAGTTATGTTGTACCTGATGTGTTTGTCCTCTGGCTGGTTTACAGTTTATAAATATTATTGCTCAGTGGATTAAGACACTCTGATTTACAAACCACAAATAAGTTTACAAACTCTAGTCTATTTAATATTTCTTCATGTAAACACCATACCTGTACTAATTTATCTCAAACAAAAATGCAAGCAAATAGTAGTATTTTAAATGTTAATTTATACATAATATTATAATAATAATAATGAATTATTATTAATAATATTCTTTTAATCAATTATTAGCACACACACACACACCCCCACACACACACACCCACACACACACACACACACATATATATATATATATATATATATATATATATATATATAAAGTATATACAGTTGCAAGAAAAAGTATGTGAACCCTTTGGGATTTCTTGGATTTCTGCATAAATTGGTCACAAAATGCGTTCTAATCTTCATCTAAGTCACAACAATAGACAAACACAGTCTGCTTAAACTAATACTGCACAAAAAATTATATGTTTTCATGTTTTAATGAACAAACCAGTAAACATTCTAAGTGCAGGGTGGAAAAAGTATGTGAACTTTTTGATTTAATAATTGGTTGATCCTCCTCTGGCAGCAATAACCTTAAACAAACGTTTCCTGCATTTGCAGATCAGACCTGCACAATGGTAAGGAGGAATTTTGAACCATTCCTCTTTACAAACTGTTTCAGTGCAGCAATATTCTTTGGATGTCTGGTGTGAATCGCTCTCTTGAGGTCATGCCTCGGCATCTCAGTCGGGTTGAGGTCTGGACTCTGACTGGGCCACTCCAGAAGGCGTATTTTCTTCTGTTGAAACCATTCTGTTGTTTATTTACTTCTATGCTTTGGGTGGTTGTCCTGTTCCATCACCCATCCTCTGTTGAGCTTCAGTTGGTGGACAGATGGTCTTAAGTTTTCCTGCAAAATGTCTTGATAAACTTGGGAATTCATTTTTCCGTCAATGACAGCAATCCATCCAGGCCCTGAGGCAGCAAAGCAGACCCAAACCATGATGGCCCCTCCACCATATTGCTCAGTTGGGATGAGGTTTTGATGTTGGTGTGCTGTGCCTTTTTTCTCCACACATAGCGTTGTGTGTTCCTTCCAAACAACTCAATTTTGGTTTCATCTGTCTACAGAATAGTTTGCCAGTAGTGCTGTGGAACATCTAGGTGCTCTTTTGCAAACTTCAAGCATTCAGCAATGTTTTTTTTTTTGGACAGCAGTGGCTTCCTCCGTGGTGTCCTCCCGTGAACTCCATTCTTGTTTAATGTTTGACTTATTGTAGATTTGTCAACACAAATGTTAGCATGTGCCAGAGATTTCTGTGAGTCTTTAGCTGACACTTTAGGATTCTTATTCACCTCATTGAGCATTCTGCGCTGTGCTCTTGCAGTCACCTTTACAGGACAACCACACCTAGGGAGAGTAGCAACAGTGCTGAACTTTCTCCATTTGTAGACAGTCTGTCTTACCGTGGACACGTGAACATCAAGACTTTTAGAGATACTTTTGGAACCCTTTCCAGCTTCATGCAAGTCAACAATTCTTGATCGTAGGTCTTCTGAGAGCTCTTTTCTGTTAGGCATGGTTCACATCAGGCAATGCTTCTTGAGAACAGCAAATTCAAAACTGGTGTGTGTTTTTTACAGTGCAGGGCAGCTTTAACCAACACATCCAATCTCATCACATTGATAAGACTCCAGGTTGGCTGACTCTTGGCTCTAATTAGCTCCTGGAGAAGTCATTAGCCTAGGGGTTTACATACTTTTTCCACCCTACACTTTGAGTGTTTAGTTACGTGGTTTGTTCAATAAATACATGACAACATTTCATTTTTTGTGTGGTATTAGTTAAAGCAGACTGTGTATGTCTGTTGGTGTGACTTAGATGAAGATCACAACAAATTTTATGACCAATTTATGCAGAAATCCAAGAAATCCAATTGGTTCACATACTTTGTCTTGCAACTGTATATATATAGACATACATTGCTTAACAAATTTATTAGACCACCTGTCATAAAAATGAGAAAACATAAATATTTTAGAACTTTTTAAAAAACTTGTTTAAAACTAAAAATGTTATTGTTATTTTTTTGGCAAATAACACACTAAAACAACTAAATAAGTCCTTTTTCACACCAAAAAACTAAATATTTTGTATGGCCTCCTTTGGCCTTGATAACAGCTTGCATTCTTGCTGGCATTGTTTTTATGTACTTTTCCACAGTCTCTTTTGTTATTGAGTTCCAAATAGTTTCTAGCTGTTCCCACAGACTTGCTTTAGATGAAACTTTTGAAATGCATTTTTCTGTTCAGGAAAAAAACAATGTGCTTTACTATTTTTTCTTTTTTTTTGTAAATCAGTAAATTTGAAAATTCATGGATAACAATAATGATTATATTTTAGCATTAAAAATATGATTTGGGTTAAAGAGCTTCTACATATTTGTGTATTAACCATTGCAGAAACATAAAAAATGATTTTGGTAATTACCAATGCTGTTAACATAGGGCAGCTGTGGCATAAACCTTACTTTTGGGAATTGGTCTAATAAATTTGTTAAGCACTGTATATATATATATATACAGTGGTGGCCAAAATTGTTAGAACACTTGGCATATTTAAGAGGTTTCAGTTGTATTGGCCATTAAAATACCCATAAAACAAGTGAATCTCTACAAAGTCATCATTATGCTCTATACCTGCAGCAGAAGGTTTTTGCTGGAATTTTTTTTTTTTCGGCCCCCTCAAAGTCTAGACCTCAACCCCATTAAGCAAATTTGGGGTGATTTGTAAAATAAACTGGACAGATCTATTGTACCTTCAAAGGAAAGCCTTTGGCTTGAGTTGCAAAAGACACGGGATAACATTGGTGTTGAAGTTCTCAGAAGATATAGAGAGACGTGCTGCTGTAATTGCTGCAAAAGGTGGCCATACCAAATATGAAAATTAAAAGTGGATAAAAACAATAGGTCTCACTTCATCTGATATTTGCTGTGCTCAGAGCAACCATCTGCATGTTTCATGAACATTATGAAATGAAATCATGTTTTGCAAGAATAGGTCAATATTTTCAGATCTGTCAGATGTTCTAACAATTTTGGCCACCACTGTATATATATATATATATGTGTGTGTGTGTGTGGGGGGGGGGTGTGGGTGTGGGTGTGTGTGTGTTTGTGTGTATATGTATAAACAAAAAAGTACTAAAACAACACACATGGCCAAACTACTTCAAATAGCTCAAAGAACAAGTTCCTACTTTGACTGCAACAGTATTTGCTTTGAACTATGAAAATATGACTCCTCTCAATGGTTATTACAAAGTCTTTCCCCTCAGTGTAAATGCGCATTTACATGTGTGTGTTTTTTGTTTGTGTTTCAGGCACTCCCTGTCCTAGCTTTGGAAAAAGTACTCTGTGCACAAGGACCTGTCTGTCTGGTTCTCAGCTGTTGTGTCTGTGTGAATATTTAACTGTCTGTCTATCAGGCTGTCTCTGTCTCACACTCACATATAGTTTCTTTTGCTTGTCTGCTGCACTTACTTTGTTAACTAACACCTTTACCTTGTACTGTCTGACCCAGTGAGCATTTACTGTTTGATAATGATTGGTCAAATGATAAAGTAGTATTATCAAGCTAGATGTCAGTGTAGGACCTGTTTCTCAGGGTTAGATGGGTGTGAGTATTCGTTCATGTCTTGAATGTTCTAAAATTTGTATTTAAACTGATGACATATTTTCTTATTGTCACATCTCATTGAAATTATAAAATCATATTGCTGAAAACTTTGGTTGAGAAAATCAGCAATATCATATATCTGTACATAAATCAAATTTTCAACCAATACAAACTTTACCCAGGCTGTGAAGAAGATAGTTACTTTCAAACAGGGCCTGATGTCACTGGACAAGAAGTAAATAAGTGCAATAGCCATATCTATCCAATTATTATCCACACACCCTTGTCCTGTTCAGGGTTGCGGGGGGCTGGTGCCAATCCCTGGTGTCACTGGGAGAGCGGTGGGGTATGCCCTGGACTGGTCAACAGACAAACAAAAAAGTCACATTTACAGTCACACCTATGGCCAATTTAAATTCAACAATTAACTGAACAACCATTTTTTACATTGTGGGAGGAAGCTGGGTTACACAGAGAAAACATGCACAAGGAGAATGTGCAAACTTCAGACAGACAGACAGACAGACCCTCTGACCAGGATTCAAACCAGGAACCTTTGCTGTGAGGCCACAGTGCTACTACCATATGACATACTCAAGTATGTGTCCCTTTTTTGTATCCTCATCTCCTTTCTGAAAAGGGGTAAAAAAACCTAAAACAACATCTAAGTACAGGGCACAGAAGGCCTAGTGGTTGAGGTGTGCCCCATGTACACAGGCCGCCTGGGTTCAATTGCAGCCTGTGGCTCCTTTCCTGCATCTCTCTCCTCCACTCTCATCTCTGTTTCAGACAGCAGATACACTGTCCTATTCTATGAATGAAGACCAAAAATGCTCCAGAAAATGTATAAGTATCATCATTTTGTCTTTTTTCTACCAGCCACTGTAGTTGCCTAAGTGGACTCCAGTATCTCTCAGAGTTGTACATCAGGTATTTAAACTAGAGGTTGCTAGCTTTTCCCTGCACTCTGATTCTCTGTGTCTCTCATTAACTCTCAATTATATAAAATACATATATAAAAATAATACAAGGCTGAACCAATTTATATTTAACCAAGCTGGTATTCTCAGATGTGGTTCCAAAGGATAAAGTGTTCAAATCTCATTTAACGGGCTCCATGGTCTAATGCGTACATTTTGTGTTTTGGCAGGGGTGATCTGGGGGTGGAGGTGAACAGACTTTGATTTACAAAAGCAAGAATCCTCTTTCACACTGTGTACTCATCTAAGAATTACTCTTTAAGTTCTGGCTTATCAATGCTGGATCCCTGACAGGTGTTTTAAACATCTGAGTGTCACAGAACAGCAGACATGTTGGCCTTCTGCCTCTTCCAACTCCAGCCCTGCAGCTTCCTTTGCCCAGCAACATCATATTTATGTCTGGGCCAAAGTCCTCAGGAGTGACTGGTGGCTGCAAAACATGTTTTTCTTCTAGGAGCTGAAAATTGGCCAGACAACATGGCCACAGCCAGACTGCAGGTCATTATCTCATTCTACCTGAGGATGTTATTATTTCTGAGGTGAGGTGAAGCAGACTTCACGATGGGAGGGATTTACCACTCTGTGAGCACACCTGACTTAAAAAGGATCATTCCCTTAAGACATTAAGATGAGTTCTCACAGTTAGGTACTATTGTAGTATTAACCCCAAATTGTAGTGACAGCATAACAGCAAACTGTTTTCCTCACTTCAGGAATTTAAGCTAATTTTCAGAAATTATAGCCTAAGAAAATTTAAGTTTGAAGCAGAAACAAGCAAAAAGTTTAAAAGATTTTGATACACCTACAAACTTAAAAAAGGAGACAAGTTAAATGTTTTCTCGGAAATTCTTAGTGTTTTTTGGTGTTTATCACCTATATATTTACTTTGCAAATGTGAAACATGTAATTTTCTAATCTTTTCATTCATTGTTAAGAGACCTTAAATGAATTGCCTACTGGATTTGTTTGTTATGTCCCACCACTCACTTATTTAAGCCTTCCCACAGATGTCTTACTACCTGTGTGGATTTAATTATGCAAATGGAAAACGGGGATGCCCATAACTTGCAGTTAAAGATGGAAAAACAACTGGCATTACCATGTTGAGATGAACAAGAGGAGAAATCCAGCAGCTGCATGCTAACACATCTGCACTAAGAACAGATGGAGAGGGGAGAGGAGGAGGTGGTGTGGAGAGTTGGACATGGAACGTGTACTCCCGGGCTGAGGAGTGACTAGTTAAGGGCCTTCTCTCCATCATGACCTCTACCCCTCCTCCCTTAATTCCCTCCATCTTGCCTGCACCCATGTCACCCCTGGGCTCCTTGATGGTTGCTGACAGTAACGACTGTCCCCCAACCTCTCACCCCCACCCATGCATACCCCTCCTCCTCATTCTTTAGATCTGCCCTCATGCTCTTGCCTGTTTTGTGCTGACCACAGTGACCCCGCTTTGGAAGTTGCTGTCCTACAGCTGAGTTCTGAGCTTCTTATGGGGCAAAATGTCTGAGTCTGGCTGTCAAAAGCACAAACAGGATGTGGTCTGCCACCAATCCATGGCTATTAATCTATGGCGAGCAGTTGTGCTCCTCAATGCTACAGGCAATTCAATGCATGACTGTGGAAAAGTCCAAATGGAGTTTTACTGCATGAATCAATACTTATGAGTAGTCAGTTCAACATCTTTGTCAGCACAAAGTTACGCAACATTTCACAGAAAAAAAAAATAAAAATCACCATCACATCTCAATCACTTCTTTTAAACTAGGGAGTGGCCTGTCTATGAACAAACACAGACACACACCCACCCAGCCACCCCCACACACATACTCCTTATACTCCGTCCCTCTTCCTATTGTGCAAGTTCATAAACTACCAAGGTGAAGGCTGAACTTGTTGAACTGGATGAAAGATGGCAGGTAATCAGCACAGATGTCCACATCAAAACAAAACTGGGACAAGTCACACACACAAACACACACAGTCTGCACAGACATGGGTCAGTAATGATGAAGTAAACTTTATAAAACAGCAGATTAGGACGGAGAAAGTGGAGGATGTCATCTTTCATGTATTATTCATGCTGACAGAGGAGACGTTGGTGAAGTCACAGCAGTGTAAGTAATAGTGTGTGTCACATAAATCAACAGCAATGATGACCTCATTTTACCACATAACTCCCTCCACCCACACACTCTTTAAGGAGCTCCAGATGCATGAGGGTTTACACACAAACAGCCACATACAAACATACACACACCTTAGAAATGTGTTTATGCTTGTCTTCTGCTCTTACCTCTTTATTTAAACAAAACAGATTAAATAATGATACAAATACAATTGTTTGTGAGGCATGGTAGTGTTGTAGTCAAGACCACACTATCTGAAACCAAGACATGCCTGCACCAAGACCAAGACAAGACTAAGACTTTAGGGGGTCAAGGCCAAGACAAGCTTACACTGAGACAAGACCAAGACTATAAAAATCAATTAAAAAACAAACAAACAAACAAAAAAAAAAAAAACAGCATGAGATTGAACAGTAAAAGAGTGCTATCTCTTTACTTTTAGTTTGCTTTTGAATACATTTGACAGCAAAAAACAAGCTGCCTACTTTAATTTCAAAGCACCACAATGCAAATTTGTTCAACTTAGATGTTTATCTAGATGTGTTGGGTGAATGAGGCCTGAAATAAGTGTTAAGAGGTATTTCTGACTAGACTGGTTTGTTAAGATCTGAATTTCTGCAGATGTCTGACACATAAGGTACTTGAAAAGATTTCCAAAGAGGCATAACAATAACTAACCTAACAGCATCAGTTTTTTTTTTTGGCCTTTTCATGACTTTATTTGATAGAGGAAGGACAGTGGACAGACTTGGAAACAGGGAAGAGAGTGGGGAGAGACATGCAGTAAAGGGCCACAGGCCAGATTCGAACCCGGGCCTCCCACATACATGTGTAGCGCCTTAAACCACTCGACCATCTGCGCTCCCAAACAGCATCTGTTTTAAGTCAAAATACCAAATTAATTTGTCAGGAACAGTGCAATTGAAAATGACATCATATACCCCGTCTGAACAGATTCAGTGACAAAATACTCAAAATTCTGAGCTCACCACTATGAGTAAACAAACAGAGGTGTGGTTGCTCATCTTGAACCAGTCTGCCCATTGTCCTGTGACCTCTGACATCAACAAGGCATTTTTGTCCACACAACTGCCCCTCAAAGGATAATTTCCCTTTTTCTGACTATTCTTTGTAAACCCTAGAGATGATTGTGTATGAAAATCCCAATAGGTCAGCAGTTTCTGAAATACCCAGACCAGCCCATCTGGCACCAACAACGTCACTTAAAGTCACTTAAAGTCACTTAAATCCACTTTTTTCCCCATTCTGATGCTCAGTTTGAGCTTAGGCAAGTCTTGACCAAGTCTACATGCCTAAATGCATATAATTGCTGCCATGTAATTGACTGACCAGCAATTTTTATTTTCCAGTGAGCTTTAGAGACGCTTGTACATAAGGGGTTTATATGCTTATCCAAACTCTTGAACTACTGCAAAGTAGTACAATCAACTTAACTAAGTTTTACCAGTGAAAACATGTTTGCTGAAAAAATTCCTTTCCCAAATCATCATCATATTAAATGGATGAATGCATTCATGTGCATATTGTACTCCAATGTTGAAGTCATTCTAATTTCCATTTTTTTTTAATCTCTGTTGTCCTTAATAACATATCAAATAAGATATCATCATATTGTCCCTATTAATGTTAACATATGCATTCTCAATCCAAAAAGTAACTAGTAACTATAGAGCTATAAAAATATAAAATTTCATCTGATTGGCCATGAAATTTGATGACTGAGCAACATCCCCCCAAAACAACCAAACAAACAAACAAACAAATGTAAAATGCATGCAGTTTGTGGGTAAATAGGATAATCTATATTTGACCATTGCACATGATCAAATTGCATACTTTTCTCAGCTGTTGTTGTGTAATAGCTCATGCAGATGTTGTACCTGGCACTTCAGCCGTACTCCTGTCAATGCACCACCACACCTGGCTGGAACTGCAGACAACCACAATAAAATCTCTTTCTCTATCACACACATATACAGAGCGAGCGAGAGAGAGAGTGTGTAAATGGCAATATATCCCTACACGCCCATGCACTCTTACCCACCAATCATGATAACAGTGGCATGACTCATTCCCATGGTCAAAACTCAGACAAAACAGATAGGCAGTGAGCTGCGAGGGACAGACATTCTCAACTGGCCAACATGAAACTTAATGTAGTATGACCCTGCTTAAAACAATTAACTCTAAGGTCAAACCCCTGGCCTTCAGCCACACACTACCAACACTAATCATTGAATACAACACCGTTGTGTTTGCCCTGTGGGAAACCCATGTTTCATTCTTTCTGGTGCACAAAGCTTGTTTTAGGACCCAAACAATTTCCTCCGTGTTGTTTCCAAATCTTTCTGCCCATGTTTTTGATAAATGGTGAGACAAGCTGTTTCTCGATTATAATGCCTCAGGCTGACCTGAACCCAGGACAAGATGCCAATAATTTCCCAAGCTTTTCTTTTGTGCTTCTGCTCATAGCAGTTCTCGTCTTGTCTTGCTGTCTGTTGTTTCTCAGCTCAGGAGCCTTGAGAGGTGATCTCATCTGCACCTCGCTCCTCAACCCCCGCTCCCAAAACAACATTGTTTTTATATGACCAAAATAGTCACTTAAGGCTGGAAAAACCCTAGTCAAGACAAACATAAATAGGCCAAGAGTTTCCAAGGAAGCCAGTCTGGGCTGAAGGTGAAGTTTTTGACTGACAAGAGCCGTGGGGCAACAAAACAAGAGGCTGCATTTACGGCTGAAGTTAAAATTAGAAGTGAGCAGACACACAGGTTCATGTAATTCCTGAACTCTGGAAAAAAACACAGAAATTTAGGGCGTTAACATGCGCTGCAGCACCTGTACTGAATTATACAAGAGAGAAAACAGTGCATTTCAGGATTCAGAAAAGTAGTTATGAAGGGATGATGCATTTAAAAGACACGATTCTGCAGATTATGTCTGTTTTTATGTGCATCCACTGTATTGCGATCTTCAGTGGAAATGTTAGATAGTTTGTGATACTGATCAAAAGCTGCTGGTTCAAAAGTAAAACTTATCATTAAAAATGCTTCCAAAATAATGACAAGGACTGGAGAGGGAATAAATATAGTCAACTATATTTGTTTGTACTCTTCAAATAGTTCATTTCATCCTTCCAAAACGAATATTAAAATTAAATTGTATTTCTTACTATCCATCTCTAAAAACACATTTTGTGGCCTAGAAAACCCTTCCCAGGTAGACTTATGTCTCTGAAGACACAAAAAAAAATTTAAAGTTGGGAAGCAAATGGTGTAGTAGAATGTTTAACAGAGTTTCACCAGTTAATCCCCTAGTTACTACATGACAATACCTGTATACAGCAGACAACATAAATGATAAAACGGTGACAGGAGTCGAAACCTCTGGCTGTGTTTTGCTACTTATGAGTGCTAAAACAACTAGCCTGCTTGAATAAATTGTTTTATCATCATTTAAAACATCATTTAATAATTATCATTATTTTAATTTCTATGATATTTAGTTGTCATAAATGGTGTCTAGCGGCCCACCTACAAGCCCACATTTTGGCAAGGACTACCTGCCTTTGTTAAGTGGCATTTGTATGGATTAATTGTTACAGATAAGTACTTCATTAACTTGACTGGTCCTGAGGACAGATTTTCCCACTTTAAAAATGTACCAGCTCTTTGCCCTGGTTTCTGTCTGTATGTTAAGCTAAACTAACTTGCTGTTGGCTGTAACCTTTTTTTGAACAGACAGAGCTATTGATCTCCTCATCCCACTCTGTAAGGAAGCAGAATTTCAAACACTGCTTGACACAACTCTATTCCAACTTTTAATCTTATATTAATGTAGCTAATTCTAGTGCAAAGTTATCTGTGTTGAGATAGAGAATAACCAGTGTGATCTGATCATTGCTCGGTATCAATGATGACTGAACAAACAGGTGCTACATGTTAATTTAGAGAAGCTCTGCTAACTCCCTCCAGACACCAGTGAGATCATTTGGGCTTTCTGCCCTCAAGTATAGACCTGAGACACACATACATGTACATACAGACACAAACATGAACAAACACACACCACAACATTGACGCAGACAGACAAACACTGACCCTCCCCTGCTCAGCCAAGGGGAAGAAGGAGGGAAGAAAAAACTGAAGAATTAAAAACACATTCCACTTCCCGTAAAGCCGGGAAAAGGAGCAGTGAGTCACCGGAGCAGTTTTTTAGTTTCAGACACGTCGTCTTTGAACTGCACATGGAGCTTTTAACTCCCATTGGCCGTCTCAGTCAAATGTGGTTTATGGTGCTGCTCTAACTACTCCAAACCTCCCTTGTTTGTTCAGTCATTAATAAAACAACTCATTCCATGACTGCTGAAAATGATGGCTTGTGTGAAAGATCGCTTCACTTTATTCTCAGTTCAACAGCAGGTCACAATGGTATTGCCTTTTCAGGATAACACTAATCATGCTTTTGATAAGTCTTTTTACCATCTAACATCTAACACACACACATAAAACCACAAAATTACACACACAATGACTGTCAAGGAAACTGCCTTCAAGAAGCCACATATTTAATCACAGCAAAGTGTTTGTTTAGTACCTTTATCATGTTTTTCCACCACAATGATTCCAGGAAAAGATTTTTACAGTAAAGAGAAATTGCAAAACACAATCATCCTGGGAACTAACCCTTCTTCTCCCTTTCTTTTTATCTTTTTTCTCTCTTCCTATCCATCCAGACAGAGGCCCCCAAAAATCTGACTGAAACCCTGAAATGAGGCTACTTTTCCATTCAGTTCTGAGACAGTATCCTGACTCACAGGATGGCAGGACTTGCTCCAGTTCCACACACCCTACTGATTAACTGACTTCACAGAGGAGGAGTCCATGCTATCTGTTCTCCATGATCTCCCCTGCTGGTGGGACTGACTCACACACCAAAGCTCAGGTGAACAGCTATCAGTCGAGTCTGTTCTCACACAACAGGCGGCCTGATTAGGCAGATCTCATGATTAAGACCAGCTGGTACAAGAATATTTGTTGTTTTTGTTGTTCTAAAGCAGCCAGTCCTACTTTTCTCAACCTCTTGTTAAAGCTTTTATCTTTATGCCTCTAAATCTGTTTCTAACTATTTCTAAATCATTTGGGATGCAAGAGTTTGTTGTCCAGTTTCACAAATGCAATGGATTTGGTTGGTCTCTAATCCCCCCCATACTAGTGTGTATGCACATTTCCAACCTGCCACACCAGATACTCTGTTTTATATATCCACTGCAACTTTTCAACATCAGTACTTCAAAAAAAATTCTCAGAGGGTGATTGGACAAATGCCCTGTCCGTCACAATCATCATGGACCAATCAGAGTGACTGGACAAAATTGGGTAGTAGGCATGCAAAGCTCTAGTAGCAGCCCGAGCTCAGCAAGCAGATGCTCTTGTAGTTTACGAAAGGTGGAGCTTGTTGATGGAAAAATCTCATGCCAAGGCCAGTTGGGAGAAGTTCAAAAACATCTTCTACACCAAGAAAACTTCTGGTGTGGCTCTCTGCTCTTTTTTTAATGGAGACATGCGGCCCAGTTCTGATAAAGCTGCTGCTACACCAGCGGCAGTCATCTGGCTCTAAAGAATGTTACCGACGCAGTAGTTCACTGGCTAAGAAAAATGAGCACATCAGAGGAGATCCATTCAATAATTCAATAGTTTAACTAGTTTTCTGGCAAAAAAAATGAGAAAGAATGGCAAAAGTTTATTTTCAACATCATTTCTTAACCATAAATCATATTTAACAAAAGAACATCATCATAAAACATTAAACAGTCAAAAGGATATAAACTGATTAGAATTGCCACTAAATGAATGCAGAAATCAATCCATAAACAATTAAGGGCTGGCAACATCATTCGAATACTCAGTTCAAACTATTGAGGTGAGGAGACATCCACATGCTGCAGATAGCGCCATTGTTCTCAGAAAGGAATGGCACAGGTCTTTCTTGCTCTCTTTGACTGTGTGGGTGTTCAATCTGAGGCAGTATGACCTGGAATCATAAACATGTTTCATATCTATGATTCCACATCTGCTCCACCTCAATCAAAAGCAGTGAAATAACTGTGCTGACAGTTGACACCATTCATTTAGAGATTACCTGGACAAATATTAGCCAAAAATCAGGCCATGCCCAACTGATCACTGGGCTAGCCTAAGTTAGGCTCAAATCATCTAGTGTGTGGCTCTAATCTGACACCTGCCCTGCAGATTTTCAGATATTGAAATTACTTTATAAATAATATATCATGAAAGTAATTGCCTTGTTTTTTTTAAGTAATATTCAAGCTTCAGAATTAATTCATCTCTTTTTTACACATTGTTAATTTTGGCAGCTATTTTAAATTTGGTCTTACACTTTAGATCAAAATGCTATTTAGTTTTAGTCACATCTGAGTCATTTTTAATCTTAACAGTTTTAGTCTAGTTTTAGTTGACAAAACTAAAAAACAGTTAAGTCAAGTGTTAGCTCTTAAAAAGTCATTGTTAGTCTTTTACTTTTTGTCAAGGAAATAATTTCTTTAAGCTAATTTAGTCAGCCTAACTGTACAATAGCACATATGTAAAACACTCATATTAATGCACTACCAATACTTAAACTGATTTAAAATACACAAAATATTGACACGCCTTATTTGCACATTGGAGAGCTGTACCCAATCTTGAAAACCCAACTGTCCAGCACTAACATTTTAGTCTCCTTCGTGAAGTTTGAACTTACTTTTTGTCAGAGTTTTCATCAACAAAGATCTATTTTTTAGCTAGTCTTAGTCTAGTCTTGTTGCTATTTCTGTAGCTGTGAAACTCTCCTTATCTGTTAGTCTTATCTTGCTTGCTTGCCTCTTTTTTTACTTACTTCCATCCCACTTTCACTTATTTGCAGCCCATGACTGTTTACAGAGTCTTGTGGTTCTGCTTGATGCCTCTGCCTGTGAAAAAAAAGATGTTTTTCCTCGACTCTATTGCTAATGGTTGATTAAGATTGGGTTCCCCTAATTATCGGCTTGAATCCAGAACTGTTATTGCTATGTGGATAAAAAAAATATCCAAATGGTTAATACATGATTCTCTAGATTTGTGCAAGTCCAGAAGTAAATTTGATTGAGGACAGAGTTCATTTAAAAGGAGGCAACCATGCAGTGTATCTCTGACCCCACTGATGGCCTAATTTTATAAAGTTAAGAATATGCCTTGCCAATGAGCCAAACAAAGCTGCAGTACAAGTCAGAAGTGTGGCGTTAAGAGATACAATTGTTGATTTTTATCTTTACCAAAAAATGTTAGCAAACATAAATCTGAAGTGTTGATAAAGTTGCTGTCCTTTCGGATTCATAAACATTGCAGAATAATATGTACAAGATGACTGATTTACAAACAATTTCAAAGAGAGCAACTTTGGGACTCGATCCATTTTTTGATAGCTACATTCACAGATAAATAAACTAAATCTGATTTGTTTGTTTTAGAATTCATTAATTGTTCATTTTTGAAATTTAGGACAATGAAATTGAGAACATGACCTGGTATGGCCTTTCAACAAATGGATTTTTGAGCATGGATGCTCATCAGGTTTGGTTTTTGAAAATAATCTTTTGGACAACAAAATAGAATTTGAATAGATGAACATTTCTGTGAGACATAGATGATTTTGGATGCAGTCAAAGTCTTGAGTCATCGAGGAAGGGTGTTTCAGTCTGGGCAGCTCCACGGGGCAAATAAACACACACACACAAACACACACACAAATATGGATGTTAAAATTCACACACACATGGTTAAAGACTTCTACACATGCACTCTGTACTTGTTCTCAAACACACACTCACAAATTAACCTTTTTTCTTTGCCCTGGCTGTTCACCCAGGGGGACAGCAGTGATTCAGAACGAGTCATACGCACACAAATACACAAAACAAACTCTCACATACACGCAAACACTTGCCAAAATGCCAAACTATGGAGAACTTTATTGATTGCAGTCCTCTGAGCTCCTGTAGAGGGAAGTTGTTTTCTGTGAATAGTTCATACTTAGGGTTAAATAAGCTTCACTTGAACCGGAAGAAAAAACATGTTTTTGACCTCACTTCAGAAAGCTGAGCGATATGTGACATATGATGTTCACATGTCATATACCAGCCTTTTTTATCAACAGTAAGAATACTTTTCCCCTTGTTTTTGCTTAATGAGGCCATTGCATGTGAATTGTACAATGAGCTGACCTAAGATGAGATTTTGGGAATGGTTGTCCAGAGAACATTAATGAAATCCATTCAAAATATTGAGAGGCAGGAGTAGTTCCGCTCACTTCACAAAATGAGCTGAATTTAAAATAAAAGTTTGCCACCAGAGCTGGTTTACAATATAAATGTAGGTTGTTGATGCCTTGAAGGGCTGGAGAAGAAGAGGATTTGGCTGAATTTTCCATCCAGCCCCCATCCTCATGTAGAACCGTTAATCAGACGAAATGAAGTCATCACTCCCTCATGGGATTTTACTGCCGGTAAAAATAAACCTTTCATGGCTCATAAGCCCGTTGATATCATGAACTCTTCAGCTTTGGCAGCCTGTGGTACATTCTTCTTTTTGTGGCAAAATCTTATTTAAAGTGAACTTTATAATCAAATCAGCACAGAAGAATTGATTATGATACTACTGCTGTTTAAAGAAGAAAATAATAAAATTGACAGCATGGATTGGAAACAACAGGAATAAATCATAGGTTTAAGCTTCATATTTTCCATGAATAGGGAGAAAAGAAGGTTCTTTAACTCCCTGAATATGTGCTCTGACAGGAGGAGGAAGGGGAGGAAAGAAGTGGAGGAGAAAGGAGAAAGAGAGACGAATAACAAAGAAAGTCTCCAAGAAGTGCAAAAAAAAAAGTAGGGGTAAAAGAGAGGACCAGGTAGAAGACAAGAGTAGAGGACAGTTAAAGAAAGGAGAAGAGGAGAGGGAAAATATGAAAAGAGGAGAGAAGAAAAGATGAGAGGACAGATGGATGGATGTTGTAACAGAGAATGGGGAGGTGAAAGAGGGCGGTTAGCTGGCATGGTGTTTGTGAGCAAATGTATGCGTCACTGAAGCTATTCCAAGATGCACAAATGCTCCTTCACACACACACATACACACACACACACACACACACCCACCCCCCACACACACAAACACACACACACAGCAACACACACTTTTAGATTGGCTTTGGCTGTTTCCTTGACAACAGAATAGTATTTTCAAAGATCAGGGGTGTCAGTTGTGTATGTGTGTACATGTTTGTACATGTGTTTTATCACACACACACTCTCTCTCTCTCTCTCTGTTTTTGACGCCACTATGAAAAGCTTGTTAGTCAAGAGGGATATGGCCATAATTGCAAAACAAGGCCCTCTATTCTTTGGGATTTGACAGTTTTGCATCATTAGCACTGGGACTATGTCTACAATACTTTTAAAGAAGTCCTTTAAACAACTGAAAATTAAATGAGAGACAGGAGTGTGAATGATGGCCCAGGGGATGATTCAATGGCCTCTGATGGCAAGAAAGCTTTGAATTTGCTGTGCAAAAAAGGTCCCTAATAATGTTTATTCATCAGACTTAGTTTCACATCCTCTTACCGCTTAGACGTCATTTAGAACAAAATGAAGACACAAGTAAATACATTTGGCAATGTCATGCACACTTCCTTCAGTGTTTTTTATGTGTTTTTTTGCAGATAAGAAGGAACTTAACACTTCTGTGGAATTTCAATTTGCGTAAGACCTCACTGTATCTTTTTGCAAGGGTTTGAATACATATGCCAGTGGGATATTTCAGCCTTTTACTTTTAATTAATTTGCAAAATGTTTTAAAACTCCTTTTTTACTTTTTAAATGATGGGTTACCAGGTGTAGATTAATGTTGATTAAAAAAATGTTTTTCCACTGTAGCACTTAGAAATATTTGAGAATGCTGTGCTCTGGGGGAATTTTCAGTGTAGCAGATCCATAACTCTCAAATGGAAGAAGTTTGGCACAACAAGGACTCCTCCTCAAGCTGGTCGAACTGAGCGATTTGGAGAGAAGGGCCTTAGTAAGAGAGGTGACAAAGAACCCGATGGTCACTCTAGCTGAGCTCCAGAGATCTTGTGTGGAGTGGGACAAAGATCTAGAAGGACAAACATCACTGCAGCCCTTCACTAATATGGGCTTATGGAAGAGTGGCTAGATGGAAGTTTTTGATTTTCATTAATTTGCAAAATGTTTAAAATTCTTTATTCACCTTGTCATGATGGGCTACTGAGTGTAGATTAGTAAGAATAACAATGCTTTTTTTTTCTTTTTTACTGTAGGTTGAAACACAAGACAATTTAAAAAAGTGAAGGGTGTCTGAATACTTTCTGAATGCACTGTGTGTATATAAA
This sequence comes from Cheilinus undulatus, assembly GCF_018320785.1. Taxonomy (NCBI): domain Eukaryota; kingdom Metazoa; phylum Chordata; class Actinopteri; order Labriformes; family Labridae; genus Cheilinus; species Cheilinus undulatus. The sequence continues at coordinate 15,748,622 of NC_054868.1, forward strand.
AATGTATATGCATGCAGAAGAATAACACACACATACCGTCCTGGCTGCCACCCCACCCCTTAAATGTGTTACACAAACCCACAGACACAAATACGAACAACACACAAATGCACGATAGCCACCACACTCCTCACTACAGGAAATCAAACATTTCCTGTTACATTTGGCACAGGATGTGCAGTTTGTAACTCAGTGTATTATGAATGAGAGTTACTCTCACTGTGGACCTCATACTCACTCACAGCACTTTTGTAGTTTTAGAAACAGTGCGTCTGTAAAATATTAACAACAGGCCAATATGAGTAAAAAAATATTACATATTCACTGGTATATGAAAGTATAATGATAAAAAAAAATGACTGGCAACTAAAGCAAAACATATCATAGTTAACATTAGAAATGTTTAATCAAACCCTCAGTGTGTGCTCTTGGCTGGAAGGAAAGGACGAACTGAATTGGAAAAAGTTCTATTTTATTTCTCAATGAATTTCTCAATTTTATCTTAGAACATAAAGTGATTAATCCTAATAGATAGAACACGCTTTTCAGTAATGTCTTCTAACATTAACACTGTGGGCAGCTGAAACCAAGCCCAGATATATTTAAACAAAGTGTCTACCTGTTGTCAATCATGTAAGCCATGCACATTAGGACATTCAGCTGCCAAAAATGGAAGAACAGCAGAACCTAACAGCGGTCACCTGGGTTTCAACTAAACAACAGTGGCTGCTTGTAATGGGTTTGATCAAGCCCTGAGAAACTTTACCTCATCATTATGTGAGCACCTATGTGTTCATGCAGTGAAATCAAGGGTCAAGTGTTGCCTCTGGGTAGAATTTTAAATAAACAGCTTGTGCCAAGAATGTCTACATGAAAAACACCTCAAGGGCAAACACCATGCTTATCAGAGCACACATAATGCACAAATGTACACAGGGAGCAGACTAACGGACAGCAAGATGGACAGATAGATAAAGAGAGAAAATGAGATCCAAAGAACCACACACGGCTGTTTCCAGAGAAAATTCAAAGCCAAGCTGCGATTATTTCCCATATCGCCTGATGGTAAATATCACACTCTGATTGAGCAATAATGCCCTTTATCTTATTTCTGGGCATAAGAATCCACCAGTAATACCAGACAGCTGGGAAGCAGAAAAAGCAAAAGTGCAGTTTAACCGTTTCACTGCCGGGCAGAATTGAGTTGCTTGTGGTTGTCTGACTAAAAGCTGTCTCTCTCAGTCTCTCTATATTAGTGGTTTCACGCCAGTGAGTATTGACTAGGCCTCTCCCAGTCACACCCGTCTCTACCGCTACCTGACAGACGACTAAACAAGGAGGCAACCCCAAGTATAGCCTCTGATTATTAATACCTAAAGTGTATCTGAATGATCTAAGATGAAACAAGATGCTCTGGTTAAATTTCTGCATCCACAAGATGAGCCCATCGGGTTCACCTTATTTGATCAAAAGGCTTAGAATTCAGCACTCATCACTTTAAGATTTTAAGGGCTTGTGTAGAGGGGATATTATTCTTAAAACTTGTGACTAAAAACGACATTTAATTTACCCCCAAGCTGTGCTCATCTTTCCCCTTAGCTCTCATGGGAATACAAAGGGAGTGAATATGAGTGGTTCAAAGCTTAAAGAAGAAGAAGAGGAAGATAAGATAGCTTGTGGAGAACAGTCAAGAGAATGCCAGGTGTTTGTAAGGATTTTAAGCAGGGTCAGGACCAGTTGAACCTGAATCAGATGGCCTCCATTGCCCCTTCATAATCAGGATGGCGGTGGGTATTAACAGTTAACAAATGAAGAAGAATGTGGGACTGGTTGAGTGTTTTTCTGCTCTTATACATGCATTCATTTAATGGGCTGAGTGTATGATTCCTACTCTTATAGAGAGAAGGGCAGACAGACAAAGATACAATTTGATTTTAGAATCAAATTTATACTTCAATAATCTTTATCTTGTTTTATAATAAGCCATAACAACTTATCATGGACATGTACAGTGCTTCACAAATTTATTAGACCACCACCCAAAGTAAGGTTTATGCAACAGCTGCCCTAAATTAACAGCATTGGTAATTACCAAAATCATTTTAATGTTTCTGCAATGGTTAATACACCAATATGTAGAAGCTCTTTAACCAAAATGATATTTTTAATGCTAAAATATAATTATTATTGTTATCCATGAATTTTCAAATTTACTGATTTACAAAAAAACTGAAAAAATAGTAAAGCACATTAATATTTCTTGATAACATGTCAAATTATAGTTATTTACTTGCATTCCTGAACAGAAAAAATAGTTTTAGTGGTTGACTGTTATGTTTGATTAATTTCTGACTTCTCAGAGAAGCCCAGTGAGCCGGCTCAAATCTGGGTATAAAAAGGTGAATTTAGTTTGAAATTCCTCATTCCTGTTCAAAATGGTAAAACACCTGACTGAAAATGAAAGAGTCTGCATTAAAGCACTTCATGATGCTGGATGGTCTCTGAGACAAATATGACAGGTGGTCTAATAAATTTGTTAAGCACTGTACATTGGCAGTGAAGTTTGTGGCTTGCTTTAGTGTCAGACCTTGAAAAAGTCATCCATGCCCTCATCTTCTCCAGACTTGATGACTGTAACTCTCCTCTCTCCAGTATCACTCAAAAATCCCTCTGTTGTAGTAGTTCAGAATGCAGCAGCTAAGCTTCAAACTGGTTTAACAGACGACATCCATCCCATTACCCTAATTTTAGCATCCTTACACTGGCTCCCTGTAAGTTTTGGAATTGATTTTTAAGATTTTTCTCATCACTTTTAAAGCACTAAAGGGCCTGGCTCCAACTTACCTAACAGAACTTTTAACCCCCTATGAGCCAGGCTTTATTCTTAGATCCTCTGTAGGGGGTCTCCTCATTGCTCAAAAGTTAAGGGGTGACAGGGCCTTCTCCATCAGAACGCCTCGACTTTGGAACAACCTGCCTAAGGAAATAAGGCATGCAGAAACAGTGACATCTTTTAAATCACTTCTTAAAACTCATTTTTATAGACTTAATTTTATGTGATGCCGTATTCTGTCTTTTACTGTCTTCCCTCTTTTTGCCAGTTTTCTCTTTGCAATCTTTTACTCCTCCGTCAATTTTGACCTTAAAGCCTCTATGTCTGCCCTTCTCTGCTTTGTATTTTATGCTTGGTTTGATCCTTATTGTGATATCTCCACTTGTCCTGTTTGGTTTTTAGAGATTTTACCCCCCGCCCCCTTTTGTATTGTGTCTTCCTCTTTTTGCTGCTATATCCGTTTTGCCTGTCTATTATTATTAGTATGATTATGATTATTATTACTCATCTGTGTTTTTTATGATGTCTTCCTAACTACATGTTTTTCATGTTCATAATGTTCTGTTGGGTTTTTATGATGTTGGAGTTACAATGTTGGCTGAGTTTTGTCTTTCTTGTTGTGTTTTGCCTTTGTGTTATGATGCTTTGTCATAATTGTGATTCTGCTTGTTGTCAAAGCACTTTGTAAACCTCTTTTTTTTAGGTGCTACACAAATATAGTTTATTATTATTATTATTATTGAATAAAGTAATCACTTAGTGTTGGTCTTTGTTCATAGATTTGTAATGCTGTTGAAATAAATCAGTACTAACAGGTCAGGTCAGGTATGGGCATATGCTGGTTCGGCACTTTGCTGCATCAACTGTGGCTCCGTACTGCTCCGGCCTCCTGATGGCCACCATCCAGGCCTGCACCAGGTCAATGCCCTATCTCTCCTGGCATCCTCCCAGCTGACCCCTACATGTGGCCGCCCTTAGGGGGAACTGACAGAACCTACTCACCACTTGTGGAAAACATTTCAAATACAATGAATACCTAGAGAGTCTATGTGCTTATTAGTGCTAAACGCATTCCTTATTTACAGCAAGTATACCATAAAAATATGATTACAAAAAGTTGCATGTAACTGAATAAAAATACAACTAATTGATCATATATCTTAGTAATCTAGTTGGAATAAGGCTTTATCAATAAAGCCAGAATATGTTGTTGATTAAAATAAATTGTGCCCACTTATTTTTGCCCAAAGTGAACACTATGGCATCAAACAGACTCCTCTGGGATATAGATTAAATGTAAATGTTTTGTAAGAGTAGATTATAAATCAACGGAGTCAGCTTCAAAACAGAATCTACCTAGTTTCGCTATAATAACTCCTCATAACCTCTGAGTTTTATATGAGGGGTCACAATTATTTTATGTATAATCTAGATGTGTAATCATTCCTTTCTAAAATTCTGAAAACAATGTTAAATTCAGTCAAATTTTCAAAAATCCAAAACTAAAAAAGGTGTTTATCTTTTCATCCAAAGTCAACAGTTTAATTATTTAAGGTCATTGTTAGTCATTAAGATAAGTTTTTTCTGAGTGGTGATCACAAGACCTCTGTGGAATCTACAAAACTGACACATGCAAAGACAAAATGTCCCATGGTCCAAATGTAAATGTACACAGATGTGTCACTGGGGAATCTAAAGGGAAAGGTTACACATGTGTCTCATTTTTAAGTGTTTGTGGTTGTAGTTTTCACATGATGCAGTGTTTAATGTTGTGGGCTGAAAACCCACAACATTAAACACCGTGTGTAATTTGTATAATTAGCATATCAAGTCTGCAACGCCATGTTGACTGATTAATCAGCACATGCTCAGAGCAACATAAACCATCAGATAAAATACATACACGCAAAAATAGCATATGCCAGTAAAAGGACTGAAAAAGCAAACACAGCAAATGTTACTGTTCGTTTGAACTGTTTCACATATCTTCACTGTTTGATATTCCTCAACACACAAATCACCCAGGGCTGCTGAAAGAGGAGGCATTCATACATACATTAAGACATCACCTCTGACAGCCTGTGTGGCACTTGCTTGTGTTTCTTTGTGTGAGAGCAACAACCTTTAAACAGGAAAGTTCCTGTGTGTGATGGTGTGTGTGTGTGTGTGTGTGAGAGAGAGAGAGAGAGAGAGAAAGAGAGAGGGAGGGAGAACTATATGAGCCACTTCTGGTAAATAAAACAGAGGTAGGCTTTGCTTGATGGTGTCATCTTTCTTTGCAGTGACACAGACAACAAATGGTGAGGTCAAGTGAAATGCCTGAGGTCACTGAATTCAGGTGAAAGTTTGAGGGGCTTGAATGAGTTAGTATGCATTATGACTGTACAGGGAGGTTAATTATAAGACCAATATAATAGCTTTGTGCAGTATTTTTCACATTGCAAATGGCCATGCCGAATAGTAAAAAGGATGATTGTAAACCTCACAAGTACACACATTTTAATCAACTAGCAAGTTAGACATCAGGAGTTGTTTCAGTGTTAAAAAACAATCTTTGAGAACGCTTTAAAATGATTTAACCGGGACCTTCAAGGCATCACAAATGTAATAACTCATCAGCCATACTCTTTTAAAAGTCATTGTGTGTCTACTGTTTTAATGCATGAGAGAGTGGGTGAGAAACTGACCATGCACAATTTTTCTTAATCAACTAAGAAAACACCTCCACACTTCTCCATCAATAAAAAGTGCTCTTCGGTCTCTCCAGCTTACTGTCACAATATTAGTTATTGTCTTGATCACAAGAAATTTGGAGGGCAGCAAATTCTTGGCATCTATTCCAGCTCACATCTTTCTTTTTAACTTCCTGGAAGCACGGTAGCAAAGAAATGCTGAGTCTCGATCATCATCAGCGACAGTGAGAGGATCAGAATGCGCTTCAAGCGCCTACACAGTTTCAACCCAACTCGCACCGCTGATCTCACCAGTAACCACACATTGTAAACACTGTCCTTTCCCCTTTATTCTTTGATAAACATTTCTTATAATGCAGGTGCTGTCACTTACAGGCAGGGATGCAGTTAGCAAACATGCAGAGAATAAATAAAGGCAGCGGGATTCAACACAAGAGGCACACAAACTGGCGTGCTGTATGGTATTTGTTTTTTTATGATAAAGAGATAGAAAGCAAGAGATAGAGACATCGGATAGAGACCAAAAAAAGGGTAAAGTTTTTAAAAATGTGTTTTCCCCCTTACGTTGCAGGAGTTTAAACTCCTACTAGAGAGACCAAACGCACCCACTTTACATTTTTTCCTCTTACAGCTAATAATCTTGCTTTTACTGCACTGTTTTAGTGCTCTAAGATAAATATAGCTGTTATCTGTTATTTAAATTACCTACCGGGAAATTGTGTAGGCTTAAATGAGGCTATAATCTCAAACTAATTCCACAGCTTCTCATTTTACATTGCGAGTAAATAAGCCAAATTGTCTAGCAGCTAAATTCATTACAGTATTAACCCATCTTTCATACAGGTTAGTATTTTTTTATCCTCTCTATCTTATCTGAGTTTAGAATTCAGAAATACCATCCACATACTGTACGTTCATGTCATGGGCTGGCCATCTTTGTACTCAACTCGACAGCAATTGACTTCTTATCAGAGGTTTGGGCTGATTGTGCTTGTAGCAGCTAATGCAGTTACTGTATGTGGAGCAGACTGCAGAGGTCTGAAGGATCACTTTTGTTTTACTCCACAGCCACCCTTTATCCTTATGGTCTAACTCGACAGCTCTAACCAATGCTGCCTTAAATGACTTCACTACCCTGATAGCAAAACTTCTTTGACTTGGACATTGGCCAAATGAACAGCAAAGTTGTAGCCCATATTTGGAAGTAAGTGGCTGAACCAAATCTGGGCCAATGTGTGACAGCCACGTCTGAACCATAACAAAGCCAGACCTCCACAACTATACCAAAAAATATTTTAAATTACCCATAGCTGGGCCTCATTTTGAAAATCTGAATGTGAGAGTTCGGGTAAGGCTTTCTGGCCCTTGTACGGCCCGTGTGATTGAAAGATTAAACTCTACACCATTCCCAGAACCTAATCTCATCCACACCAAACTTTTGATCTGGCCCACATGTGGAAGTGAATGATGGGCCAAATCTGACCCAAAGCTTAAATTAACATTTGAGTTCAGTATCAGTGATATTTTTTAATAATACATTTACTGCAAAAAATCAAACAATTTCTTCAAACCTTTTATTTTCACCTTAACATTCAATAAAGTTACATTACATAGAACATTAATTTCTGAAACATGCTCCAAATTATAGACGTTAATCTGTGCGTGACTCGATCCAAAGTGTGGGTCAGCTTATGCAGCTTTTTGGGTTTCTTTTCTCCACCATCTCTGTCACATGCCAGGTGAAGCCACTTCATCATTACTTCCACCTCTTTATCCAAAACTGTTAGATCTGTGGGTTTCATCTAATGTACAGCACCTTGACAAGCTGGATTTCTCTGCCACAGCACTAACACAAAAGATGACCCAAAATGCAGTATACAAAAAGTTTATAAAAACAAAAGCAAAACTCCAAACAAACCTACCATCAAAAACCAAAACAAACACAATAACAACAACAAACAAACAAACAGCAATGACTGAAAAAAACTACAAACACGTAAAAGCTCACCAAGAAACTTCAAACTAATCCATAATGGGAGAAACAAGGGGACACAAGAGGCAGAAGACATGTGACAAGCTAAAACAGACTGAGCCTCAGACAGAAACCTAACAGACTAGAATAGACACAGGTGTAACAAACAGGACACAGGTGGAACTAGAGAGTACGATCAAAGTGGAGGGAAAAACAAAATGACAGGAGGAAGCCATGAATCAAACACATGTACTGGCACATAAACCACATTTGACCAAAATATCAAATACTATCTGGGATAATTGCATGGTAACCAATATTAAAGGTATGGCGAAACATGTGGTTATGACTTGGCACTATGCTCTGCCATCTCATGTCTACTAATTACCACACATGGCCCAAAAATCAAAACTAATTTTTTGGCCAAGTTCCTAAATTACAGCCTTCCAAGTTAAAGGGCATGGTAGATAGTCATCAGTTGTGATTTGACCAGTTGTGATTTACATTTTGCCATGCCAAATCTAAGCTGAAGGTGCCAGATAAATGCCATAGTCGGCCCAAAGGTTGATGCTGTCAGGCTTCTGTCATTTGCCAAGAGGCTAAAGGCTTACCTCATCTCCACCTCCTTGCACAGGGGACCACCATCAGTGGGCAAAGTGATGTCAGAACACATCCATGTACGGATTTGTTCAGTTTTTAATAAATGTGGCCCCTTAAAGGATGTGGGCTGAAAAATAAATATGTAAATAAATGGAGAGAGAAAGAGAGAGAAATTCTGTTTATCTATTATGGAGATAACTACTTCATGATGCATTCATTTTACCCACCCTGCACCTCAGTCATCCACAGCCTGTATGTCAAGCTGTATTTCTGTTGAAAGTATGGCACAATGAATGTATAAAACCTCTCAGGACTTGACCCCTTTGAATTTCTTTGCATATTTGCCCCTGATACTGGTTGATCTATTGTATCTGTAAAAGAGATTTTTAAAGAAAATTTCTTCTTGCCTGCCACATTACCACTGCAGCTGGCCCTTTATCACAACTTATTCAGGAAATGAAAATGTGGTGTACCAAAATCCTGCACAGGTGAGGCTCGCCAGCATCACACACCTTTGCTCCTCTATCTGGTTTACTTGCTAGGAACAAATCTGAATCCAGTGGAATCCATCTTCTGTGGAGGTTTGAGGGGTAAAACAAATACAGACAGGATAAAATGGTGCCACATTACCCAAATAAAGGCTTTTAGACTTTATTTATCTATAGTGGCAAACTTCAAAAAATGTTTAGTTTCTTACAGTCTTGCATCCGTCAGAGTTTTACAGTGAATGTATGTTGTGTCCTGAATGGGTGTGTTTACAGGAAAAGGATTGTTTGGCATCTAACTCATCTCTGAGTGATTACTATTGTTTTCATTTAAAATCATTTTTATTTTCTTCTAGTTTAGAGAGTTGTGTGTTATTTGTAATTCAAGCTCATATTTATTTCAGAAATCCCAAAGTCTTATATGAGAAAGAATTGTCCTCTCAATGATATGTTGTAACTTTGTTCTTACCAAAAAAGATGCATGACAGTTGGATTGACATTAGCTGTTTACCTATTGCCTATTACCTTGGTTTACTCGAAAATATCTCAATGATGAATTTCTACTATATATTAAGAATAAAAAATGCTGCACTTAAATAATAATCTTTTTACACATTTTACCTGTTATTATTTTTGCCATTGTGAGAATATTTCCATGTCGTTGCTAGCATTTAACAATATGACGTCTCTGTGAGTCTTTTTCTATGTAATTCAGAGAAAATTAAAAAGTATCTGCAAAATATCTGACTGAAATATATTATATACAACACTCTCCTATTCAATGTTTATTTTCCATACCCAGATTCACCAGACATTTTTGTCCTTTTCAGACAAGAAGCCAACAAATGAGCCAGCTCAATTAATGAACCAAATGGGCATGTAAAATCAGATTAGACCTAATTAAACCCCCCACATCCTGCTGTTTGCCTTTTAAAGACTGGCAGAGTGACAGGGAGTTTAAGCATCCGTGTAGATGGAGGGGAAGTGGGAAGGACAGCTCCATATGCGTTACGTCAGCCTGGGGGGACAGCTGGGTCCGACTGTCTTTTCCTGCCACACTCATTTGGCCTCAGCAATCATCCTGTCTTGTGCTAAAGGTCTCTTGTCCCTACAAGGCTCCTTGGCACAATCTGGAAGCTACAGATGAAGAATATGCTGATTAAACACGCCTTCATTAAAGCGATTACATGAAAAAGGCGGTTCATTTCCCATGGGCAGCCAAATAACGATGAGGGGGAAGAAGGAGTAAAGGCTTTTGGTGAAGGGATGGGGTTTTCATGCCTTGAGAGGGGAGTGTGGAAGAGGAATTGCTTGATCGCATTGATTTAAGTGACCTACACAGTCTTTAAGGGGTGACAAACAGTCTTTTGACTTAATATGCTGTGGGAGTGAGCTGTTCTGTGCTTGAAGGGACAGCCTACTTTTACCCTTAACCAACACCCCTACCTGACTCACTACACCTACAGGCCACTTCCAGGTCATTGAGCTTCCTGCATGGAAGACCTTGCCAAAGATGCAGGAGAGATTTTACTTCTGGTTCATTTAGTAAAGCTGGCTATGTGTTTTATTGCCTGTATGGCTGTAAACCACGTGGAAGAGAGAAGTTTTGATGAAGTCAGCGTCTTGAAGGCATTCTTCAGTTTTGCCCTTTGCAAATAAAAGTTTTGTCAAAAGGAATTGTTTCTCCAATTCATTCATGTTCATGCAAGAGGAGTGAATTTAAAGACAACAGACTCAATACCCTGTTTGGCTAAACTATCTTTCTTAATGTAAGAAATAATAAAAATACTAATCAAATTAAATCAATCATTATTATGTTATTCATTTAATTAATCACTGGGTAAAGTTAATTACTTATCATTGCAATTTACTATTACTTACTACATAAAAAAAACATTAAATTCTTAGATTTTGGCATTCAACTCATAATATCAGACTATCTTCACAAGTGGTGCTAATTCAAGATAAAGATAGATCTCTTAACAAATGAATGATGCATGAATAAAAATCAACTTACTTTCCTCTCATGCTTGCTATCACAGACTTTTTCCCCCACACTTTAAACCGGTCTTACTCCAGAGCATTGTAAGCAGTAAGTTCCTAGTTTACACCTGTGCTCCTCTGTTGCTTTCAAGCTTCTTGAATTATTACCTCCACCAAGGAGGTTATGTGATCGGGTGGGTTTCGTTTGTTTGTTAGTTTGTTAGCAACGTAACTCAAAAAGTCATGGACGGATTTTCATGAAATTTTCAGGAAATGTCAGAAATGGCATAAGGAAGAACTGATTCGATTTTGGGAGTGATCCAGATCACCGTCTGGATCCAGGAATTTTTTAAAGGATTCTTTACTATTGGGAGATAGGGCTAATGGTGGAGGTCTGCACTGTTACCACTTTACACCAGGAGATAGCGGACATGAGTAACTTCAATCCCAGCAGCATGTTTATGGTGTGTTTCTATTCAAAGTTTTGGAGTTTATAGAATTTGAAAGACACACGCCCAGTCGAGGAGACAAGTCTGAGCGTAACAGAGAGAAAGACAGTGAATTGTAGCGAGATAACTCACAATGCTGGGAGGAATAGAGGAATATTCACCTTCTGCCATGACTTCCAGTCGTCCGGTGAGACCATGGGTGCTTCCGCCATGAAAGTCCACACGTAGCGAAACCAGTGCTTTGCCTCACCATGTCTCCACCCCACCGGGGAGGGATTAATAGGCGATTAGATTTTGGGAGTGATCCAGATCACCATCTGGATCCAGGAATGTTTTTAAAGGATTCTTCACTATTGGGAGATAGGGCTAATGGTGTAGGTCTGCGCTCTCTGAGTGCTTTTCTAGTTTTCTACTGTTTTTTGGTCTTATCCATCATCCTGAATCTCCCGGCATAAAAGGACTGATAAAACCACATGTTTGAGGCATTGACTTGGGTGTCTGTGATATCTGGGGAAAACGGCACATAATGATGTGTAGAGCCTTAGAGCCAGTTAAGGTTCTCTAAACAAAGAAGCAAAAAATATTCTGGTTCTTCCACATTTTCTTAAAGTAAGCCACAGAAACCTCATTCAGACAGGTTAAAGGCAGTTACATAATTGAATCAAAGGGAAGAAAATCAGCACACAAATAAAACTAAGTCAACAATTATTCAGAAACAGATATTTCCTTATCTAACTATGTGCATAGGAAGTCATTTTTCATACTTCTCAGCAGTAGTGATGTATATAACTGTGTGAGGTCACTTTGAAACGAACTGATCATGAAATGATAGTTCAGTGTATTTCCCTAAAACTACTTCCGTTTTTCAGTTTACCTCACAAACCGGGGAGCTTCAGGGAATATCAGACATTTTAGAAGGAGGAGCTCGGCCCTAGCTGACCATTGAGTAAAAGCTTTCTGCAACCTTTGACGTATACTGAGAAAATGCATGAGATGAAAAACTTCCTAAAAGGTTACTCAAAGCCTAAAATGAATGCTAATAAATAGAAACATTCAAGGGTAACCTGGTCCTTCTTTAAGAGGAAAAAAATCACTTTTTAGGGTTTAAAGCATTAATAACACAGTTAAAAGTCTGTGATCAACATGAAACGTGCATTGCATGGATTTCATTTTCAAACTGCACTATGAGAACTGAAGCCAGCCATTCTTAAGCTTGACCTTTAGATGGGATTATAAGTCTGATTATTATTTCTGCTAATGAAACTGCATTTGTGACCTCTATTTTTCCAAACTTTTCTTTAAGATTACGCCTAATTCATAAACAAGCAATACAAATTTGAAGAATGCCTCCTTGAATCCTAAAAGATAGACAATTACAAGGGTGTACTTTTAGAGCTTTGAATAAAAGAAAATGTCCCTGAGGAATCGTCCATGTTGACGGGCTGAAATAAGTGCCACCACCCCACCCCCCCAAAAAAATGACTACACTTAACTAAGTGGGTGCTACAAAAACAAGATTAAAACATGCACGTGACTTGATGATAAGTCTAAGCATAGGGTTGGAAAGTCAAACTCATCAACATAAACATGCGTGGGCATATGGCCCTCTCAGTAATGACTCAGAGGTCATTACCATACAGAGAAGACAAAGACGTCTTTCTATCAAACAGGTGTTGTGTTCAGTGGGGATGTATCCTTCCTCTGACATACCTTACAGGCTCAGTCATTTCTTTAGGAGCATTACTTCAGTGCACTTAACAAAACACTGAGCAGCGCTGAGCTTGTTTGCTGATTACTATCTCCTTCTTTACAGGTGGGATATAATAAAGCTTGTTATCTCAGGTAATACAAATTAATGGTAATTTTACTTTGCTTCGATATTTCTATTTAAAGACAATATAGTATTTTGAGAGGTGAATAATTCATTTTGACTCTGCAACATATAGCTAAATGACAGTGTTATTGTTCCATTTTTGGCTCTGTTGTTTGATCAAATTGAGAAAATTAGGTATGTTGCTGTTTAAGAAATAGCTCAAGAATTGTATTACATTTAAATCAAGCATGAAATAATAGGCCTACACTTTAATCTCTTACCCCCACATCACTTTCTCTATGCTCCATGCCTGCTTGTGTCTTGTCTTGTTTTTAAGTTATACTATTCATTGATTCAGTACAGTATGACATCATCAGTGTTGCCTTAATTACTTACTACTTAAGTTTTTCAGTCATGTGAGCTATTTTGGCTCCACTTAAATATTTGGATACTTTAGCCTAAACTATCACTTATCCTAATTAGTAATACGTCTAATTAATATCTAAATAAAAATTTAAGAGTGATTTTTAGTCAAATGAATAAATAGTGGGTCTCATATATCCTAGTACTGATACCTACTGTATTTTCTCTAGACACCACTTATGCTTCATGCATTTTTAAAGACGACACCTACCCGTCCTCTCCCTGCCTGCAGGGTGAGGGAGCGCAACACTGAGTCTCCTCCGCCTTCCACATCCCAGAGAGCTGGAAGTGCGCCAGGATGGGATTGGCTTCCCGCTCCTGCCAGGGAGGAAATGGTTTGCCAGGACACCCAAATATGGACTGACCGATATCTGATGGGTACGCATGACTCAGCACCAGACTATATATCCTCATGGACAGGACTGAACATGAGAAGAAAACTAGTTACTGGAGTTCAAAGTACCCTGCTCAGGTTGGAAGAGGCTCATGTTGCTTTAGGTTGACCTGGGAGAGACATCCAGACAGATCTGTTGGCTTACTTCATAATTAGTGTATGAATGAGGCCCTTGGGTGGCCTGTTTAATGTAGGCTACTTACCTGGGTTAAGTTTTCCTTAAGCCGAGTGGGCCAGGTCTTGTTTACAATCCTTGTTCCTGGCACAAAAAAAAAAAAAAAAAAAAAAAGGAAAGAAAAAAAAGAAAACGTCATCAACAGTCTGACATCCCGGAGGCGGGGACGTGAGGGGACAACCAATCAGCAGGCTGGATGGAGCGCTCAGAGAGCCCAAATATTTAAATACGGCAGAGCACTGCGACCGCCTGACACTTTACAGGAAACCGGAGTGGAACACATCTTAACGCAGAAAGAAACACGGGTGAAATGAACACATCTGAATTAGTCTCTGGACTCCGCTTTGAATCCAACTAAAGGTACAACCCGACGACTTGGTACAGTACAGTTCCAGTATTTTGGAAGTTTTGCTGTTTTTCATAGATTTGGTCTTCAGTATAATAATAGGCTACAGCGGGACTTTGTGCCGGAGTTTGAATCATTTGGGACACTGACGCCTCGGTGTCCAAGCAACATCTTTACAACGCACTATAATATTTGACTGTTTGATTTGAAATATGTCCACAATAATGGAACAGCCTTTTTATGACGACTCGTTTCTCTCTGCTTATGGCCATCCAGGCGCAGCACTGCCAGACTACAAGCTGCTAAAGCAGAATATGAACTTGAACTTCTCCGATTCATATCGGAACTCAAACTTCAAGCCGCAGCACCTGCACACGGACAGTGACTTCTATTCAAGTGGGACGGCGGATGTTGGCTCCCTGAAACTCGCGTCCCCTGAACTTGAACGACTCATCATCCAGAACAGCAACGGTGTCATAACCACAACACCGACACCTGCCCATTACCTCTACAACCGCGGGATCACAGAGGAGCAGGAGGGCTTTGCCGACGGTTTTGTGAAAGCGCTGGACGACCTACACAAGATGAACCAGATTGCGCCTCCCAACGTGGCCATTGGTACTGGTCCCTGCACGGCTCCTACCTCGGTGTTCGGTTCATCCATGCAACCAGAACACTTAGAGTACACAACGCTCAACAGTTGCACATCTAACCCCAGCCTTTCCTCAGCAGGAAGCTATCCCTCTACAACATTAAGTTACCTGCCACACCACCAGTACCACCAGCACCCACAGGCTGTTGCGCACGGAACTCACCATTTTCAGCACTCTCTAGCAGGTGCAGGCATCCATGCGCAGCGGTACGGTGGGTTGAAAGAGGAGCCCCAGACAGTCCCTGACATGCACAGCAGCGACAGCGGGTCTCCGCCGATGTCCCCCATCGATATGGAGAACCAGGAGCGGATCAAAGCAGAGCGCAAGCGTCTGAGAAACCGGCTCGCTGCCTCCAAATGCCGGAGGCGCAAGCTCGAGCGCATCGCTCGCCTGGAGGACAAGGTTAAGGTTTTGAAAACGGACAACGCCGGGCTGTCGAGCACAGCCTCTGTACTAAGAGAGCAGGTGGCCCAACTCAAACAGAAAGTCATGACACATGTGAGCAGCGGCTGCCAGCTCATGTTGGCGCCCAAAGTTAAGTCTTACTGAACAAAAGAGCACTTTAAAACACTGGACTAGAACTGCACTGACAGAATGAACAACGTCTTTTCAAAAACTGGATCCTAACGGTTTCTTTGAGTGAAAATACTGTAGCCAACAAAGAAACCACAACAGACTTTCGGCTTACACTTAGGGCATTTTGAATTCGTTTTTAAAAAGGGTCCCTTTGCCTGTTTACATTTTACTTTATTTGTGATGTATTCTTGTGTAAGTTATTTGCGTTTGTCAGGTTGAGCCTGCCTTTTTTTTTTTACCTGTACAGTATATATTTAAGTAAATGATACTATGAAACAAAGATTTATGTGTTGGTGCTTCTTATTGAGGTTTGTGTGTTGAAAATGTCATCTCTTTGGGATTTCTAAACCAAGTATCGTTAGCATAACCACTCTTGTGAGCAGTCTTAGACTTACAGCGGTAGTAGTTTGACGTTAGAGACGTGCCAGCGTGGGACTGTTTCGTTATTGACGTACATACGTCTGCCCATATATGGTCAATTTTGCTGGTAAACGTCACAACACGAAAAGGTTTCCGGTAACTCCCTCCCACACTGCCCGTCCGTGAAGCTGCGCTCTCCCCTTCACCCCGCAGTGCGTGTGTTGAATGTGTGATTTGTCAATGAGTGGTTGATTCGAATATGGGGAATTTCCCCGTTCTGCTTTCAATTTCCCAAAACAAGTCGTGAGAACACGTATTCAGAAAAAAGTGGCTGAGATAAGTGTTAGATACTGAAAATAGACTTTAGATGTCAGTTTGAAATAACAGGGGCTGCTAGAAGAAACAGATTAGGGGGTCACATCATGGTCCACATACATCAAAATTTAACATTATTATTCACAGGCTTGAACAGAAAATGAGGATTATTGACTTAAGAAAAAAATGGTCCAATAAGATTTTGAATTATTGCTGATATGAGCATGATACAAATAATTGAAAGAGTAAAACTAAGTATTAGCAGTGGGGACAGTGATTCAGGTCTGCATTAATAATGAACAATATATTGTTTCTACATGAACTTCAGTACCAAGGGAAGTTACTATGCTGATTCCACCTGCGAAATAAATCCAAGTTCAATCAACACCTCAAAGCTGTTCAAATTTTTATGTGCTAGGCACACAGCAATGAATGATAACCTTTAGGTTTAAAAATGTATACTGGCTCAATACTTTCATGCTGAAAGGTTACTTACTTTTCAGGTACCCTAACAATTTAAAGAAGTTTTATGGCACCACCATGAGGTTAAAAATGGAATTACGTCAAAATTGACATTATTAGTTCAGAGAAAAATACAGAGTCACAATTTTCCCCACTCTTTTAATAAAGATGATAGCAAATGATTGACAGCAAAGGGGGGGAAACAATACTTTTTCTGAAAAACAAAACAAAAAAGGAATAAAACTAAACTTTCAGTGCTCGAGACTATAAGGTTGTCCCATCAATTGTACACTGGACATACAAAAAGAAGAAACCCAATCAAAGGATTTATTGAACAATGTCCGACATTTCTGGGGGTTTTAACACATTAGATGGACGCCATGAGATACTGCTTCACAGGGACACCTCTTATCTGAAGGCAAGTGCTACTGTTAGGAAGTCAGACAGAAGATCTTTATGTTTACTGCTTGGAAAAGAACTCTCTGCTCTTCTCAACATCAGGAATGATGGTGTCACTCCCTGGTTTCCAGCCAGCAGGGCAGACTGTAAAGAAGGAAAAGGACAAAGTTTACTCTTAGATGCTGCGTGACAGACGCTGAACTTTGCATACTCTGAGGGCCAAGTGCATGTGTAAATACCTGGGAGGCTAAACTAACAGTACAAGTCTGTCCGCAAACTAATCCTTCCAAGGTAAATGCACAGTGACAAGAAATAATTGTTATTTAACCTTGGAGGGGAGGGGGGTACTCTATATTTAGTTTACATTTTTAATAGTACAACTATTCAAAACTTAACATGTGAAACAGCCCATAATTGACTAACTTCATGGTATATGGAAAAAAGAAAATGCGTACATCTCCCAAATTGTGAATATTTTAGCAATAGTTACTGATTGAATTTGAAGTAGGAAGTGCTGATGGCTACTAAAATGATAAATTAATCAAATTTGTGAGGCATCGTTTGAGTTAAATTTGGATTTAAAACTGAATTTTAAAAAAAGAGGAGAAACAAAATTGGCTTTGGGTATTTTCTATTACTGTTAGTTGATTTCAGAAAATAATCATAGGCTTTGTAATTAATTAATTACAATCAATTGCACATGTCGATAATTTGAGAAAGATTGTATTGCTAGTACATTTAATAATAATAATGACAAATCAAAAAGAAAGGGCATGTTTCTTATAGCATCAACTCATTTTATTGGATTTTGAAACTGAACAAAAGGTGACTGAGGGCAGATTGTCCACTTACAAGTCAATCTGGGATGGTGTTAATCTGTAGAATATGGATTTATCCATAAAATTATAGTAATTAAGAGGAAAGAGGATTTTTACAAGTGTTCCAATCGAAGTTACAAAGCTACTTTAGCCAGCTGTGTGATAACATCAGAGTGCAATCAATAAGCATACATTGTATAATCACATTTTCCACCATTAATTTATTAAAATTAGTTGAACATTTTGACAGCACTAGTATTTTCCTGGCATATTTAAAAGAATTTCCTCACCCTCTCCATGCTTATCAGTGTGCTGGAAGGCCTGGACCAGACGGAGGGTTTCATCCACAGAGCGACCCACAGGCAAGTCATTGATGGTGATCTGCCTCAAGATACCCTTGTCGTCTATCACAAACAGCCCCCTGAGGGAAGCCAAATTCAGATTAAAAGGAAGCCATTATATCTGTTAAATACTACAATGTCACTCTTTTCCATGCCATCTTAATCAACACAGCTGTAACCAAAGGGGGTATTACATTCTACCAACTTCTCAGCAGACTGTCAACAGACCTTTTCGAGGACAACTTTTGTTACAACCACGTAGGTGGTCAGGCTGACCTGTATGCAATGCCTTCATCCTCCTTCAGGACACCATAGTCTGCAGCGATAGTCTTTGTAAGGTCAGCTACCAGGGGGATTTTCATGTTACCCAGACCTCCCTGCTTCCTTGGTGTGTTGATCCTGTAGAATTACAACAGGAAAAATGAATAGCCTTTTAAGTGCAGAAAAAGCACCAACTTCACAGGATGTTATACATCTGATGTGTACTGTATTAAAGGCTTGAATTTTAAAAATTGACATAAATCCTGCATAGTTTTATTAACTTGGATAAAATATATAACACACGTAACATAGCCAACAAAATCATACAGAAGAAAATATGGTACAAAGGACAATGTTAACTGACCTATGCTCCAAATTGAGAAACTCTTCCTAGAAAGTAAGATCTGACTCTTTAAACAAAACTTATGAATACAACTAGGATTTTACTTGTAAGCAGCAAACACTATAATAAGATCCAGCTTATCTCCTACCTGCAATTGCATTAAATATTCAGATAATATGAATGACAAACTACAATTCAAAATCTGCAGTTATTTCTTTCAAATTAGAATTTCTCTCACATTTTTAGTTTCTTCTAGAAAGCTTAGCATGATCAAGCAGCCATTAGCTCCCAGCATACTCTGTCTTATCAAGATTTTGCAGAAGCACTGGGGATGAGATAAACTGACAGAACATGGGTGTTTTGCTTCATATCTACAAAAACCCTCATTAACTGTATAAAAGCTTCCAGCAGGTTACATTCTGAGCAAAGTTAATTAAAGGAGCAAAGGGTAACACACATCTGAGTATGGGCATCTGCATTTCAAAATCCTGTTGCCCAGTAAATGCTAAGTTCAAAGTGAAAAATAATTTACCTCAAAAAGAAAAAAGAACCAAAAGAGCAGTTGAAAAAGCATAAAAAGGCTGAAAAGGAGGCAAATAAAATTTGTGTAAGCACCTCTGTATACTAACCTCACGCCTGCAGTATTAATACTATTCCTTACCCTAGTTTTTAAATTCTTAATGCATAAAATAATAGAGGTTACATTATATTTGAAGTCAGAATTTCCTTGAAGTGAAGGAGTTCCTACCATGCCAAGTGGCTGAAGTGGGAGTCGACAGAGCAGCCAATCACTTCACAACCAATACTGCGGAACTCTTCTACCCTGTCACTGAAAGCCACGATCTCAGTGGGGCACACAAACGTAAAGTCCAGGGGGTAGAAGAAGAAGACCACATATTTTCCTAGAAGACACAGAAGGGGGGTAATGAGGCAAGCACCGTCTGTATAGTGACAAAACAAAGTCAACCCAGGCTTTCTACATTGGAAGATAAATTAATTGGACCCTGAAAATAAAAAATATTTATAATTTATTTTGGTGGCACCGTTTTAAATTACTGCTGAAAAAAGCCTATGAACCAAAACACTACTTTACCTCTATAGTTGGACAGCTTGATATCCTTGAACTGACTATCCACTACAGCTGTGGCTGTGAAGTCTGGGGCAGGCTTGCCAATCTTAGCGTTTCCAGAGGACATGGTGTTTGTGGAAGAGGCCTGTGGGAGACACAATGAGTATAACTGACAGGCAGAAAATTCCTGATGCTCACGCATAATCGTAGATAAGTTCAGCTGGGTGGAGCCCAAGGCACTGGCTATGATAACAGAAATGTAGCCTACTGAGGAAACATGTCAATAATTACACAGCCATTAAGACTGTAAAGAGAAAGTGCTGATCACTTATCATTTATCCTGGTTTGTACCACTTCGGTAATTAATGCACTGTTTCAAAGTCTGTTCAGTTAGGCAAACCACAGAAAGTCACATGCAAGTCATGTTGAGCCAGCAGGGAACAATAGCGTATTAGGCAGCTTACATAACCTGGATAATCTCATACAAATAAGGGGTACTTGTTTGATCGAACTATGTTTTATAAGAGGGGTTTTTCCACATTATTTAAGTTATAAGGGAAGCAGTTTAGCAATTAAAATATGGATGATGTATTGTTTTACGCATTAAACATACTTTGCTCCAATCAGACCTTTACTGCAGTCGTGCTGCGTTTACCACTTTAAAAACACCGAGGGTTTAGTGGTACAACATGGTGCGCATGAAAAGCATACTGCCATTCGTCTCAGTTATAATTCAGAAATAAGAGATAAGGGAGCCCTCACTCTTAAAGTCTCCATGTTTGCTTTAAAGAGGTGCCACACGAGCAGCAGACATTGCATGGCCAAAATTCGGCGGTGCTGCAAAAAGCTTTATACTTTGAAAGCATTTGATAACACAGTTAAATCAGCAAAGGATGCAGTAACCAGTCTCTTCCTAGAGCTGCAACAAGGGACAAAGAAAGAGCCAGAGACAGGCCCCACTGCTAAGAAAGGAGGGGGCGACTAACCCCTGCACCGACAGGCTAGCTTAACGTTAGCTTAATGTTAACTGAGTAAACCAATACTTTTGATTCTTTAAGTGTCTTAGATATTGTTTTTAACTTGCCGAGCCATGCAGAGAAAATGAGCTTTTTGAAAGGACATAATCAGGCGAACATATTACTCACCTGCCTTTACGTACAGCTGACGAGAACTTAGCAGGGCTGAAGTCTGATGCTGGCAGGAGAAATGAACTCTCGAAGAAGGGACGGTGGCGTGCAAGAAGTAGGCGGGACCATCAGTGACATCCGGAAGTGGAATACTTGCCTTCAAAGTAAAGGTAAAATAATCTTCCGGTAACCGCTCGAAAGTCCGAGAACGGTTGTTTAGTCGATGTTGTCTATACCTTGCATGGCCATGCTTCCCAGCTAATTTGATAAAGTGTAAAATGGTAAATGGTTCTAAGCTTGTATAGCACATTCCTGACTACTCAAAGAGGCTTTACACCACAGGTCATTCATACTACATTCACACTCTGAGATCAAAGGTTGCTATGTAGCAAGGCCATATGCAGCCTATCACATGCCACCAATGTAAAGGGAGCAAATTGGAGTTTAGTGTCTTGCCCAAGGGCACATTATCATGTAACTGGGGCAGCAAGGGATTGAGCCCAGGAAGACCGACTCTGCCTACTGACATAGAAGCTGAAAGCACTCTGTATTGGTACAGGCATTTATACTTTGCATTAACAATGTTTCTCAATTGTGTGCAAGCAGAACCTGCCTCCTTCACATTATGTCAATAACTGCCTGCCTAAACAGTTAGACAAGACTGTTTCAAAAACCAGATTCTTTCAAACCATTCATAAGAATGGCGTCAGATTTTGTAGAGTTCCGAACTCATAGTATTCAATATTGTAAGAAGTCGCTGTATGTAAGTCAGAATTTTAAAGTAGCCCATAACAGAAGAGCTCAGTCGTCATACTCAACTCCCCTGTAATGCAATTCAGCTCCTCAACTTTCCAGTCTACCTATTGTAAAAATAAAAATACAACTGCAATACATTTTAAATTTGTTCAAGTAAAATTAGGTAACTACAGACTAAAGACTAAATTAAGGTATATTTTTGTTCAATTCAATGGCCTGACAGTCAAGCTAGCATTGTTGCTAGCTTATGTATCTAGGGCCAGAAATACTGGTGAAAGATAGAAGTATTTCAGATCTATTTAAATATATTGTAGAGGATACAAAAGTAGGCCTTTGTCGTTTCAGACATAGAGTGCGTAAGTTTTAAATTCACAAAGGCACTACTGTTGTCATAGTTGAGGAGTGGTCATTAATGCCTCCCAGGATGCATGGGCGAGCTATGCAAGATATGAAAAAAGCTTCATACTGTGGCAAACGTTACAGAGAGCTCTTGTCACTCCTGAGCAGGATGTTTTCAAGGATAAGGATAAACTTTTTTGTCCCCCTGAAGGAAATTTGTCATGGACAAAATCACAGCTGAGCTGCTCACAGTCAGTGCGTTCATCTGAAAAAACAAATAGACAATACACAGAGACAGACAACGGTCCACATTGTCACAAGTTAAAGAGGAGTTACAGGTAGAAGTTTATATTGCACTTACCCTGTAATATTGCTTCAACTTCACTAAAATAAGCAGATTGAAATATATTACACATACCTATTATATCAAAGTAGCATGACTGTAGGGGGAAAAACTCAGAACATCATTGTGCTTTAACATTGTCCATGAAAAATAAAGCATCAAAGGCACAGACTTGGGCCCAGTTCCAATCTTCATACCCCAGCCTGAGAACTGATAGTGGGCTTGTAATGTTGGTGTGTGTGAGTCCATGGGTGAATCTGAAATGCCAGACTCACAAACATACAAACTTTGAGGTGTGTGCACATTAAGTGTGAGTGCTGTCCCAGAGTTTGTCAGGTGTGTGATGACTGTTTTGGAATATACAGGAAAATAGCACTAAATAGTACTATCAGCAAGTCTGCACATACCTGTGAAATGTTCAAAGTCCATTGAACATTTTGTGACATGGAGGCCATTAATTGTCCAGCTCCAAAATATTCAAGTGTTTGTATTTTGAAGCACTACTCACTGTCTGAAAAATCATATAGGCCAGTGTTATCTTAGTAAGTATGGATGTGATGGGAAAATGTGTTTTTAAAAAAGAGTTACAAAAGAGTTACACTATGCAGCCTAGTTTATTACTTGGTTGTTTATGGTAGCTTTCTCAGGACAGTTAGTTATGGATTTTGTCTCCAAAGCAAATTTGGCCCTCCTAACCAAGTCCCTGTCTTCTGTGGGGGGTTTTCCCTACACAAGTAGGCTACTGCTACATGATTTCATGGCTTTGGACAGATATCATTATAATGACTCTTTGTGATGTCACTAAGGGTGCAATTATGAGTAGAGATGTCCTGTTTTCAGACACAGAAGGACCAAGAACAAAGGACCTGTGTTATTGTTGCTGTCGATGCTTTTTTTAACATTTTATAAGTTGGTACATGCTCTGCCAGCCCAAATACATGTAATAGCCAATATATATTAAAAATACTTACAAGTATTATATTTTTTCATAACATATCCTTTAGATGCTTTCAAAATGGGGACACTGTTCTGGAGCCAGCCCCAAGGGGCCAGTTGAGGAACAGCACTTTTTTGGTTTTTCTGGATTTTTCCCCCAACCTAGATGCTGCCTCGGATGAAGCTCAAATGTTTTATTTTGAAAGAAATACGGGACCGGTATAATGTACAGAACTACTTCCGCTAAGCTTGTCAGTCCTGTGAAACAGCTTTTAAACAGTTCTTTCAGGGGGTTTTAGGTGAATTACTTACTATCCATACCGTATAAATTTACTTCAGGTCTCTGGTTCGGAGTGTGGGGTGCGAAGCTTGACGTTTTTCTGCTAGAATGAAATGTTTTTCCGGGATAGCGTGTTGCTAACGTTAGCATTTCACTATAACATACCAAAACAAAGGACCGAACATTCTATCGCAAGTAGTTTTTAATAGCTTCATTTGTTCTAAAAATGTAAACTTTGAAAGCACAGGTATATTGCTCCAAAGTGCTCACATTTATTATACGAATGTAGAGTTAGATCTTGCGATCTTTTGTTTTAGTAAGGTTCACAATTTGCAATGCAAAATTAACCTGTATAGCGGTGATGCTTTTACTTAAATGGTGCTTTATCAAATGTTACAATCCTGCGAGGTTTATGTTATATAATATAATAATTATTCGTTGTTAAGAGGACATTTATTTGACTTATGTCACTGTCTTTCATTCTGATCCATAAAATCTGCCAGAAGTCTGCCTCCTCAACGCTAAGGATCAACCACATCATTTCAGTCAGCTATGGACTCCCAAGGTAAAAGACTGTATTAATTTGTTCCCAGCATAACGTTATTTCTGATGTTAGTCATCAGTTATTTCTCTTCCCTCTTGTTATTAGTCATAATATTAAATAGTACAGATGATAGCGTGATCTAGTGGCATCTAATCTAGAGCCTAGGGTTTACCCGAATTAATTAATTTTGCTTCTTGTTAATTATTTTGATAAAAGCCCACTTTGTCATACCCATGAAATTGTACCACTTCTCTAGATTTATGTCAGGGTACATAAAATGACGCCTCATGAGTTGAACCCTGTTTGATCCAGATGTGCAGCAGATTTTATGTGTTGTGGGATAAAAAGACCTAGAATCGAATCTAGAATTAGAATTTTATCAACATATATCATGAACTTAGAGCTGAATTTGCAACAGGTGTGAACAGGTTGGGATTGATGCTACATCCTTCTTTTTTATATAGGTCTATAGCCCTGTATTTGGTTATCATATATTCATAAATAATGTTTGTAGGGGTGCACAATATTATCAGCATGATATCAGTATTGGCAGATATTAGCTTTAAAAGTTAATTTTTAGTATTGGCAGTTATAAAAATTTCAGCTGATATTTACAGCTATTATATTGGTTGTACATATTGTCAAATCATATGTCTGTCTTAAATATCTGCAAAACTCATAAATGCACCATCAGGTTTAGGTGGTTGCCTAGGCCACCATACACTCAAGGAGGCCCAGAACTGCCCTGCCCTGAACTTTTTGAATTAACAAACATGAATTAAAACAAATCAAAACAAAATAAAAACAGACTGTCCACTTTTCTGCTCCTCTCTTGTCTCTGCTCAACTTAGCTTATTTGCACTGGAGAAACTTGGTGTTTTTTTACAGTAAAAAGATGTGAATATATCAGTGTCATTATCGGCAAAATTCCCAGTGTTTGTCAAGTTTTTAATCAGAAAGGCCTTTTACTGTTATTTTAGTTAGCTCTGTAGAAAATGGCTATATGTGTTTTTTTGTTGTTGATTTGTTTGTTTTTTGACTCAACACAAAGGATGCCCTTTATATTACAATGTGAATATCCTATCTGGACTTCCCTACAGCAAACCCTCAGCCAGTGATGTGTGAGGTGTGTGGAACATACTTTGAGACACGCCGAGGGCTCTCCAGTCATGCTCGTCTCCACCTCAGACAACTTGGTGTAACATGGTCAGAAAGTAGTGGGGCTCCGATTGATCTTCTCTACCAGCTCATCCGGGAAAGAGATGGCTCCCTCCCTGATTTCAAATCTGATACATCCATTCCTGGGCCATCCCTCCTCAAAAAATCCATGATACTTCCAGTACAGGAGGACAGTTGTGCTTCCTTCAAAGCAGGAAGTACAGCCACAATATCATCTCCCCCCCCTTCATCCCCTTCTGGTCGTGGATTTGGTGAGTCAAAAAACAGTGAAGGCAGCCGTTCAGCCTCCTCAGAGCTCCAAACTTCAACCAAGCCACTGTGGGCACCACTGGAAACTGATGCTCCAATCACTTTAGGTATGTATGAATTCTGAATAGATTATTTAAAAAAATGTGGGAGATGTGTTCTCAAGGAAGAGCTTTAACCCCAAGGGACCTTATGATGATGACCTTTCATGTCAGGTGTTAATTGAAATAACATTTTTGTTTAATGTGCTACATAGACATTAAAGAATTTTGTTCATTTCCTTGACCACTTTTTAACCCATCATTTTTCTCAGACACCAATGATGAAGTCCATGTGTGCCAACTCTGTGGATGCTGGTATGAGACCCGCAAAGGGCTCTCAAGTCATGCTCGGGCCCATCTGCGCCAAATAGGAATCCCTGACAGTGATATTAAGGGCAGCCCTATTGATCTCCTCTACCAGATCATGGAGGAAGATGACCTCAAGCCCATCAGCATAGAGCAAGGAAAGGAAGATCCTACAAACAGCCCCCCTAGATCCTCCAAACGTTCTCCTAATCCATCCTCCCCAGCTGCAACCCCCCCCAGTAAACGGTCTAAAGTGCCAGAGGAGTTTTCCTGTATTCTGTGTGGGGAGGAGTTTGAGAATCGTAAAGGCCTGGCCTGCCACGCTCGCTCTCATCTGAAGCAGATGGGAATAGCTGACCTATTGGGGAAAAGCTCTGCAATTGCCACTGTCCAAGAACTGGTTAACAGTGGCATGCTGAAAGCCTTTCAACCAGCCAAACCAAACAGCACATCCAGCCCATCTGCAGGCCCTGCTCCAGCCCTGTCTCCAGCACCAGGCGGATCCCAGACCTCGTTTACCTTCTCTTCCTCATCTCCAAGCCTCACCAGGATTACTCCTCATTCTTCTGTTAACAAGGCTCCAAAAGCCAAGAAGGGCTTTCGACTGGCAGTGGATCCCCTTCATAGGAAGCCAAAACCTGAGCCTGTGGAGATTGAGGTATCTTTTCAAACCCAAGGGTCTAGCAATGGCAGCAACTCTTCCTTACAGAAATCACCTGCAGTTGACTCCTTGAAGCCTCTCAATGCAGGTAGAGAAGCATTTGCTTGAATAATTTGTTGCTAAATGTTGCCAAATAGTTTTACATGATATACTGTACTACAAGCACCAATGTCTGATTCATATTCTCATCTTTTTGGCAAAACTCTTCTTCTGTATTTATTGTTTGTTTTTATATCAACAAAAAAATTACATGATAATCTTTATTTAACTTGCACTGTTTGCTGTGGCTACTGCAGATGAACAGTCTCCACCTACAGTCCTCTGTGATTACTGTGGCCAGCTGTTTGAGACCCGCAAAGCGCTGTCATGTCATGCCCGTGCTCACTTGCGCCAGCTCGGCCTCAACTGGTCAATCAAATCATCACCAATTGATCTTCTCAAAGAGTTCATGGTGCATGGTGAGGGCAGGGGGAAAGGGTCTATGCCAGGTGGGTCATCAAGCAAAGCCACATGGTTCCCTCAAGGCTCCAAAAGATCTCTGGACCGCATCCAGCCAGGGGAAGCAGCCAGCAAACCCTGTATGTCACCTCTTGATTTTTCCATGAAAGAGAGATCTCCATCGAGCAAGAGTGGCTCTTCACACACTGGTAAGACATCGAAACTGTTCTAAAGGAAAAGGAAGACTGTTAACAATAGAAAAGCAATCATATTTTTTTCTTATGCCAAGCTTTATTTGTGTGATCTGTCACATGGTTTTACTAAAACAAATATTCACTACACACCACACAGAGTGCCAAATATGTGGTAATTGACAGTAAAATATTACAAAACGAGATTAGGGCCAATGAAAACATTTTTTGAGACACAACTTAAAAAAAAATCAAATCCTGAGAAAAAAATCAGAGCTTAGAGGACAAGACTAGGTTAAAATCTAGTATATCGTTGACCATAATTATCTGTGATAGTTGCATGTTGGAATTGCATGTTTTGGCAGAGTGATTGGTTTTTGGGGTGTGTAATTGTTCTGTCCCTAATGTCTGTGGGTTGAGAATTGAAGGACCCAAAAGTTTAAAACATAAAGCCCTGTCAGAAGGAAACAACTAACCTGACACACTAGATAGACTGTTTTGTTTATCCACTGAAGGAATATATTTCACATTCATCTGGGAAAGCTCCTAAAGAAAGTGTTTGGGAAGCAGGACTATGCAAATAAATTCTCAAAAAGGTAATAGGAGGAATGTTCTGTCTGTCACATTCATGATGGCCAATCAAAGTGACAAGACAAAATGATGTTCTGCGCTTACGATTCTCTTGAGCTGACAGGCTACCGCTGCCTTACATTGTTAATGGCAGATCTTCTCATTGAATACAATACATGCTAAGGCTGGCTGGTGGATGTGCAAAAGTATCTACTCTGCCAAGACAAACTCTCAGTGTGGCTGTATGCTCTTGTTTTAATAAGAAATGCGGCCCAGCCCTGATTAAACTGCCACTTTCCTCCAGCTACATCTGAGCTAACAGCTATTGTGGCAGCAGCCATTGGATACACCAGCAAACCCCAAGTGTAACCATTGCAAGCCTATGATGAAGCAGGCCAGAAGAAGAGCAAAAGCATATTTTTTTGCCACGAAAAGCTTTCAGTGTTGCTCTCTGCCCTTGTTTCAGTAAAGACACATTGTCCAGTTCTGACAAAACTGCCGCCGTGGCTTTGTCCGAACTAATCATTCCACTAACAGCCGTTGTATACAACCACTCACACAACAGCTAACCCTTTCCCCCGTAACCATAACATTCTCATGCCAAAGCAGGTTGGCAGAAGAACAAATAACATCTTTCGAATCATGACAAGCTTTTAGTGCTGTCTTTATTCTTTATTTCGTACAGATATGTCGTCCAGTTCTAGTAAAACTGGCACTATGATAAAGCCAGATCCAAGATAATCAGCACAGTGGAGGCAACCATTACTGACAGCTTTGACTACAACTAAACCCCACCCATAGCGCAACTCTGTACACGCTGAAAGTATAGTCAGTCAGGCAGGCAGTCACATACAGACCTATGCATAGGCCTGGCAGTCAGCCAGAAATATCAGAACCAGAATCAAAATTCTGACTGAAAAAAAGTCAGAATATATTGCTTTACAAATTTGCTTTTTCTGAAGGCTGAACACCTAACAATACAATAAGCCATTGGAGCTGAACTTTTTGGTGTCATACACTTTCCCTTTTTCTTCCTCCTTTCTTTCCATGCAAAACTGGTTGACATATTAGAGGATATATGAATACTTAATTAATCATGAAACATTGCATACACACCTTACTAAGAAAAAAATATTTGGGAATGGGGAAAAAAACTCCATAGCACCCTGCTGAAATGTACAATAATTTAGAACTCAGGCCATGCAGTACATCGCACATTATGCACAAAATTTGTAACAAAAGTTATTATACCAAGGGGAAAACCCTTATTATGGAGCGAGCAATAGTTTGTTCAAATTGTTGTGCTGAGCGTGTGGCCTGATAAATGTCATATGCCAGTCTATTGGAAAATATTGTTGAATTTCTTGAATTTCCCTCGGGATTAATTTTGAATTTCCCTATCCACTTACCTACCTACCTACCTAACTACCTACGTAACCACTTGTCTAATAGAAATCCACTAGGGCTGCTTGAGCATGGCAGAAGTCATTATCACTCACTACTCATTTTTTTGCACATCTGCATCTGTGAGTGAATTTCAATTGATTCAGTACATTCAATGTAATATCCTACAGTACTACTTTTAGAATTTCTCCTTGTGGGACTAATAAAGGAATATCTTATCTTACACTGGGAATCTACAGCACATTCAGCCTGTTTTTTTTTTTTTTTAATATTTTCAGTTCTCAAACCATATTGTCCCATATTACTGAGGTTGTTTTACATTAGAAAGTGTAACTTGATTAATGTCTCAGCACTAATTTCTACATGTTAATATTTGTCCAGAGCCATACAGGAAATAATGGATAGCCTGACTTCTTCAGGTACATCTCAAAAAATTGGAATATCATGAAAAGGTTCAATATTTTTTGTCACTCTTTTCTGAAAGTGAAACCCATATATTATATAGACTCATTACACATAGAGTGACATATTTCAAGCCTTTATTTCTTGAAATGTTAACAATTATGGCTTACAGATAAGAAAACCAAAAATTCAGTTCCCCAAAAAATTAGAATATTACATAGGATCAATAAAAAAGGATGTTTAAACAGAAATATCAGGCTGTAGTCTGTCAAAGTAAAAATTTCTTTTTTTTATCTTTGCCACTGGGGCCAGGTGTACTTAAACTTATGTAGCATTGTTTGGTCTTTGTAAATGAAAGAGTACTGTTTGATATACATTACCAACATTGTTGGTGTGATTTGTAGCAATAGTTGTAGGTTTGTGATGAAACCTGTCATGGTTTTAAAATCTTTTAATCTTCTTTTTGTGTCAGATACCTCCTGTGAGCTATGTGGGTTCGATTTTGAAAACCGCAAGGCCCTGGCCAGTCATGCAAGGGCCCACCTCCGACAGTTAGGAATTATAGAATGGAAGGCAGATGGAGCAAGATCACCAATTGAACTTCTCAACGAGATGATCCGAAGGGACCCAGCCAAGGTATCAGCAATAACCCGACGCTATAAATCAGGAGACTTTTACATAAAGAAGGTGGGCTGTCCTCTAAAATATGCAACTTGTAATTTCTATTTAGATTCAGATACAAACAATAAATCTCCCAACTTTTAACTTACTGTTCAACCATTCTTTTAAAGACGGGAAAAGCCGGGGCTTCACCTTCCTTGTCTACAGACTCAGACTCTGTGCCAGGCAGCAGTCCAAAGGACACAATGCATCGCCATCAGCACAAGAAAGGAAGGGAAGGCTTAAGCTTAGCAAGACAACCACAAGGCCAGGCACGAACTTTTGGAGCCCATAGTGACCCTAGTGTGCGATCCAGAAGTGGTAAGACCAGGGCTACAATGTCAAGTATACTAACTTAATACACTCAGGTACTTTTGTTCCTGTTTGATAAAAAGGCAAATTGGCATGTACTCAATGATTTTCATGAGTAATGTACAAATGAGTTTGTCTGATTCTACATTAATCGGCACCCTTTCACCAGTACACATAGTGAACTGATCACTGTGCATGCAATGTCTGCATTTTAATTGATTTAAACATTCACACATCACTTCTGCCACAGAAAATAAATGTTTTGTGATATGAATATAACTTTATTTTGACTTTTTTTCTCTTTTTTCATGACTTTTCATGACAATTTGTTCAGCTCTAAAGTTATGTTTAGAGCTGAACAAATTGTTACATATAAACTGTGATTTCAGCTTTTCCTTATACTATGCAGGATTAATACTGTAATTGTGCAGCACTTCATCGTATTTTGTTCTTCAATATCTTTTTGTTTGCAATCAGGGACCCATCCACTCAAACACATGGCACCAGCACAGGAGGAGAATCGGGTCATCAACTCCCAGCAGCCGTCACGGTCAGGTAGCATTCCTGCTATGCTACCAAAGCCCCCTCTCACACCTCTCGTCAAACAAGTGGGCAAAATGTACTCCCTCAAGTGCAGGTCAGTTTATAAATTTTAAAATATGAAATATTACACTTCTAGTGTATTTACGGAGTAACAGGGTATTAGCAGAGGATATCTATGATGTAATAAAGAAAGAAAAAAATGATCCTATAAATAATGTGAGTGAAAACTCTGTTCACATACTAACTACAAGTAACTCTTGAAAAGCATAAGAAAAATAAGAAAATTGAAGTGATTAATGGTAAACAGGCCCCCATTTTAGCGGCACATAAAATAGTACGTGACACAATGTGATTTGCTATCTTGAGGGCACACAGTCTCAGAGAAAACCCAGGCACAGAGTACTTATAGGACAGATTATGTGATTTGATCATATTGTATGTAGATGTGTTCTGTTTGTACCAATAATCAGGATCCAGGTATTTGTTGGCATTTATATGGGGTATTTTAGTTTTTAGTCTTTAATACATCAAGCATTGGACATCTTCTTGAACTTATCTCTTTTTGTTTTGCCAATTAGCACACAGAACACATAAAGTAAACTTTATAAAACGTTCTATTGGTGGATTGAAGTTAAATTTCACAGTCCAAAATCAGAAATGATCAAAAACATGTTTTAAATTTCAGCATGAAAGGAGAAAAGGCCTGTCCTCCTTACTTATCTCTAGACACACTGACACAATAAGACCAGGTCTTCTGTGACCTCAGCATCAAATAAAAACTAACATAAACATTTATCAGCTTTTTCCCCTGCTGGAATCGCTGACTTTACTATATTCACTGGCACATGTGTAACAGGCATGTGTAATTTAATAGTACATGGACAGCCCAGTATCCATTCCAATTGTTTGTGCCATCATATTTATGTATAAGATTCAATAAAAATTCAGCTCCTATTGCATGACAGCATATGTGCTTTTTCATGTATTTCTGCATGCTTCGGCATGTGTGACACAATGCACACAGGAGCAAGTGTGCCAGCTTTGTGCCTGACCACACCTCATCTTAAGAGGAACACACCCATGGGCACCAACAGGAACTCAAACTCATTTGATATCTCACCATCATATGAGTGTAAAAATGACAACTGTGTATAGTGGGAAATATGATAGAAACCTGTGCTGCACACCAAGACACTTTGAACTGGGCATAAGATGGGGCCATAAGTCTTTGGAAATTGTGTACAAGTCACCCTCTATTGATTAATCACATTGTTAAGAAATTGTTGTTCCTCCTTTAAAGCAGTGCTTAACGTTGCTCTTCTTGCTGCTGATTAGGTTTTGTGAAAAGGTGTTTCATGGACCTCTGACTGTTCAAGAGCAGTGGATCACACACCTGCAGGAGCACATTCTGTCTCTTGGCTACAAAGGCAAAGCATCTCCTCCTGCTCCACCAGTGGCAGCTCCAGCGCTTGTCCGCCCAATTGCTGTCTAGTCAGGAAAGTATTGTCTTGCAGAGATAACAATTGTCAGAAAATTGCAAACTACATGTTTTCCTTTTCTCCTGAAGAGGGCAAACATGAGCTATGCAATAAAAGCAGCAGGCTGTAAACTACTCAGGTAAAATCCACCAGCAATATCAGATTACAATCCTGTTCACTTGATGATTTTAAAAACTGTTCATCCCTCATTTGATGGTCTGTTTTTCACCTTCTGTTATTATTCTTCATGTTTGTAAAGATGTATTGTGTTTAAACAGATTAAATGTTACACTGCAAGAGACAATTATTGATCCATATTTTTTTTCCATTGGATTTGGTCCTACTGAACAGGACTGGTATGCTTGCCATACTTAGTCTCCTTTTTACATGGCTTTCATTTTAAATTTGTTGTATGAATTTATCTTTTTTAGTATTTGACTATAATTCAGGAAACATTGAAAATTTTCTAGTGGATTTTTTCTTTAATAACATCAAACTGATGCCAGCAAGTGTGATGCAGATTGTCCACTACTGTGGAGAAATGAGTGTTCTAGAATAAATACAAATGTATTTATTGATTTTCTCAACCTTAGACACACTGTTTTGCAGTTCTTGATGTCATCTTGTAGGTAGTGCTAATCATGTGCTGTTTTCCTGCAATTTTTACAGATACCTATTTAATTAAAATTCTGTCTTGCTTATAGGAAATGGAATGTCACTGTTTGTTATTTCAGATTAGTGCCATTTGAATGCCAATGGGTTACTGTAAATTCTAAGAACCTTCTTATCGTGAGCTCACCGTTATACAGTCATGGACAAAAGTATTGGCACCCCTGGAATTTTTTTTCAGAAAATACACCATTTCTCCCAGATATTGTTGCAATTTCAAATGTTTTTGGTATACATGTGTTTATTTCCTTTATGTGCATTGGAACAACACACACAAAAAACAGAAGAAAAAAAGCAGAAATTGAAATAATTTTACACTAAACTGGACTGGACAAAATTTTTGGCCCCCTTTTAAAACTGTGGGTAAATAATTTTATTTTAAGCATGTGATGCTAATTTAAACTCAACTGTGACTCAACCTTTGTGTTGTGTGCCTTTGTGTGTCACATTAAGCATGGAGAAGAGAAATAAGAGCTGAGAATTGTCTGAAGACTTAAGCAAAACTGTGGAAAAATATGAACAATCTCAAAGGTTACAAGACCGTCTCCAGAGATCTTGAAATTCCTATGTCCACTGTGCATAATATAATCAAGAAGTTTATAACCCATAGAACTGTGGCTAATCTCCCTGGATGTGGACGGAAGAAAAAAATTGACAAAAGAATGCAACACAGGATAGTTGGAATGGTGGATAAACATCCTCAGCCAATTTCAACATGAATTCAGGTTGTCCTGCAGACTCAGGGTGCAAAAGTGCCAGCTCAGACCATATGTTGACATCTGAATGAGATGAAGCGCTATGGTAGGAGACTGAGGAGAACCCCACTGCTGACAAAGAGACATAAAGAAGCCAGACTGGAGTTTGCAAAAATTCCAGTTAACTTTTTTTTGCCTATAGCACTGGTGCTAAAGAGGTCGACAATCTTGTAGCACAGAACAAAAACCTGTAGCACAATATATAAAATGTTACATCTCTAAAACCAACATGTAACCAAAATATATGCTCAGTAAGTGTAAGTACTTTAAAACAAAACCAAAACAGCCTAAATTAAAGCTCTCAATAATGTCTACCAAAGCAAACAGCCAATCACAGAGAAGAGAGACGCTGATGGTTCATCTCCACATTCAGACACAAAACGAGAGCAACCTGCTGGAAGCTGACTAACTTTACAGAAGTGTGGTGCTTGAAGATGAGTAGAACAATATGATTTGGAAATCAGACCTTGAGATCAGACAGTAGCAAATGAGCACAGTTTGTGCTGCTATTTGCTGCTGCAATCCTTTTGTTTGTATTAATCTTTTTTTTTTTTTTTTTTTTAACTTTTGGCAGGACTGACAGACAGCTGAAGTCTTTTTCTGTGTTCATCCTTAACTTAAACCATATTGTATAAACCCCAATATTGTGTACTCCTAGTAAAACTAAGAAATATAGTCAAGTTTTATGTTCTTTTATGGGTCTTTTAAATGAATTTCTTGCAGGCCAGTTCAAAAGGACCAACGGCCATAGTTGGCCTACAGCCCATAGTTTGGACACTCCTTCTATATTTACTGATACTAAGTGTAATAGGAAAATATTCCTAACATTAGTAGTAATTAATTAAACACTGTTAGAGTTTGGTCCATATAATACTATCACACTGGGGTCTGATGTTTACAGAGCTAATGTAAATGAACAGATGCTCTTTTCTCTCTAACAGTGTAATCATAACATCAGTACTATTGGAGTTAAATGGTAATTTAAAAAGATTATCTCCAAATCACGTCTTTACCCTAACAATACACAAAGTTTCTACAGTGTGGGGCTGTATTATCTACTCCGTGCTCCTCTCTCTCTGTCTCCCTTGTACACTGCTGTTTGTCCGTGTCATATCGGACCTGTATGCTAAATTCAGATGCATATTTTCTTCTTAACCAACAGCAGCAGCTACGATATTAGTGGAGAAAAAAAAATGCATCGTTTTATACATTAATCTTTAATCAGAAGTTAGTGCAGACTGAGAGCTCTGTCCTCTCACTGACAGCCAACTCACTGCAACCGTCAGTGTGTAATTGGAGAGGATGAGGCTAATGAAGAAGTAAGCTAGCAGATGCACGTTTTTAACATTGTCTAACCTTCGTGCCTTAAAATAAAATTTGGGATTTAGCAGCGCTCCTCTTCAACACAATGACACCTGTACTGCGTCTGCCCTGAGCCTGTCCCGTCTGTTAGAGCTGCAACAGGTCAGCCTCTCACCATTGCAGAGCATAACCGCGTGCGCTCCAGACGCACAGGATTGCACGTGACAAGAGGAAAAAAAAAAATCAATTCTTATTTCAAAGTAGAGTGAAGTTTTTTGGGCAACAAGTCAAACCTAAAGTCTTATCTGCGCATCTGGCATGCACTCACTTTGTCATAGCACCTGTGCGATGAGGAGTGAAAACTTCTTAGCACAGAGCAATTTTCTGGTAGCATTTGCGACATATATGTCGCACTGTACAGCCCTGGTTTACAGAAAACAGAATGAGGCCTACAAAAAAAAAAAGAAAACAGTACCTACAGCCAAACATGGTGGAGGTTCAAAGATGTTATGGGGTTGTTTTACTGCCTCTGGCGCTGGGTGCCTTGACTGTATGCAAGGAATCATGAAATCTGGAGACTATCAAAAGATTTTTGGCCACAATGTAGGGCCTAGTGTCAGAAAGCTGGGTCTGAGTCAGAGGTAATGGGTGTGCCAGCAGGACAATGACCCGAAACGTACCTCAAAAAGCACCAAGAAATGGTTGGAGACAAAGTGCTGGAGAGTTCATAGTGGCCAGCAATGAGTCTGGATCTAAATCCCATTGAACACCTATGGAGAGATCTCAAAATTGCTGTTGCAAGAAGGCACCCTTTAAATCTGAGAGACCTGGAGCAGTTTGCAGAAGAAGAGTGGTCCAAAATTCCAGTTGAGAGGTGTAAGAAGCTTGTTGATGGTTGTAGGAACAACTGGATTCAGTTTTTTTTTTTTTTTTTCCCAAGGTGTGCAACCAAATATTAAGTTGAGGGTGGCAACAATTTTGTCCAGCCCCTTTTTTGAGTTTTGTGTAAAATTGTGTCAATTTTGGCTTTTTTTGTGTTGTTCCAATGCGCATAAAGGAAATAAATGTATATACCACAAACATTTGGAACTGAAACAATTTCTGGGAGAAATGGTGTATTTTCTGGAAAAATTCCAGGGGTACCAATACTTTTGTCCATGACTGTAATTAGATGGTAAGATTAGTTACATTGCTAATGGATGGTTAATTGGCTTTTTAAATTGAATTGTGCGATTTTCCATACAGGTGCATCCAAAAAATTAGAATATCATCAAAAAGTTAATTTTTCCTATAATTTAATTCAAAAAGTGGAACATCCACATACTCTAGATTCATCACAAAGTGGAATGTTTCAAGGCTTTCTTTGTTTCAGTCTTGATGATCACATCTTATAACTGACAAAAAAATAACAAATCCCCTATTTCAGAATTTTTGAATATTTCATAACATCAATCAAGAAAGGGATTTATGTTACAGAAATGTTGGCCTTCTGAAAAATTATGCCTATTCATGCACTATTTGGTTTGGGCTCCTTTTGCATAAACCACTGCATTAATATGTCGTGGCATGGAGCAAATAAGTCTGTGGCACCGCTGGGTTGTTATGATGTGTACCAACACCAAGAGATAACATGGCACCACAAACCATCACTGACTGAGGATTTCAAGCATCTTGTGGCTTTCTGATCATCCTCCAAATCCTGAGACCTTGATTTATGAATGATATCTAAATTTACTTTTATCTAAAAACAGGACTTTGGACCACTGAGCGATGGCCCAGTTCTTTTTCTCCTTTGCCCAGGTGAGACTCTGATGATATCTGTGTTTCAGGGGTAGCTTAACACCAGGAACACAACATGTGTTGCTCATTTCCTGGACACATCTGTGTATGGTGGCTCTCGATGCAGTTACTGAAGACTCCTTGTGATGCTCCCCTCAGTTCTTGAATCTGCTTTGTTTGACAGTCTTCTGAAGGCTGAGCCCATCCCTGCTGCTTGCGCACCTTTTCTTAACACACTTTTCCTTTCTGTCATGAAGTGGTTCAAAGTAAGTGGCAAAGAAGGGAGTCACGTATGAAACAAGCCTTTAAGTTAATTCAACACAAACTTAAGTTAAAATAATTATAGTATAGTAGCATTTTATGTACGTTTAAGATCAGTTATGAATGCAGTGTATGGATGAGTGAAGTGTTGTAAAGTGCAAACAAAACCAAACCAATTGTAGTAGATGTTTCTTTTACCTTTAGATGTTTCGACCATCATCTGCAGTCTTCCTCAGAGGCAGGCATGGTCAACAGCATGGGAAGAACAGCATAGAAGAACACATCACAGCGGTCAGCTTACGCTTCTGAGGATGACTGCAGATGACAGTCGAAACATCTAAAGGTAAAAGAAACATCTCCTACAATTGTCTGAAAAAAGAAACCTAAGAATAATATTCAGAATAAGACAAAATGAACTTGCTGGATTTAAAACCAAACCAGCTGGTGGAGGCCTTGGAGGCAGAGAAATGTTAGAGTGGAAGCTACTCAAATAAGCTGAGATCCAACCCTATGGGAAAAAGTAATACACATCCTACCTCTGAAAGCAGATCTGACACTTGACATTGGGTAAATCATGATCCATGAGCTGTTTTGTCTAACATTCATGGCTCCTGGATCAACCTCTGATGAATACTGACTAAAAACACATCTTACCATCACTATACAGATAGCCATTCATGTCCTCACACTAAGTTTCCACATAGTCACTCTAAACTTTTACATTGCTCAAATAATACCCATCCCATTTCATTGACTACCAATTATGCTTTGTTGCACATACCCATGTAGCCTACTGCTTTATCCTTGTTATTTGAAACATCAAAGTAAACACCTTTGAAACACTGTTCAACCCCTTAGCAACCCCTGTTGTGTTTTCACTTTTCATGTTACCGGTGTGTACAATCATTTTACTCTTATTACTTCCTGTAACAATATCTGCCACATATCTGCTGCACATCCTTGGCTGGAAACACCTCTAGTTCTTAGTAATGTAGGACCAAAGGGAGATAGCAGTGTTTCAAACTGCTCTTAGTCACTGATGGATAAATCTGATGCCCACTCTTCTGTGGAATGTGAAATCCCACCTGGCCTGGGTCAGGTGTAGTGGGCTCTGTTGCTATTGTCAACTTCTCATTTTAATCAAAGGCAAAATACATGTAGTGGCTGCTTTGAAGTGCCCACATAAGAGCACAACATGTTTTCTTAAAGAGTATCTTAAATAGTGAATTAGAAAGTCTGATCACCTGGTACTTGGCACTTGGAATCTCAATGAAAGAAGTCAGGCTCTGTTATTGGGCATTAATAAAAGTTCCCAGAGTCATCAGCAAAATTTAGTATCACATTTTAAAACTTCAGTATAGCCTTCTGTGAATGGAAGCTGAAATAGTAGTTTAAAGAATGTACACTTTTTTTTTAAATCTTTTTTTGAAATTTTAATTTTATTTTTTTTAGCAAAATTTCCCCAATTATACTACAGGTGATGGATTATTATATTTCTCATGTTTTTACTGAAATTAATCATTCATCGTCATTCATTTGGGGTCTGAATTGGGATTTTTTTCTATTTAAATTTTCAGTTTTATTATTCTGATTTGATTCCATTTTAGTAAGCCAGCCGACTGTCTAAATCCAAATAATAATATGATGTGTAACACTATTAAACTGTGCCTGTTTCACCAGTTGTAACAAAACTGGCAAATTTTAAGTCACCAGAACTAATTAATTGTTTTTTTAAATAAAATCACATTCAGGAAATAATGGATATAAAATACTGTATGTTAAAGTCACTGAACATGTCCCTCTAATGATAGTCTGTGTTACTGTTTAGTGATTATTGCAGCGGCAGCCCTGTTGCGGTTGTCCTGCTATTGCTTTAACAGTTTTGTGAACCTCCGGTATTTCACTCACCGTTAGGACACAACAGAGAGTTGATGTGAAGCTCTTCTGTTAATTATTCCTGGAAAAGAAGGTTATAGATTACAAATGCTGAATATTGGAAAGAAGCAGGAGAAGGGATCAATAAAGCTCTCTGTCCGTCTTCGAGTGAGACTCAGAGTATGGAAGTAAATTCCTCCATCATCAGCGATATGATTTATAGTATG
Organism: Cheilinus undulatus; assembly: GCF_018320785.1. Classification (NCBI taxonomy): domain Eukaryota; kingdom Metazoa; phylum Chordata; class Actinopteri; order Labriformes; family Labridae; genus Cheilinus; species Cheilinus undulatus. The sequence continues at coordinate 15,788,009 of NC_054868.1, forward strand.
TTTTCCTGGTCTTGGCAGATGCTGTCGTTTTGTCGCACAACATGTGGCTTCACAGCTTCACATTCATGCCTTAAAAAGAACAGATCCTGTGCAATTATGGATGAGTTTCTTTATTTTTCTGTTTCTGCATTTTAGTTGCTTTTGGTTTTCATTTCTATATTACTTTCTTTTAAATGTTTTAGAAATTTCAAGCAGATGCAATGAGTTAACATACAGTTGATTTGTTGAGGAACAAATATATATGGAAGCATTATTGTATGAGAGAGAGAGAGAGAGAGAGAGAGCTATCAGGGCCCTGGATAACAGGGTTTGAATCAGCATTTTTCTCTGCAATGATTTTCAGACAATGATGATCAGGTCAGCTGGCTTTTTCTTGGCTGCTGATATTGCCAGTTTTGCAGGGATCTGTTTGCCAGTGTTCAGACTTTACTGACACCTGATACCAGAGGTCAACTGGGGACTGTGCTGCTGCTGGTCTCATCACGCCAGTGTCCTTCATACTGCTCCAGAGACCCCGTTTAACTGTTGTGTCAGGATCACAACAGATGATTGATAAGTCCCACAGAATCACAAAACTGATTTGCCATGAACACTGTCTACTTCCAAATTGGACATTTTATTTGACTTGCTACCAAGAATGCATTTTTGAAATCCAGCCCAGACTCATATTTTTGTTTTTACTCAGCCAAACAAGAAGTTAACAGAAAGGCTTTGAGCCAACCCCTTTCAGCCAAACCTCTCTCAATCCAATCATTCTGCAGCTGTTATATTTTAAAGTCTGTTCTCTCTCCTCTGCAGTCAATTGTTTTAGTGCGACTGCTCAAACTGCAAACTCATACACTATATTGCCAAAAGTATTCACTCACCCATCCAAACAATCGAAATCAGGTGTTCCAATCTCTTCCATGACCACAGGTGGATAAAATCAAGCACCTAGGCATGCAGACTGTTTCTGCAAACATTTGTGAAAGAATGGGTCGCTCTCAGGAGCTCAGTGAATTCCAACGTGGAACTGTGATAGGATGCCACCTGTGCAACAAGTCCAGTCGTGGAATTTCCTTGCTCCCAAATATTCCACAATCAACTGTCAGTGATATTCTAACAAAGTGGAAGCGATTGGGAATGACAGAAACTCAGCCACGAAGTGGTAGGCCAGGAGAGGTCGCCAACTTTCTGCAGAGTCAATCGCTACAGACCTCCAAACTTCATTTGGCCTTCAGATAAACACAAGAACAGTGCGTAGAGAGCTCCATGGAATGGGTTTCCATGGCCGAGCAGCTGCATCCAAGCCATACATCACCATTGCAATGCAAAGCGTCAGATGCAGTGGTGTAAAGCACACCACCACTGGACTCTAGAGCAGTGGAGACGGGTTCTCCAATCGCGCTTCTCCATCTGGCAATCTGATGGACAAGTCTGGGTTTGGAAGTTGCCAGGAGAACAGTACTTGGACAATTCCATGCTAACTTTGTGGGAACAGTTTGGGTATGACCCCTTCCTGTTCCAACATGACTGTGCACCAGTGCACAAAGCAAGGTCCATAAAGACATGGATGAGAGAGTTTGGTGTGAATGAACTTGACTGGCCTGCACAGAGTCCTTGCCTCAACCCGAAGGATCACCTTTGAGATGAATTAGAGCGGAGACTGAGAGCCAGGCCTTCTTGTCCAACATCAGTGTGTGACCTCACAAATATGCTTCTGGAAGAATGGTCAAAAATTCCCATAAACACACTCCTAAACCTTGTGGAAAGCCTTCCCAGAAGAGTTGAAGCTGTTATAGCTGCAAAGGGTGGACCGTCATCATATTAAACCCTATGGATTAAGAATGGGATGTCACTTAAGTTCATATGTGAGTCAAGGCAGGTGAGCAAATACTCTTGGCAATATAGTGTATTAAGTCTTTCCTGGTTGAAATACCCTTAACAACACTACTCAAGGTGATTGAATCTGAACTGTGTTTGAGCCATGCAAATGTGGAACACGATCTTAAATTCAAAATTCTTTTAACTTCATCTCTCAGCATTTCCTTAGTTTGTGAATGCAATTTACCCAAAGTGTCTCCAAAATAACAGTATATATATAAAAAGCATATTTGGTTGCCATTTTGTACACAGTCCTTTTTGTTTAGCAAATTATGGTAAATTGTCAAAAAGTGTCTGACACTTTGCTAATCTCTCTGCATCAGTAAAAGGCTCTGAACAAAACTGAATACATATGCTATCAGAATTTACTCCCTATGGCAACCTCTGAAAAACACAAATCCAGCCATGATTCCTGAATACACAGCACAGTGGGAAAATGTATAGCTTGCAAACTTGCAAAATGGAAAAAAAAATGCTGCTTCAACTAATCCTTGCATGAAATGCACAAGCAAGTTGAGAGGCAAAGGAGTTGTGTGGTTAAAAAAAAAAACTGGAGAATTCTTGTCTTGCTAATCAGAGCAATGTAGAAGTTCTGAGGGACTGATTTCTGACTGATGCGTTTTTGTTTATATTTCCTTGGGATACATGAAAGCCATTGTCATAATCTTGGTGTGCTCTATTGCCTCTGATTTCTCTCACAAATTGATTTGAACTTCAGTTACAATATTTGTTCTGTAATAGTGTCAAGGCAGACACTTGCTCTTATTCTGAAGCTAATGTGCCCTTGGCAAATCACATGTTCTTTCCAACTTTAGTTTCCATTCAACTTGATCCCGCAGTGGACATATTCACTTCTGAGTTATTTCTAAGATCTTAAAAACAGTTCCAAAACTGCTAAGATGAGTTTTCTGGCCTTCTCTGCCTATTCAAAGAGCAAGGTAGCAGTCGTAGCAGAGCAGAGATAAGAACATTTTCCTGTGAACTAACTCACCACCTTATTGCAATTCTGCACTCGTCTGAAATGGCAAAACCCCTGTCTCTCTTGCTTTGCAGCAAGTAAAGCAATAAAACTGATTCATGTTTTAAATTGACTCACATTTTAGGATTCCTCTCAAGCTGTAAAAGCACGAATGACTCATGGACCCAGGGACGTAATTTTGGGGGGGGGGGGGCATGTCCCCTGCACTTCTTAAAAAGGCAGTTTTGGTCCCCTGCAGTTTTTACCATCCAAAAACAATATTACGCTATATTAAATGGAGACAGGTTGAGCACTAGGACCAAGCGGAAAACGGCTGCTCAAGCTGAAGCATGTTTCTCTTTAGACCGCCCACTGGCCCACAAGCTCATCGATTGGCTTTGCCGTTTCTTGCTAAAGTGTGATTGGCCGTCCCTGCTGTCACTCCATCTGGTTGTAAACAGCGCCTGGACTATAGCACATGAGCACACCGGTGTTAAGCTAGTTGGCAATGAGTCCACGTTCATCTGCCACTGTAAGTTGTTAACATGTTGGGCATTTGTTCTGCCTGGGTCACGTCAGCTAGACGGATTTTAATATCAGAGGTTTCGTTTACATTAACATTGAATGTGTGTCTGTGTGTGTGAGTACATGTGAATGTGTGTTTGCTAATTAGGCGCAGCCAGGTGGCAAGATGTCGAAAAAAGAAAACTGGATATAAGAGGCTTCTTTAGAAGTGAAAGTGTAAGTTACTCAGAGAAACACATTACACCACAAACTCCTTCCCCTCATCCATCAGAAACTCAGGCTCTCTCCCCTCCTATTACTATTATTATTATTATTAATAGTAGTAGTAGTAGTAGTAATAGTATTACTTGATTTCTTTTTTAATATTCTATTATTTAACTTTATGATAAACTTATGTATTGCAATTTATATGTTCATATTATGTAATTGTTTTATTCTTGTAAAGTGTCTTTGAGTTTTATTGAAAGAGCTGACAAATAAAATATTATAATAATAATAATAATAATAATAATTATTATTATTATTATTACTGTAGAGCCTCAACAACACAGAGATTTTAAAAAAGCGTATATTTAAAGCCAAAGAGATACACGTTTTGATTTTTTTTTTTCATGTATTATTTGTGTTTCGAAAGGCAGCAACTGTTTAAAAACACTAACAATGAAATTTTGTGGGAAAAATAAAATAAAACCTTGGATTATAAATGTGATTTTATACATCCATATTGTTTGTGAATAAATTAGACATAATAATTGAGAAACTGAGTTTTTTCTTCAGACTATACCATCAAAATCAATGATTGTTGCATCCAAAATTGTCCCACTGTTCATATGTCATCCATCCAAATTTTTTTTGTCAGGTGACAGATAATAGAAATCCAGAAGAAGATACAGGAGGAGGTAGAGCAAGAGAGGCTGGAGGAGATGGAGGAGGTAGAGGAGGAGATACAGGAGGAGGTAGAGGAGGAGAGACTGGAGGAGGTAGAGGAGGAGAGGCTGGAGGCTCACAGGTGAGGTTGAAAGAATAAAGATATGTTAGTCATGAGACTGATTATTGTGACAAATGTTAGAGTGATGATAATCTTATTTTTATATCTTATTATAGCTTATTTTTACTCAAAAATTAGGTATAATTTTATGTAAATGAGGTCTATTGACCATACCCCCCGTACTCAAACCAGTTGTGTCCCCCCCACCTCTGAAATCAAAATTTCGTCCATGCATGGACCTTATCTGGTCCATGGCCTACTGCTCTATCCACACATCTTTTTGTTAAGTTGAATCCTACTTCTGTGGAAGTGGTAAATGGACTAGGGTTTTATAGCAACTTAGTTGTCTTAAATGCTAAATTATACTGATCATGATCGGTTTGTGAAATTAATGAAAGGCACTGCAAGTCTAAAATTATTTTAGTAAAGGAATTTAGAGTTAGAGCGTGATATGAACCTTCCCCAAGGGTTTTTAACTGATTGAAGATGCATAATACGTATATATGATGTACAATTTAAATGGATACTTGTTCTGCAAAGGTTTTAAGAATACTAGAATTAAAAACTTTGATTAGGTCTATATAAAAAATCAAACCATACAAAAACCTGTTTGATACCACAGCAACAAAAAGTCCTGGACACAAATAATGGGGCAATTTTTGTTTGTAAATTTCAAAAAATGTAGGCTAATTTCTTCACACTATCTAAATTGTACAAAAATATTTTCAACAATTTCATATATTGAGCTGAGAGTGCTCAGAAACATTTTTCCTCTCTCTGGGACAGAAGAAAAATCTCAAATCTCAGCTGCTCTGCATTGGTTGTGTTTCTGCTTTGGTGATTAAATATTTACCCTGTAAAAACAGCATTTAAACATGCATGTTACATTATTTGCCAACTGAACAGAGTAAATTGATGTCAACATTTTTAGGGTATACAGCAAAGCAAAGCCATTCCTGGTCTCACAACACTGCATAATCTTACATAAACCAACCTGAGGCTGCTGTGTTACTCTGACAGGCAAACAATGAAATTTGACAAGCACCTTGGCCAAATGACACCAGAAATGTGGGTCACAAGTGGAAACATTATGTGAGCATTATAAGTAGTAGAATTCTATACAGTCCAAAAAACTGAAACTTCAAAGTCATTTGTGTGTAGGTGTGTGTAGGTGTGTGTTAGTGTGTGTAGCTGTGCAGGCATAGTGAAGTTATGTTTTTATCACTAGCCTCATGTTCACTCCTGAAAATTTCACTAGAAAATCTCAGACTGCCTATGTCAGCTCACCCTAACTTTATTCAGACCGTTTACAAGGGGGCAGGCAGCAAAAATTCTGGGAAAAGTTTTGGTGAAAACTTTTTCTGTTTGTATGTACACATCCAGCTAACCCTGAAATTTTCAGGAAGGAGGTTTTTGCATATGTGTATGGGGCCACTGTCTTTTTTGAAGCTGAAGGACAAGAGAACCCACCTGCAGACCAAGATGAGTTAACAGGGCTGAAAAAAGCATGTTTAAGAGCCACAGACTCACAGGCAGAGGGCATTGCAGATGATACCTGAGGGGCAACTACCCCACTTGCTCTCTATCTGCCTCATCATCTTGCACTGGAACAGACCTCCGCCGCTCAAATCAACAAAGTTGAATATAGGAAGGAGGAGTACAGAATTTAAAGACAAGGACCCCCGGCAGGGATCCCTAAGCCTCTAGAGTATTATAAACTGCAAATAAGGGCCTTGGGACCGCATGTCTATAGGCACTAGAGAGCATCAAAAGGTCATTAAACATTTGCAGAGGTGAAGGAGCTGCAGAAGGCGACTTCGGAGTGCTCCAGTTTTGATTGGTGGATCCAGAAAGAGAGGCTCAGAATTTTAGGTGTAGCCTACTGCGTAGGGCTGACATAGCTTTACTAAGACAGTATAAGATGCATGTGCAGCAGTCAGATTTGATTATACCATCATTGTAGTTTTTATTCTATTTTCTGAAAACAGTAGAGGGGTTTATTTTGTTGTGATTTTTTTCTTTCAGATGGATGCTTAATATGCATAAGGGCCATAAAGTGAGATTTCTATGGAACTCCATTTCATATTCTTTTGATATTATTGGATTTTCTCTAAGAAGAACACACATTGAAGTGACGGCCACAACGAAGGCTCAGCAGTGGAAAACTTAAGGATGACTGTCACAGAATTCCTCCCTTTTCCTTCCTCTTTTAAACAGTTGGTGAAGGAGCCTTAACCCTGACAATGACTTTAAAGAACAGCGTGATTGTCTTCCTGTTCACCAAAGCACACATAGATGTACCCCCATATACAGTACAGCTGGCCGTTGTTGCATAAACCAGAATGTTTTTTCCTAACTGACTCATCAGCACTTCAGTGTGTTTCATCCTAGAGTCAGCAGTGGGACATTCAGCCGGTACATAGGGTCCATACTCAGTCAACAAACAGTGATTCAGGCAGTGAACATAAAAATAGTGCAGTTTAGGTCAACTTTGGGTTAAAGTTACAATAGTCAACATTTTATTCTATAACTCAGATTGTTAAAATGCAACAACTACATGGAAATCCCATTGCCTATACAGGCCTAAAACAACACAGAACATATAAAACTCTTAAATACATCAGATAACAGACATTATAAACTGGTCTTCCTTCAAAAATAGACATGTTTTACTTTGTTTTAAAAATCCCACATTATTTGTAGAACAGAGCAGATAAAGTATACATGAGGAGATTATAAATTCAGAGAGAGTCCCCACTCCTCCACAGTGCTCTGATATTTAACAGGCAGCACTAACTCCAATTATGGAACCAGAAATGTATCGGGGGGGGGGGGGGGGGCAAACATTTCTGAAAGCCTGCTGCATGATTTTACATCTTTGGTGTTACTCCTTATTCCACAGCAAGAACAGACTAATGTCCCGGTCTGCTCTCTTGATCCCTGAATACATCGAGTTTGGTTTCTGCACACTGGTTGACTCATGTTCTTTTGAAAACAGATCATCCAGTTGGCCTGAACTTCCATCACATTATATTAAAGGCAAGAATCATGTTTAAACACCCATATAATCCAAGAGTATGAATTAGTTTTATGTACCATGTATAAGAGCTTTATTTCACTTACCATAAGCAAACAAACTGTGCACAATTGATAATTCCCAATTAAGAAGAAGCCAACATGGACATGCTAATTCATACCAAAGATATTGCACTGCTACCACACTTAAAGACAGATGGTGTTTTGTATCCCTCTGTGGTTGCAGACAAGCACTTCTGACCTTTCCGTGATGAATCTTGTTTACTTGCTGATGTCAGATCTATATCAGCAGACCCGTTGTGTGAAAGCAATACAGGATATCACTTAGTCGTGTCTGCTGAGAATTGGATCAATCTGATGGGATTCAAACCTTTAATTAACTATGTTAAAGGAAAAACAAACTGGAGTGTATTCACACTAAAGTGAGATGGCTAACTGGTTCATTAGTTGTCTTTTGACATTGTCACTGCTGCCACACACAATCCTCCATCTCACTGTGATTCATCTTTAGCTGCTACCCATCAAATCTCTCAAGAGTTGTTTATAGAAAGTGAAGGAAGTCAGCCAAGAGACTCCCTTTGTGACTTGATAACACCACAGCAATAATCCAGTGTCCCCTGCACCCACAGTACATAGAGCTCTGACTACATGTCAGGAAAGACTTGTTTTGATATCAAAAACTCAAGCTGAAAAGTTCAACCCAACAAACTGCTCTTCTGGTTTGTCCTGAACTTGCTTGTGAAATTTCATATAAATATTCATAAAGAACACTTTGGGACATGCTGCACCTCCCAACCTGCAGAGACTAAAATACTGATGCATTGTGGCTTATAAAACCAATTTTTCTAGTTCCACAAAAAAAAACCAAGATAGTGCTTGGTTTGGTCACTTGAGCTGCAAGTGTAAGGTCAAGCTAAACAGAATTGTGAAAATGGCTGGTAAAATTGTGGGAAAACTCCAGAAGCCTCTGGCCCACATTTACACTGACAGGATGAGGAGGAAAGCTTGGAGAATCCTGGCAGACAGCTCTCATCCTCTGTCCTGTCAGTTTGAGCTTCTGAAGTCTGGGAGGCGCTACAGAGCTCCTCTGGCCAAAGGTCCTCTCAAAAAATCTTTTGTACCAAAGGCCATCACCATCTTGATGGCCTTTGGTACACATATGACCTGAACTCCTCTACCTCTATGTTTTATTTATTTCACTAGACCCATTTTACCTCTAAACCCTGTTTTTATTGTGTCTATTATATGTTTTTATTTATGACGATGTTTGTATTTTTAGTGCTGTCTGTCTCCTGTGCTGGTGAGCCAAAGACAATTTTCCACCTCGGTGGACAATAAAGAATTATTCAATTCTATTCTGTTCTATTCTACAACCTCCCATAAACTTGTGATAAAAAAAAATCACACCCACTGGACACCCTAACCATTTAGTTTTGTGTTTAAAACCTCCCTTTTATGTCATCTCCTTCTCTTCTCTGGGATGACTTATTTGTTTGTTGAATAATTTTAGAATGCTATGGAGATCCAATGTTGGAGTGGAAGTCATCCATGTAACCGAGATGCTGCTGCTTCTGAGATGAAAAACAATTCTTTTGACTGCAGTGACCTTAAAATCATGAGAAAGACTGAGCAAAGGGAGGAAAAATTGGACACATGATCCCCACTGCATCTTTGTGTTGTGCTCTTAAGAGTCTGTTTCCACATTAGACGCTTTTCCCAAAGCAAATATTAAGTAATAAAATTAATAGTCGACCATTAAGGTATTGATTCGTGTTAAAGGAAGACAAACACAAGCAGATTCATACTGGGTATCATTTCCTCTATTTGGCACCATTAAACAGTAAAATAATGCACGAGGTTAGCCTTGTTATGATTTGATCCAATGGCCATTTTACCACGTTAAAGATATTGAGCTATTGGATTCTGAATAAAAATAAAAAAATAATAAAAATTAAAAAATAATAAAAATTAAAAAGACTATACTATACTATGCTACTCTACTCTATACTATACTTACAATACTATAGTATACTATACTATGCTATGCTGTGCTGTACTATACTACACTATACCATACTATACTAAACTAAACTGTACTATACTATACTATAATAAACAACTCTATTCTATACTACTCTATACTTTGCTTTACAATACTATAGTATACTATGCTATACTGTATTATACCATTCTATACTACACTATACTATACTATACTATACTATACTATACTATACCACTCTATACTATACTAAACTATATTATACTTTACTATACTAGTCTGTACTATACTATACTTTACTATACTATACTAATTTATGCTATGCTATACTATAATATACTATATTATACTATACTACATCATACTATCCTATACTATACTGCTCTATACTATACCATACTACTCTATACTTTGCAATACTATACTATATCAATCAATCAATCAATCAATCAATCAATCAATCAATCAATCTTTATTTATATAGCACTTTTCATACAATGCAATGTAGCACAAGGTGCTTTACAAACAACATCCAATTTAAAGAAAATACATTATTTCTCTTCGCCCCACCCACCCCAGCCCACAACCCCCACCCGACTATACTATACTATACTATACCATACTGTGCTATACTATACAATACTATACTATACTGTACTAATCTGTACTATACTATACTATACTATACTATACTATACTACACTATACTTTACTACTCTATACTATACTATACTATACTATACTATACTATACTATTATAATATACTATACTTTACTACTCTATACTATACTATACTATACTATACCACTCTATACTATACTACACTATATTATACTTTACTATACTAGTCTGTACTATACTATACTTTACTATACTATACTATACTATACTATACTATACTTTACTACTCTATACTACACTATACTATACTATACTATACTATACTATACTATACTATACTTTACTACTCTATACTATACTATACTATACTATACTATACTATGCTTTACTATACTATACTTCAGTCATGGATTAAAGTATTGGCACCCCTGGTACATTTAGAGAAAATGCACCATTTCTCCCAGAAATTGTATTAATTACAAACGTTTTTGGTATACATGTTTATTTCCTTTATGTGCACTGGAACAACATACCAACAAAAGAAAAAAAAAACAGAAAAAAAGCCAATATTATGTCAATATTGGCTTTTTTTTTCTTGGGGACTTGGGGAGGTGGTCTCAGGGGCGATTCAAGTGGACTCTGGCACGGTTCGGATGAGATGTGAATGCAACCGCGCTCAGATATGGGACAGAGCATTGTATCAGCTTTATGACATCATCGTAAAAACTAAACTTCTTTCCCAAGCCCGGCAGTTTGTTCACATTTTTCTCCGATAAAGGGTGGAAATCATCAGAATCCAGCCAATAAACGGTCTGTTGTGCCTCACCTTACATATGAACACATGTTGGAGTTAGTGAGAGGAGGTGCAAAGGCAATTAAAGTCTCCTGTCACCTCAAAAACCACTGTATCTACATTTGGTGTGTGCAGGGGTAGAAAAATTATTAAATTAACTCTTTTTGTGTGCTTATACTTTTAGAGTACTTTTTGAAATAAATACTTTTGCTTTTTATATACTTTTGGGGAAGTATTGTACTTCACTACATTTTAGAAATCATCAAGAACTGAGCAAAAAAAAACAAAAACACTACAAGCCAAAATATACAAAGACAGTTTGAACCAAAGCAATGACAGTTAAAACACAACCCTAGTTAAATACATGAAATGACGGAATGCAAGCTATGTTCCTCAAACCATTTTCATCTATGTATGCTTTACTTGAACAGATGCCATCAGTCAATATGAGCTTAGACTGCAGGGAGGCTATGGAAACAAGGCTCAGAACTTGGCCCTTGATCCTTTCATGAAGTCTCATCATGTTCCAGAGAGCACACTGGTTGTATATCTGTCATTAGTTGTTTCATCATTGAAACATCAGCATCATTTGTGGGTGGATGAGAAACCAAACAGCATCCCCCAGGTTGACAAGAAAATAATCATTAGTCTGATGATAAAGACCTGATAAGAGTTAAAAATCCCTTTGAATTCTAGGCAAATTTTGTCAAAGTGCCTATCCAGGAATGCTGTGTTTGAACCATTTGGAGTACAAGCACATCCAACATGTTAAGAAAGATAACACTGATGTTTCTTCCCAAACTGTCAGACTCACTGTAGCTACTACTGGTATTGGGTATGCAACAAAATAAATAAATAAATATTATTTTCCCATCTGAATTTGTATTGTGAAACAGAGGCCTGTAGAGGACTGTAGCTGTGAAGTATTGGCCGGAAAACTCAACTGGACCAAAGCATGAAGCCTTAGCTAGTTATGGTTTAAAGCTGATAACACTAGAATAGGAAATGTGTATTTTACACCTGTTTTTATGGGCGTTTTCAAACTGGCAACTCCAACAAGGATTGAGGTTGACAGATAATTATCAACATAGAATTGCTAATAATTGCCTTTTATTTAAGATGTGAAATTATACAAAACCAGTCCATGGAGCTTTGTGGATGTAATTATGTTTACGGATTACATATTTAACTGGCTTTAGACTGTGGGGACTCTTTCTGATGCAGCATGACTGTTTTTGATTGAACATTATGATCAGGGGAGTACAGGAGAGCTTCTTATCGTGAGTGGTTACTTTTACTGTTTGTTTGTTGCCTGACAAATGCAGTTATTGTGGCTGCTGTGGTGGTTTTATCCAGAAAGGTTAACGTGGTAAAAGTCCCGAGAATCAGAGCTTTCTGGTGGTGTATAACATGTGCTATACTTAAGAACAGTCATTTTGTAAATAACTGGATAGTTTAAAAAAATCTGCCAGCCCACTGATGGGCCCTCTGATTTTTTTAAGTGGATAAATTACTATTAAAGAATCTGTAACTTGAAATACTTTGAATTAAAACTACAATTATTCATTTGTCATGTTCTCAACAGTGAAGCAGTTTTGGTTTCATTTGGCAGCAATGCTCTTTTTTGACAAAAAGAAAAAATAAAAACTAAATAAAAATGAAAATAAGAAAACAAGATAATGTAAATTACAGAAAAAAGCAATGAATTAAATGAATTTTTGCATGAATTAAGCTGGCCCCCTCTGAGAATCGCCACCTTATCTTGGTGGAGGTGTTTGTGTGTCTCTGAGAACCCGGGAGCTATGTTGTTGGGGGCACTAGCTCCTGGTAGGGTCACCCAAGGCAAATTGGTCCTGGGGAGGGACCAGACATAGGGTGTATTCACACCTGGCTCGTTTGGGGCAGTTGTTCCGAAAGAGTGAGCGCCCCCCTTCTAAAGTCCGGTTCGTTTGGACCTATGTGAACACAGCAATCGCACTTGGATGAGGGACAAAACAAGTGGGTCGAGATCGCCAAAATAGGGTGGTCTCGGCTCGCTTCCATTCGAGCCTTGTAGCGGTTCCTTTGCAGTGAGAACACAATCACCTCAGAAACTGGCACAACTGACTCATAACTGTAGTAGACACTGTAGTCGTGGGGGCAGTGATGTGCCCGTTTGCCAACCATTCAGTTAAAACGGGACACTCTCCTGGGACACTCCCCTGGAGCTAGACCTGGACAGTGAGCGTCTGGTGGCCAGGCTTTATTTCTATGGAGCTCAGTCAGGCTCAGCCCAAATAGGAGACATGGAGCCACCAGCCCCGTGGGCCCATCACCTGCAGTGCTGATAGGGGTAGGGTGCTTTGTAGGCTTGGCAGTCAGCAAAGGTGGGGACCCAGGTACTCTGACCCTCAGCATCAGAGACTAACCCTGGGTACATGGAGCGTCATCTCTGAGCTGGTGCGGGAGGTTGAGCATTACCAGCTAGATATAGTAAGACTCACCTCCATGCACAGCTCTGGTTCTGGAGCCATACTCCAGGAGAGGGGCCGTACGCTCCTGCACTATGAAGTTGCCTAGGGTAAGAGGTGCCAGTCTGGTGGGGGATACTCACGAACCCTTGGCCAGCAACCTCTGTGCTTGAGTTTTCCCCATGGTGAACGAGAGGGTTGCCTCTCTGTGACTTCAGGTTGCAGAGAGAAAAAACCTGACTATTGTCTGTGCATATGCACCGAATAGCAGTTCGGAGTACCTGGCCTTCTTGGAGTGTCTGGGCAGTGTCCTGGAAGGGGTTCCACCTGGGGCTCCATTGTCCTACTGGGGGACTTCAACACCCATGTTGGCAATGATGGAGACACCTAGAGAGGGGTGACTGGGAGGAAGAGCCAGCCTGATCCAAACCTGAGTGGTGCTTTGTTTTGGACTTCTGTGCTAGTCATGGATGGGTCATAACGAACAGCATGTTCGAACAAAGGGATGCTCATAAGTGTTTTAGGTGACAGAGCACCTTAGGCCAAAGGCTGATGATCAATGTTGTTGTCCCTTCATCAGATCTTTGGCCATATGTTCTGGTCACTTGGGTGAAGAGAGGAGTGGAGCTGTCAACTGATCAGCACCTGGTGGTAAGTTGTATCCAGTGTTAATTTTGGCAGCTATTTTTAATTTTAGTCTTAGTGTTTGGAAGAGGTGTCGAAAGTATTCACATTCATTACTTAAGTATAAGTATAGATACTAGGTTTTAAAATACTTTTATAGAAGTTGAAGTATCAACTCAAGCTTTTACTCAAGTAAAAGTATAAAAGTACTGGTTTCAAAACCACTCAAAGTATAAAAGTAAAAGTAATGTAAGGGGAAAAAATGCCATTAAGGACAAAAGTTTACGCCGCACCACAGGGGCCTATAGTGCCCTACCCCACCTCCCCAAAAAACATTTTTCTAAAGGCCATAATGACTATAATGTTATATTAAAATGTTAATGTTGAAAAATTTGGGATGCACCTGTTTCAGCCATATTTATGCCCATTGAAAATGAACGCATTTTAGTACAATGCAAATACATTCAAGAACCACATATGTGTACTACCAACCTCCTTGCTGGTGCTTAGTTGGGACATTTCGCTTGAGTTCTCTTGAGTCTCTGCCACAGACATCTTTGTACTATGCTGCATACATCTGCTATTTCCTTGCTGGAGTGTGACGTGATTTGTGTTGTGCGCAGGTGCGGTGGTTCGTGTACAAACCAATAGGGTGTCGGAATGGTATTATGTTCAGACTTCTCATCCAACCACAATCAAATTCACTCTATCCGGATGATGGGCTTTATCTGGATAGGTTTTTGGGTTCTTTATTTGTGTTTTTTTGAACGATGACAAGCCAGAATGAAAACAAGCTGAAAAGAAATAGGAGTGACAAGGCTATTTTTAAAAATGTAGGGAGTAGAAAGTACAGATAATTGCTTGAAAATGCAAGGAGTCGAAGTAAAAAGTAGGCTGGATCAACAATAATTACTCCAGTGAATTATAGATACACAAAATTTCTACTTAAGTAAGGTAATGAAGTATTTGTACTTAGTTACTTGACACCTCTGGTCTTTAGATCAAATGTCTTTTAGTTTTAGTCACATTTTAGTCATTTCTACCCTTTTTAGTTTTAGTCTAGTTGTAGTCGATGAAAACTCTGTACACTTTAGTCTAGTTTTAGTCCATTAAAAATTCCTCATATTTTAGTCTTTACTTTTAGACTAAGAATTTATTTTCTTGCATAAATTTGGTACCAAATCATGGTTGTGTTTTCTCTGCCCTCTGCCAAACCTGGGATCCCTGCCTTCTACTGCTGAGAGGCAGAATAGATACAGCTGCAATGTTTTTTGACAGATTTACCCACGGTGGAGAAATATTGCAGATTTTAAATGTATGATGAAAACTACATTGTATTTTATTCTAGTTTTAGTCATCTTGATGAAAACTAAACTTACAATTTGTCAGTTTTAGCCATCACAGATCTATTTTTGTTTGTCTTAGTCTAGTTTTTTGCCATGGAAAAAAAAAGCTGTCGACAAACTTTTTTAGTCATAGTTTTATTTGACTAAATTAACACTGGTTGGATCAGATGGCGGGGGAAGCTGCTGGACAGACCTGGTAAGCCTAAACGAGTCCTGAGGGTGAACTGGGAACAACTGGTAGGGACCCCTGTCTGTGAGGTATTCAACTCCCACTTCCAGAGGAACTTCCTGTGCACCCTGGGGGAGGTTGGGGACATGCTGAAGAAGCTGCTAGAAGTTGTGGCCAGAAGACCATCGGTGCCTGTTGTGGTGACAACCCTAGGACCCACTGGTGGACACTGAGGGTAAAGGAAGCCGTCAAGCTGAAGAAGGAGGCCTTTTGGGTCTGGTTTGCCCAAGGGTCTCTGGAAGCAGCTGACAGGTATTGGGCGGCTCGGAGGGCTGAAGCGTCAGCAGATGCGAAGCGAAAACTTGGGTGTGGGAGAAGTTTGGGGAGGCTATGGAGAAGGACTCGGTTGGCCCCAAGGTTGTTCTGGCAAAGGTTTCGGTTGGCCCCAAGGTTGTTCTGGCAAAGGTTGACTGACAACTCGGGGGGGGGCTTAGCTCAGCCTGTGATTAGCAGGAGTGGAGAACTGCTGACCAGGACTGGGTCACTGGTAGATGGAAAGAATACTTTGAGGAACTTCTGAACCTGTCTGTCACGTCCCCCTCCCAGGAGACAGCATCTGATGATCCGGGGGAAGACTCATCTATATCCTTGTCCAAGGTCACTGAGGTGGTTAAAAAGCTCCTCAATGGCAGGGCACCAGGTGTAGATGAGATTCTCCCTGAGATGCTGAAGGCTATGGATGTTGTTGGGCTGTCGTGGCTGGCATGCCTCTTCAGTGTCGCTTGTAAGACTGGGACAGTACCTGTGGAGTGGCAGACTGGGGTAGTGGTTCCCATTTTCAAATAGGGGGACCAGAGGGTGTGCTCCAATTAGCGGGGTATCACACTACTCGGCCTCCCTGGGAAAGTTTACTCCAAGGTGCTTGAAAGGAGGCTCCGGCTGATTGTCAAACCTCGGATACAGGAGGAACAATGTGGATTCCCCCTGGCCGTGGGACAGTGGACCAACTCTTTACCCTTGCAGGTCTGCTTGACAGCACATGGGAGTTTACACAGCCAGTCTACATGTGTTTTGTGGATTTGGAGAAGGCTTATGACCATGTCCCAAGGGATGTAATGTGGGAGGAACTGCAAAAATATGGGACCCCGGGGCTGCTGCGTCAAACCATCCTGTATAACCAAAGTGAGAGTTATGTCCACATCCCAGGCACAAAGGCGGACACGTTCCCAGTGTGTGTTGGACTCCACCAGGGCTGTTTGTGATTTTCATGGATGGGACCTCAAGGTGCAGCCAGGGACAGGAGGGTTTTCCGTTGAGTGACCTCAGAATTCCATCTCTGCTTTTTGCAGATGTGGTTCTGTTGGCCTCTTCAGCCGGGGACCTCCAGCAGGCACTGGGATGGTTTGTGGCTGAGTGTGAAGTGGTCAGGATGAGTGTCAGCACCTCCAATTCCAAGGCCATGGCTCTCTGTTGGAAAATGGTGAGTTGCTCCCTCCAGCTGAAGAAGGTGTCTTTGCCCCATGTGGAGGAGTTGAACTACCTCAGGGTATAGCATCTGCGATATTGCAAGCGTTGTACTGTCATGGTGAAGACGGAGCTGAGCTGTAAGGCAAAACTCTCAATGTACCGGTAGATCTTTGTCCAAACCCTCACCTATGGTCATGCACTCAGGGTAATGACCGAAAGAACAAGATCAGGGGTTCAAGCAATCGAAATAAGATTCCTCAGGAGGGTGGCTCTGCTCAGCCTTAGAGATAGGATGAGGAGCTTGGATCTGGAAAAACCTTGAAGTAGAGTCGCTACTCCTTTGCGTCAAAAGGAGCCAGTTGAGGTGGTTCGGGCATCTAATCAGGATGCTCCCTGGTTGCCTCCCTGTGGAGCTCTTCTGGGCACATCCAACTCGAAGGAGATCCTGGAGTAGACCCAGAACTCGCTGGAGGGATTATACATCTCATCGGCCTTGGAAAACCTTCGAATCCCCCAGGAGGAGTTGGACAATGTTACTGAGGAGAGAGATGTCTAGGTTGACTTCCTTTGTCTGCTGCCACCATGACCCGACCCCAGATAAGCAGAGGAAAATGGATGGATGGATGATGATAATCAGTTTGCTGTTTTCTAGAGAGGCCAAGATCTCCTGTTGACTAAGCAAGATGCGTCTACATGTTATGTGGATTTCTTAATCAGTATGTCTGCCACTGAGGACTCCAGAAGCACCAGGATCACTTAGGGTGCACTCACACTAATCTGTCCTGGTATAACGAGCTAAAGAACATTTGACCCCCTCCCCTGGACCCCCACAATGCTCAATACATCCTAGTCTATGCATGCTAGTTAGGGTCTGAATTTAAATTGGAGAAATATTATGGGATCAAATTGCAGACCCTCTTTATATCTGCTTTGGGTTTTTTTTTCCAGTTTTAAAATGTTTTACCTTGATTTATTCAAATTTACTCTCTAGCTAATTTTAAGCCAGGCATTGATAAAAAAAAAATTCAGATGCACTTTCATCATATAGTAAAACAGTATCTTATCATCATGTTGTTAAAAAACCCACACAAATATGCCAAGTCATTATGAATGCTGGCCCCTCTAGAAAACTAACAAAATTTCATTCTGTAAACCAATAAGGGATGGTCAGAGAGTTGACAAAACATCATAATTATCAGTAGTATTACCAAAATCAGAGAGCTGGCAAGTTCCGTTTGTGTGTCACCAATGTACAGTCTGTTCCTCAGGGAGAACTGTGCTGAGCACGGACACTTTCACAGACACAGCAGAAGTTGTCATGCAATGAGTGTGAGTTATCTATCCGTCTGCTGTTTGCAGCATTACACAGCTGTGTGGCCTGCACCTCATCTGTCAGTACTGCACAGTCATTCCTGTGTAAACGCTTAGGCTGACGTCAAGTGTAGGGGTATTGTTCAGCTTCTCATGCAAACCTTCTTTTCATCTGGCAACCTCCTGAGCCTGATTAGAGATATTAAACATTTGAAGACTTTATTGCTAATATTTGAGTTCAGCAGTCCTTTCTGCATGCAAGCACATTTTAATCTATTTTTTTAAATGTTTGAATATAGAAAAAATCTTTTGATTTGAGCACTCATGACACGTTATGTTAATTCACTTACTATTACAGCAATAAATGATAACTTGAACACGAGATAGAGTAAAAACATTTCTTTACTGTTCAAGTGCCCATTCAATCACACAGATATCACTCCGCTGAGACACATTTACACTTTCCTTAATGTATACTCACGCTTGCATCATTAACAAAAAGTAGTGCCACTTGCCTATTCAAAATATGGCTAGTACTGATAAATATGAACTTAGAGTATTTTATTTTCTAAATACATAACAACACCAAAAACACATGGTTGTGAAATTCGTGTATTACCAGTGATTGGGGGCATGCAAGAAAGATATTATTGGTTTGAAAATTGTTATTTTGACTGTACATTTCTCTGTAGGAAAGAAATTAAAGACATAAAAAATAGCAATAGACTACAGCACATTTTTTTCTTCATGTCTTCTATACTGCTTTTGTTTAGTTTGGGCTGCAGATTGTTGATCTTCCAGTAGTTTTTTTTTTTTTTCTTTTTTTTTTTTTTGTGAGGCAGTTTAGAGGAAGATACAGAGTTGTACAGCTCCCTGCCTGGCTGGCAGGTTATCTTCCCATTTTGTTTCTTTACTTTTTTCATCAATAGCATATTTTATTTTAAAAATATAGGGTTTTTTTGTTCATCTTCAGCGTTGTGGCATCCCTTTCAAATGTTCTTGGTCTCTTTATGTTTGAGCCTTAGTTATTTTGATAAGTTTAAAGAGGCTGCAACAGTCTTAATAGCTTGTCCTTGTCTATGATTGAAAATCTATGAACCTGCATTTACAACCAGAGGATAAAAGGGATTCAATAGTGTGAAGAGTTTATTTCTCCTCCATCTGCACATGAAATGCTTCCAGAGTTTAAAATCCTCCACTGTCTACACTAAAGAGGAATCAGCCAAGATAATCTGACATGAACTCCGTGATTGTGCAACAAACAAGCAAACAGGGTCTCTGATCCACTTTTCCTTGACCTTATGCCTCTGGTTTTCTGCGTTCCCCCTGTGCAATTTACCTTTCGTTGGACTTTGTTTAAAGTAAGTTTTGTTTAGTAGATTTTTCCCTTGTGGTTCCTTAGTTAAGTTTTTCCTTGTGTTGGGCTTTAATCATTTTTTGGTTTTACCTTCTTTTGTTTGAATTAAATCACTTTTTGAGTTTTGCATTTGGGTCCTCCTTTTGAGTTTTTGCAAAACCTGACAGAACCATAACAAAGCTAGACCTCTATCAGGACTATATAAAATGTTTCATATGGCTCATAACTGGGCCTCATGTGGATCGTTTATGGGAGAGATTTGTTCAGGTATTTTGGCCCTCATATTGCACACATGTGACTGTCAGACCCAACTCCATACCATTACCAGAACCCAACTTCATTTAAACTTAAAACAAAAAGTAAGGCAATTTGTGTTTGGTACATTGTTTTTTTGTTGTAACAATGCTTCTTGGAAATAAATTTTATACTGTTGGAAAGCCTGTTTATTACCCTTTTAAATGATGCCACATTTGTAAGGATCATGCATTTGTGGGATGAGCAGCAGAGCTGAGTATGTGGGTTGCGCCCATGAAAAATGTGCCAAATCTTCTCTGCCAATGCCAAACAGCTGATTCTGCCATTGACTCTTCTTTGTTGTTTGGTGGATTGGATGATTGAAGTTTGAAGAAACAAGACATATTGACAATTTAACAATTTATTCATTTAACAAACAGGAGCCTCAGTAGCGTGTGGAAGCACCATACACAGCCACAACAGCCTGGCACTTCCTCCTCATGCTGGTCACCAGCCTGGTCACACACTGCTGTGGGATGGCATCCCATTCTTCAACCAGCATTTGTCGCAAGTCAGCCAACGTGGTTGTGTTGGTCAGTCTGGCACAAACAGCACACCCAAGCTGATCCCACAAGCGTTCAGTGGGGTTGAGGTCAGGACTGCTGGCAGGCCATTCCATCCTCTCCACTCCCAAGTTCTGGAGGTAGTCTCTGATTAACCCCGCTCTGTGGGGCAAGTGTTGTCATCTTGGAGGATAGAGTTCTTGCTGACAGGGTGAGAAAACAGTATTCTTAGGGTGTTGTCTTCTTGGGATGCCCACTTTGCAGCCTGTCTCTGACATTCCCCGTTATATGGAACTTAGCCTTCAGTTTGGAGATGGTACTAGGGTTCACTCCAAACAATGCTGCAACTTGGTTTTTTGGAACACCAGCTAGAAGTTGCCTAAGCAACGGGCCCTATCCATATCTGTCAAACGTGGCATGCCGATTCTTGAAGCAGACATCTACTGATCACTGTAGCAGGGCCCATGCTCACAGGTGCTGCCAATCAGGCACCTGACTGGCAGCACCTGTGGGTACCAGAAGCGCAAAACAAGAGTCAATAGCAACAGCAAAATAAGCTGTTTGGCATTGGCAGAGAAGATTTGGCACATTTTTCATGGGCGCAACCCACATACTCAGCTCTGCTGCTCATCCCACAAATGCATGATCCTTACAAATGTGGCATCATTTAAAAGGGTAATAAACAGGCTTTCCAACCGTATAAGATTTATTACTAAGAAGCATTGTTACAACAAAGAAATAATGTACCAAACA
The DNA here is from genome assembly GCF_018320785.1 of Cheilinus undulatus. Taxonomy (NCBI): domain Eukaryota; kingdom Metazoa; phylum Chordata; class Actinopteri; order Labriformes; family Labridae; genus Cheilinus; species Cheilinus undulatus. The sequence continues at coordinate 15,809,070 of NC_054868.1, forward strand.
CAAATTGCCTTACTTTTTGTTTTAAGTTTAGTTTCTTTGCAGCTCTTGAGGACAGGGTAACGCTTCTGGAATGCAGTGGCTCCACACCGCTGCATCCAAAACTTTATTCTCTGTACTTTATTGTGTTTTTGCATTGTATATATTTGATGTTAGCTGCCTCTGTCCTAATTCTATGTTTTTATAATGATATACTTCATTGCAGTTAAGAGAAGAACGCAATTTCTCCATATGTCCTGAACATATTGCAGAATTGACAATCAAGACTTTGAAACTTGAGTCTTTGAATCTCTGCTCTTGCTAGCCAGCCCCCTGTAGCCAGGAACAGCCAAACTACTCTGAGACCCACTTGGATTGCCACCAGCTGCTTCAGGTTTCAAACAGATTTCCCCACTCTGCGACACACCCGCTGAGAATAAAGCTGATGGATGGATGGATGGATGGTTTGCCCAGGAATAAGAAAGGCATTCAGTAGCTGCTTACAAACATAAAACGTCTCCTACATTTAAGCAACCCCCCAAAACAACACCATAATATACACAGACTATTACACAGAAGTCACTCAATTTACCAAATGACAAATTACACTTCCATCAGGAAGTACAAATTATACTACAACACAAAATAAAATATACATTTAAAGACAACACAAATACAAACCTTTACAGATGAACAAAAATGAGCCTGTACACAATTTCCCCTTTAAATCTGAGAACCACTTTTTTGTAGTTCATCAAATCTCCTTAATGTCCTTTTTGTCTGCAGGAACATGTTCTTATACATACCTGTGTAAAAATAAAATGTCAAACAACCCAACATGAAGTATTTCCTGAATGAGATCCCTGTAAATTCTCCTTCCAGCTATATTTCCTTATTTTTACACCGTAAACAATAGCATGTCCTCATATGATCACCTGTGATGTAGGTGGTCACTGTTGATAAACCGTTTCAAATTGTCAGCCATATCAAACTTTAAACGTTACCAAGCATAAACAAACATGTTTCAATCGTACTATTTGAAGAGCTTTTTGTTTCTTAAAGACCCTTTAAAGTGAAAATAAATCTGTATTTAGACAGGTCACTGTGTTATGGACCCCTAGTTCAAATTTCGGTCAAATTAAACATCTCTAAGTTCATAAAATTAAGCTTCAAAATCATGAAAAATGAGGCAGTAAAATCTGCTCCAGGATGGCGTGGGTGTGTCTGTTGAATGAGCTGAAGCCACGCCCACTCAGGAGAAATACGATCCTCTCAGATTTAAAAATGTTACAATCTGAATGTTGACCTTATGATCAGAGCAGAGCTGCCTGGCTCAAATCTCTGTTCTGATCAAGCGGCAACCTCCAGTCCTAAAAATGAAGCCAATGCTGAAGTGCAAAAAATTCCTATACCATGAGTGTCCACTTGAGGCTAGCTGCAGGAACCCTGGAAGTCCCATCTGGACACATATTAAAACAGCCAGTTTTGACACTAGAAAATGGATTATATTTAGGATGAAAGCTGATTGGCACGTCTCATTTGATTGACAGATAGCCCAGCAGGCAGAGGCTCCGTTTCTGTCGACCAGAATGCTGGCTAGCAGGCTGACAGGAAGTCACGCTTAGTGGGCGGGCAGTTAGTTTGATCCAAAGTTCGGTTGAGACTGCGATTTCAATATGGAAGCCTCCACGGATTGGCTTCAAGAGCAGACGACTGATGTCACAGGGGTTTGGCCAATTCTTTCTACAGTCTATGGTTCTGATGCTTTAAATGATCCATAGACCACTGTGGCTGATAGATTTGGTAAAGTTACCTCACAATGAACAAAAAAATTGCATTTAACTGACTGTTTACTTTCAATAAAGGGAGTGACATCAGCTAACAACAGACTGGACTGAGATACACTGCTCTGCGGTTTTATATTGTAGTGCTAACGGTTCAAATCCAGATTTCAGTCACATGCAGATCTCAGTGTTTTCACATGTTTACAGCAACCATATACCAACATATCTAGAGAGTTAAGAAAAAAACTTTGATTTCACTTTACAGGGTCTTTAAACAGTTTTGTGCTTCTTGGTTAGAATGCCCATCCTGAACGGACACTGGTAGTTGTAATACACTTTTGTGATCACAAGATGGCAGACAAACTGTCCACAAATGATGCCAACAGGTCTAATTTTGGCAAAACTAAGAATAATGGTACAGAGAACCCAAAATGTAATGTCCTCACGCGAGGACGCTAGGATGTAGGAGGTTAAACATTAGCCAATAACTTGCTGACTGCAGAAAAAAATACATATTATACAAATTATCAAAATTTTAAAATAAGTCTCCCTCACCTTCATGAGGGGAACCATAAACTGTATGTGTCCATGGAACTTGTAAAGTGTATAAAGATTTCCTCTTTAAACTCTGCTTTGTTCATTGTGGGCTATAAAGCAAAGCAGCATGGACAACTCCATGGTGGCAAAGCCCTGCTTAGTTATAAAGGGCTAGTTATAAAAAGTAATGCAGCTGTTATTATCAGGTGATTAAATGAAAATCCAGTTCTATTTCTGTTTCTAACTCTGTAAAATGCTCCTCCAGATAAGGAAAGATCAACAGATCTACCTTAATTACCATTTCCCATCTTTTTTCAGCCTGACAGGACCTCCCATTAATCTCTACTCAGAGGCGAGTAGTTCAATTTTATTTCCATGAGCATCAGCTAAGGCCCATGATTCATTAGTATGATGGTGGGCGCTATGGATCCCATCCATGTGTGTGTGTGTGAGAGAGTTTGCTTGGCCTTTATTATAAAATTGCTGTTCCCTCGAAGCATTCCCTGAGTAGCTGCAGTGCAATTATATAGTGCATTCAGACAGTATTCAGACCCCCACTCATTTTTTCCCTATTTTTCTTATGTTTCAGCCTGAAACTGATGTTGAAACAAAAACATTTTTATTCTCATTAACCTACACTCAGAACCCCCATCATGACAAAGTGAAAACAGAATTTTAGAATTTTTTTGCAAAATCATTAAAAACTAAAATATCAAATTTACATAACTATTCAGACCCTTTGCAAAAACACTTGAAATTTAGTTCAGGTTCCCTCGATTTCTCCATGTCTTTGCTGAGATGTTTGTACACCTTGATTGGAGACGTAAATTAATTTGGTTGAACATATATTGCTCAGGACTGTCCTTTCTTCAAGAGCTGCAGACAAATAAAGCTGTATTGCAAAGAACAGATAAAAGCTGCAACCTGAATTTAAGAGGATCTTTTGCACAAACTAAGCCCATACAAGTAATGAAATGAGCCAGACTAAAAGTAGTAACCTTTTATGTTTATGACCAGAGGTGTCAAAAGTATTCACATTCATTACTCAGGTAGAAGTATAGATACTAGTGTTTAAAAAGACTTCTGTAGAAGTTGAAATATCAACTCAAGCTTTTTACTCAATTAAATGTATAAAAGTACTGGTTTCAAAACTACTCAAAGTATAAAAGTAAAAGTCATGTAAAGGGGAAAAAAATTCCATGAAGGACAAAAGCTTAGGTCGTGCCGTAGGGGCCAATTCCATTCTACCATTCAAATCCATTAAACTTTCCATTCCATTCCACTATTCCATTCCATTCTACCATTCCATTCCACCATTCCATTCCATTAAACTTTCCATTCCATTCTACCATTCCATTCTACCATTCCATTCCATTCTACCATTTCAATCCATTAAACTTTCCATTCCATTCCACCATTCCATCCCATTCTACCATTTCAATCCATTAAACTTTCCATTCCATTCAGCCATTCCATTCTACCATTCCATTCCACCATTCCATTCCATTAAACTTTCCATTCCATTCTACCACTCCATTCCATTCCATTCTACCATTCCATTCCACCATTCCATTCCATAAAACTTTCCATTCCATTCTACCATTCCATTCCATTCTACCATTCCATTCCATTCTACCATTCCATTCCACCATTCCATTCCATAAAACTTTCCATTCCATTCTACCATTCCATTCCATTCTACCATTCCATTCCATTGCATTCCAGTCTACCATAGTGCACTACCCCACCTCCCAAAAAACATTTTTCTAAAGGCCATAATGACTATATTCTTATATTAAAATGTTAATGTTGAAAAATATGGGATGCACCTGTTTCAGCCGTATTTATGCCCATTGAAAATGAACACGTTAGTACAATGCAAATACATTCAAGAACCACATATGTGTTCTACCAACCTCCTTGCTGGTGCTTGGCTGGGGCATTTTGTTCCAGTTCTCTTGAGTCTCTGCCACGGACATCTTTGTACTAGGCTACATACGTCTGTTGTTACCTTGCTGGAGTGTGACGTGATTTGTCATGTCCGAAGGTGCAATGGCTCGCATACAAACCAATGGGTGTCAGAATGGTATTATGTTTGTACTTCTCATCCAACCACAATCAAATTCACTCAATCCGGATGGCACAATTTATCTGGATAGGTTTTGGGTTTTTTTAATTTGTGTTTTTTTTTTTGAAGGGGCCAAGAATGAGAACAAGCTGAAATGAAATAGGGGTAACGAGGCTATTTTTATAATGTAAGGTGTAGAAAGTACAGATAATGCTTGAAAATGTAAGGAGTAGACGTAAAAAGTAGGCTGAAAAATATAAAGTATAAATACCCCAAATTTCTACTTAAGTAAAGTAATGAAATATTTGTACTTTATTACTTTACACCTCTGTTTATGGCATTATTAAATGTTGACAAGTTTGTCAACTTACTGACTTTATTTAAGCTCTGATGCTTTTACATGCTAAAGATTTGGAATTTGCCTGTTGTGTCACTTTTTATTGCTTCCTCTTTAAGTTTAAATGTGGGATGCTGCTTTTTTAGTCTGTTCTTAAACACTGACAATTTATTTCTTTATGTTACAGGTTTAAGTTTTAAGGAAATGCTTATTATATGAGCAAATAATGTGTCAAGGAGTTTTAAATTTATATAGATGTATAGCCATCTATTTAAAAAAAATATTAAGGGGAAAGGGGGCAAAAAATATTTAAAATTTTTAGACAGATAAACTGTGGGAACCACTGGCCCTGTCACACTAAAAAGTACAAGCACATGTCACCACCTCCACTAATAAATTTGTATGATTTAGAATATCTCTTTTAGAAATTGGGGTACTCTACCAGTGTGCTTATGCAATGGTCTTCTTTTGTGCCTTTCTTCTTGAAAACTCCTCCACCACATCATTGAAATTAAGTTTATCTTACTAAAAGTTATAAACTTATCCATAATGATTTTTATCATTTTTAACCTATTCACCAATAATGTCTAGCTTTTATCTTGGCTTTGTCACTGTGAGAAAGTGTCATGTGACATTTACATTTTAGAAAGCTTACAAAAGTTTTTATAAATAGTGAAAAAAATTAAGAATTTTTTAAAAATAGGATTAATACTTTAAAACATCAAAACTGTTGGTATCTTTAAAGTGCCTTTAATAACAGTTGATTCAGAGAATCAATGTGATTGATTATTACAAGTCTGCAGGATGTTTAGGATATTTTCCTCTCACTATGAGATCAATAATTGCATACAAACACTGTTAAATACACTATGAGAGTAACTTTTTAAGTGTCACCAGTCAGTTAGACCTCCTATTCTATCCTCTTTATCCACTGATCAGACTGGAACAGTCTCTCTGGCCAGCCTAATGTCATCTTTTTGTCCACTAATTCATTCCACTATCTGATGTCAGATTGACATGCATCTCAATATTATGGGCAGATCCACTAAGATGATTTGCGCAGACTTTAGCACAAGAATTGCGCCCACAAATTACCCCCCTTTATGAAACCAATTCACTAAAGAATTAGCTCTGATTATATGAAGACGCAAAACCGTTTATTGACGCTGACGCACGGATATTACGGTCAATTCCGAACATCACAGCATATGACTGCACCAGTCTTTTATAAGAGACTATAGTGACTTTTAAACTCTTTAACAGGTAAAACAAATCATTTTCAGACTGATGTTGTGTTTATTTTCAACAAATCTCCTGGCGCGCAATAGCAATCCCTCCATCATCCGTATGCGCTCGTTCTCTAACCTTGCAAAGCAGATAGATATGCCCATTTCTTTGTTTTTCAATGGCAAATCCATCTTGCAAAGCTCCCATCTGAACCACTGGGCCACTAGAAAGTGACAGGACCAATCAGCGACGAGGGGCAGTACTTTCAGGTGCAGCAGAGTCATGACGTAAACAAGCAGCAGCAAGAGCTGGTGCAGTTATGGAGGAAGAGAGTAGCGTGGATGCTGCTAAAGCGCCAGTTTTATCAGAACTTGACAACATTTCTCAGTTAAAAGAAGAACACAGAACAGCAGTGAGTTGTCTTCTTTTCAAAAACGACAAAAGTCAAGTACTTACATGTCTATAGTTGCCATGTCTCGCGTTATTCCTCAGTAGCTGCACACGCGCAGCTTGATAGCGGCTACGTCACATGTTTTGTTGCTCTGATTTGCCCGTAGAGATGTGACAGACAGAACGTTCATCCAATCACACTTTTTTCAAATCCTCTGCCTTTTCTCAAATGTTTCCTATGGAAGCTTTCTCAGATGGATGTGTGAAACACATCCATCTGGTGTTTCAGATTACTCGTTCTCTCCCCTTCAAAAGAATAATCCAAGAAAACAATGAAATTAGTGGAGAAACACCAGTCTGTGCTGATCCTATTCTGTCTGACAGCAGGATGAAATATCTTAGACTGATTTTGTGCTAGAAATCACAACGTCTCAGTGCTGGACATGCAGTGCGCACGCTGCGGCGGAGTCTTTTCATTGTACCAATCATAATAATAATAATAATAATATCTTGAATTTATATAGCGCCTTTCAAGAAACCCAAGGACACTTTACAGGAACACATATACATGGACAAACTATGTGAGGGGTAGGATGAGTGTAAGGGGTGGTTTAGTGAAGACTGTAGGCTGTGGTGAACAGGTGGTGCTTGAGACGTTTTTTGAAAATGTCCAGAGATGGAGCGCTACGAATGTCTGCAGGAAGAGTGTTCCAGAGGGTGGGAGCTGCAGCACTGAAGGCTCTGTCTCCATAGGTTCGGAGTTTGGTTTTGGGCATGGAAAGTAGGCCGGTGTCTGAAGATCAAAGATTGTGGGATGGTGTGTATAGATGGAGGAGATCAGAAAGGTACCGGGGAGCCAGAGCATGGAGAGATTTGTATGTGAGGAGGAGGACTTTGTAGTTGATATGGGACTTGATAGGGAGCCAGTGGAGGTGGATGAGGGTTGGAGTGATGTGTTGCCAGGGTCTAGTGCGGGTGAGAACTCTAGCCGCAGCCTGTCCAGGGTTTTGCTGGGAACTCCAGACAGGACTCCATTACAGTAGTCCAGGCGGGAGGTTATGAAAGCATGAATGAGTGTTTCAGCCACAGAATCAGGGAGTGATGGTTGGAGTCTGGAGATGTTCTTGAGATGATAGAAGGCAGATTTGGAGACAGACTTTATGTGGGACTGGAAGGAGAGGGTGGAGTCCAGGATGACGCCCAGGTTTCAGACCTCGGAGGACGGACAGATGGAGGTCCCGTCTGCATCGAGCATGAGATCTCCAACCTTCTGCAGCAGCGCTTTGGTGGCCACACCCATGAGCTCTGTTTTATTGCTGTTGAGTTTGAGTTGGTTAGAGGTCATCCAGGCTTTGATGTCATGGAGGCAGTTTACCAGGGAGTGGGGAGGGAGCTGAGTGGATGGTTTGGTGCTGAGATAGAGTTGGGTGTCATCTGCATAAGAGTGAAAGCTGAGACCGTGTTTGTGAATAATCTGTTCAAGGGGAAGCATGTAGATGGTGAAAAGGAGAGGTCCAAGAACAGAGCCTTGAGGCACGCCCTGGTTAACTGGGGCGGGGGATGAGTGAGAGGTGCCAATGGTAACAAACTGTTTTCTTTGTGAGAGATATGGGTGAAACCAGGAGAGAGCTGTACCAGTGATGCCAAGATGGTGAGACAGGCGGTCAAGGAGGATGGTGTGGGATATTGTGTCGAAGGCAGCGGTTAGGTCAAGGAGAATGAGGAGGCTGATGTGTCCAGAATCTGCAGCTGTGAGGAGGTCTTTGGTTATTTTGATAAGGGCGGTCTCAGTGCTGTGGTGAGTGCGAAATCCTGATTGAAGAGGTTCATGGAGCTCATGGTTGGACATGTGTTGCTGGAGTTGGGCAGCGACTGCTTTTTCGAGAATTTTGCTGATGAAGGGAAGGTTGGAGATCGGTCGATAGTTGGAGAGGTCCTCCGGGTCTGATCCAGGCTTCTTGATGAGATGATCATAAACAATTCACAGCCAAACAGGTGTGGTAACAGATAACTAATGATATCACATATACAGATAGACTTCCTCTAAGTACAATGTGTCTGTTCACTTTTTCTATGAACTGATTTATTTAAAAGTGTCTGTCTGATATTAATGCGTACCACGCCGACATTTGATCGCCTCTTGTAAAACAAATGTCATTTGAAACTCACCACTGCTCCTCTAATACTTAAGTTTACGTTCCGTTTGAACTTTTTGTTTCCCCAAACAAAATAATTTATTTCTTTCTGAGATGAGAGGCACACCTGTCAGCAGAGTCAGAGATTTGGCTTAAACATGTTTTCTTCTTAAGTGGCTGCTAAAAATATATATATATAAAAAATATATCTTACATTTTATAAAAACTTTCAATGCTTTAATAAATGCGGGACAAAAATGGGGGTTAAATATGCCTACTCGCCAATGTGATCCCAACTCCCACTTTCTTGCTAGCAATCGGGTCTTCCTATGGTTCTACATCCTCCTCGTTCACATTTACAATGCCAAAGGGGCAACAAGTATGAAAAAAAGTGGGAATATCTTTCAAATGTCTTCTTTCTTCTGTCTCTTTCTCAGTTTTTTTTATTTTTACCTTTCTTTTTTCCGCTCCACTGCTCAGTCGTTTGTTATCTATTTTACTCTCCTTCGCCTCTCCACTCTCAGGGTCACCTGACTTGGTGACCACACAGCAACCAGAATTTCTGGTTATTTTCTGGTCCAGAAAACTTGTATTTACAAATATATATAAATACAAAAAATAGTTCAGAGTTTCTCACCAGTCAAAGCAGAAATTGTATTATTATTTTAGCTTTTAAAATAAAATATGATAAAATTGATAAAACCAAAGGCAGGATGACACAGTAGGCTGGGCTAGGAGGCCCCCTAGAGGTCGATACCCCCCGGACACCGGCCCAATCGGTCCCGTGGTAAATCCGTGGCTGACTGGATGGTTGAAGTCTGAATAAATGAGACATATTAGCAATTTAACAATTTCTTCATTTAACCAAAAGGAGCTTCAATCTTGTATGGAAGAACCATACACGGCCACAACTGCCTGCCACCTCCTCCTCAGCCTCCTATTCTTCAACCAGCACTTGCCCCAAGTCAGCCAACATGGTTGTGTTGGTCACTCTGGCACGAACAGCACACCCAAGCTGATGCCACAAGTGTTCAATAGGGTTGAGGTCAGGACTGCAGGCAGGCCATTCCATCCTCTCCTCTCCCAAATGCTGGAGGTAGTCTTTGATAAACCCCACTCTGTGGGGGCGAGTGTTGCCACCTTGGAGGACTTAGTTCAGTCTCAGACTGTGGAGATATGGGATTGCCACTGGTTGCAGAACCTCATCTCGATACCTCTCTGCAATAAGATTGCCTCCGATGACAACCAGGCACCTGGGGTACCACAAGCTCAAAACAAGAGTCAGTAGCAACAGCAAAATAAACTGTTTGGCATTGGCAGAGAAGATTTGGCACGTTTTTCATTGGGTGCAACCTACATACTCAGCTCTGCTGCTCATCCCACAAATGCATAATCCTTACAAATGTGGCATCATTTAAAAGGGAAATAAACAGGCTTTCCAACTGCATAAGACTTATTGCCAAGAAGTATCATTACAACAAAGAAATAATGTACCAATTACAAATTTCCTTGCCTTTTAGTGCTATGTGGGAATGCTTTTGCATCTTCTTAAGATAAGATAAAAGGTAAGATATTCCTTTTTAGTCCCACAATGGGAAATTCCAAAATATTGAAGATTTTGAAAACTCTGCACTGTTTTAAGTAAATATTTTGTACGTAATTCAAATTATACATCCAGACGCTGGCTATTCTAAAATGGTAAATACTCTCATTTCTTCTTATTAAATTCAAGGAGCACTTATAATTGTTGTACTTTCTGAGTCCTCACACCAATCTTGCATTGCCAAGAATGTGAGACAGCTGTGAGTGTGTGGACTTCAGTATATTCTGACTCTGAGCACATTCTCCTTCACATCTTTGGTGAGTTGTAGATTTACAGTTGGCAAAACAGTAACTTAATATTACATTGACATCTGGGTTCCAGCCAAACAGACATTCAGTAGTTTTTAAACAATTACCATGACAAGTAGTGTTTGTGTTTTGTCAGATAAAAGCAGCTGAACTGATGTCAGTCTTTGACAACATGTTTTTCTCTTTGGCTGAATATTCTCATGCAAACATTCCACTGTTTCAGTTTTGGCTGGAAGTTTCTCAGTGAGCAGAAGGAGAACATGTTGTTTTCCACTCATAATAGCCAACATCTCCTAAAAACGTCAGTGTGGAATACACAAGTTTGACCCCCTTGGTTACTGTTGCAATACATTTACATACATTTACATACACACACATTTACATACAGTGTTTGACTAATATTAACACATTACAATTAAAGAATTATTGTCATGAGCATGGAAATCATAAAATCTTCACAGACAAATCCAAGTCCCTCCGCATGAAAGTGACAAAAAACTCTCAGTCCCTCTCAGCATGTGCTCTGCACAATATGCTGGCAAAAAAGGTCAATAAGAGAGACCGCTGAACAGTTGTGGATGGCAAGTTTTTGTTGTTTTAGGCAGGATGACATATTTGTGTGCAAATACAACTAGAAAAGCCATTACTGTGTCTTCAGTATTATGATTAAAGTTTAAAAATATGAGCTTTTTTCCAGTCCAAGGATCTCCTCCATCTAAGATTGCTTTAAAGATCACAAGGTAAGCAGTCAGTGGCTTTTTTCTTTTGTGGTCAGTGGAAGGGGAAAGGGAGTATGAGGAGACTGAAACCAATAAACCTCAGACTTAGTATTGGAAAGAGCCAGTGGGTTGTAGAGGCCAAAAGGCACCATTTGTTGGAGCATTGATGAGATAATGGGGGCAGCAGGGTCTCTTCAGAGCTGGAGGGAGCCAAATGCTTGATCGTTACATTAGAGTCCATGCAGGCATCAGGACAGGATGGAAATAGTGATCAATGATCATCTTCTAGAGAACAGTACACACTGAATGATTATCCCCCTGATGTGCTATATTAATGACCCTGTAAAGTGAAAATATTTTGTTGTATGATAGGTCACTGTGTTATGAACCCCCAGGTCAAATTTCAGTCAAATAAAACATATCTTAGTTTATAAAATTAAACTTCAAAACCAAGCAGTGACATCAGCTTACAACAGACTGGACTGAGATGAACTGCTCTGTGATTTTATATTGTAGTGTTAGAGGGGCGGGGTCATTCCTTTCTGGGGGCTCATGACATCACAAGGCCACATATTTGACCCACCCACATTGAAACAAGCAAGGAAAGAGGTCAAAAACTTTGTAAGGGTCTCAATCCAAAATTCAGTCACATGCAGATCTCAGTGTTTTCACATGTTTACAGCAACCATATTCCAACATACACTATATTGCCAAGGGTATTCACTCACCCATCCAAATAATTGAAATCAGGTGTTCACTTTCATGGCCACAGGTGTATAAAATCAGGCATCTAGGCATGCAGACTGTTTTTCCAACATTTGTGAAAGAATGGGACGCTCTCAGGAGCTGAGTGAATTCCAGCGTTGTGCTGTGATAGGATGCCATCTGTGCAACAAGTCCAGTCATGAAATTTCCTCACTCCTAAATATTCCACAGTCAACTGTCAGTGGTATTATAACAAAGTGGAAGTGGTTGGGAACCACAGCAACTCAGCCACAAAGTAGTAGGCCACGTAAAATGACCTGAGGGGCATAATACGCAGAGGTTGCCAACTTTCTGCTGAGTCAATCGCTACAGACCTCCAAACTTCATGTGGTCTTCAAATTAGCTCAAGAAAAGTGCATAGAGAGCTTCATGGAATGGGTTTCCGTGGACGAGCAGCTGCATCCATGCCATACATATCAAAGTGCAATGCAAAGCGTCAGATGCAGTGGTGTAAAGCACGCCGCCACTGGACTCCAGAGCAGTAGAGACGCGTTCTCTGGAGTGACCAATTGCGCTTCTCCATCTGGCAATCTGAGGGACGAGTCTGGGTTTGACCATTGCCAGGAGAACGTTACTTGTCTGACTGCATTGTGTTTTAATAGTCCTCTTTGCTCTTCAGCACCTTGCAGATGGTTCTCTAAATGTTTAGACTAAGAATACGAGGAGCGAAGACATCGGGAATGACATGCACTGTTGTTCAGTTTGTGAGGGAAAAAAATTCAACAGCTGTTGGACAGACAGCAGTAAATTTAATTCAAACACACATGGTTTCCAGAGGAAAAGTACAATTGAGCTTTAACTCAATACAAATCAAATTGGTTGCCTTGATATTGTTCCAAACATTCCTCTTCCTCAGGATATGCTACTTTCAGTCTGATATCTTATATGTTTGTTCATTGTTAATTCCATCTATCAGTGGTCATCAATTTGTACAAGTGCTGGCTTTTTCCTTGACAGGCGCTTTGGGGGCTGAACTCTCAAATAAACTATAACAATAATTGTAGCGATTGGTGTAGGATTTTTAGTTGAACCCAGAAGCAGACCAAAAACAGAAGAAGCAGTTTAACAGATTTATTGTAGGGGATTTAGAGGAGGTGGGGGGATGATCCAGGGTCCAGGACATGAGGGGGAAATCCAGGAGATTGTGAGGGCATAAGGCGACAGGTTCCGTGCAGGAGGTAGGTAAGAGAGTCCGAAGTGAGAGTGTGGCAGCGTGGCAGAGATTGGGCTGAAGCACTGGCGGCATGGAAAGGCACTGGAAAAGGCAGAGGAGAATAGGATTAGTCACAGACACAGGAGAACACTGGCAATACTTGCAATACTTGAGAGAGAGTCTCAAAATGCACGAGTGAGAGGCCGATACCACATGAGATGTGGGAATAATGTGGCCCCTGAGAAGCATAGACTGTAGAAAGAATTGGACAAACCCTGTGTGACGTCTGCTTACAATAGGGGAACTCGAACGGCTCTTGAAGCCAATACGTGGAGGCTTCCATATTGAAATTGCTGTCTCAACCGAACTTTGGATCAACCTAATGGCCCGCCCACTAAACGTGACTTCCTGTCAGCCTGCTAGCTAGCATTCTGGTTGACAGAAACGGAGCCTCTGTCTGCCGAGCTATCTGTCAATCAAATGAGACGCACCAATCAGCTTTCATCCTGAATATAATCCAAACAATCGTGTTACAAAAAAATTCACCCCCTGTACAGTGGGAGCACAATAAGACACTAGTTAATGAGATATGTTTGGTGTTTTGAACCAGGCTGTAAACCAGTTGTGTCAAAACCAGCTGTTTAAAGTGTGCAGACGGAACTTCCGTTGTTCCTGCAGCCAGCCTTAAGTGGACACTCGCAGTATAGCTATTTTTTGCACTTCCGCATTGGCTTCATTTTTCAGGACTGAAGGTTGCCGCTTGCTGAGAAGCCTCGCCACAGAGCTTAAGAGGAGGTGGTGAATGCGGTGATTGTGTGCAAGTGCGAGAGTGCCATGAGAACCACTGCAGGGAGGCGCCCAATCTCTGTGAAGACAGAAACAAACACACCATGCAGGAAACAGACATCCGGAAACTTTCCAAAATAAAACTGAAGAGTGCCACAATCACCACAAATAATAATAATAATAATAATAATAATAATAATAACTAGAAAAGCACTCAGAGAGCGCAGAACTCCGCCAGTAGCCCTATCTCCCAATAGTAAAGAATCCTTTAAAAAATTCCTGGAAACAGACGGTGATCCGGATCATTCCCAAAATCTAATCAACTCTCCCTTATGCCATTTCTGACATTTCCTGAAAATTTAATCAAAATCCATCCATAATTTTTTTAGTTATGTTGCTAACAAACAAACTAACAAACCCTGCCGATCACATAACCTCCTTCGTGAAAGTAATAATACAAAGATTTGGCCTAATTAACAGATTTGTGTTAAGAGATTTAAAGTTTCTTTCAATTGTACATAATTTTTAGCCTCTAACAGTGAGATCAGTTCCTAAACTGCTGTCAGCCACAAGGGGGCAATTAAGATATCTTAGCTAAATATTTCTGGGGCTGTCATGTTATCCATCATTGAATTTGATACTCATATGCTGTGTACTGATCAGGGAAAAGTCAAAGTCAGCACCAAAACAGCAGCTTTAATCAATAATGGACTGATAACTATGAGTCTAACATGCATCAAATTTGCTAGTAACGGCTGACAGGTGAAGTTTATGAAGTTGTTATAATAGGGAGTTTATAAAAGGCGATACCCAAAACATTAGACCATACCAAAATTTTCCTTTACACATTTATTGAACTTGATCATGTTCTGAGGGTCAGGCAGCAGGATGTGGAGGGCCTGTGGCCTCTGGGCTGCCAGTTTATGATCACTATCATATATATTTTACATTTCTCATCTGTCACTGCCACAGCTTTGAACTAACTTTCCATTGTGTTTCATCCATGTATCTGATGTTTCCCTGTTATCCCTGCGTCTATCTGTGTCTCTAGCTTGCCATCTCCTGCTGATAACAATCAACTGGCCTGCTCATGTCTGCACATCTGCCTTCCATCACTTATTATACACACTAATAAACTTGACGGGTTCTGGTTAATTAAAATTTGATTTCATTGTGTTTTATTCTGTTTAAGCTATTTAAAGTTCTTTTGGAATACTTCTCACTTATCTACCTGTCAGTAAGGAAATTTGTGTTTGGTACATTGTTTCTTTGTTGTAACAATGCTTCTTGGTAATAAAACTTATACCATTGGAAAGCCTGTTTATTACCCTTTTAAATGATGCCAAATTTGTAAGGATCATGCATTTGTGGGATGAGCAGCGGAGCTGAGTATGTGGGTTCCGCCCATGAAAAATGTGCCAAATCTTCTCTGCCAATGCCAGACAGCTTATTTTGCTGTTTCTGTTGACTCTTGTTTTGCGCTTCTGGTACCCACAGGTGCTGCCAATCAGGTGCCTGATTGGCAGCACCTGTGAGCATGGGCCCTGCTACAGTGGTCAGTAGATGTCTGCTTCAAGAATCGACATGCCACGTTTGACTGATCTGGATAGGGCCCGTCGGTTGGGCAACTTCAAGCTGGTGTTCTGCAAAACCAGGTTGCAGCATTGTTTGGAGTGAACCCTTGTACCATCTCATCCCACAAATGCATGTTTCTTACAAATGTGGCATTATTTAAAAGGGTAATAAGCAGGCTTTCCAACAGTATAAAATGTATTGCCAAGAAGCAACAACAAAGAAATAATGTACCAAACACAAATTTCCTTAATTTTTGTTTTATGTTTACATGGTTGTTAACTTCTTAACCCTTGCTAACTCCTTTGACTCTGCCTGGCCAGTCCAACATTTTTTTTGCAGCCTTCCTGCCCTTGGCTTCAGCCAAAAAGCGAGCCATCTCATTCCAGTTCGACTCCCCAGTGCCCTCACAATAAATCTGTTGCTTGCACCCAGGGTAGGTCCGAGTAATTTGAAAGCCCCGGGCAAAGACCATTATGAGTCCCTTCCCCATTTCACTAAAAGCAATTACAGTAGCTGAACAAAATAGTTTGACGCATCACTTTTCAGGTAAGAAAAGAATGTCAGATGACTACAGGACAAACCCAGATCTGCAAAGTTAATACCCAAAAACCCAACAGTACTTGCTCATCATCTCTTAAGCCTGGTTTAGACCAAAGAATCGTTATGAGACAAGCTGACGCTTGCAACTGCTTGCCAGTTCACACTGCTGCAAATGTGGGAGACAAGGGGCTGTTTCTCCAAATCTCTGTACAGTTTACACTCTGGCTTTTTCTGTCTTATCCTCACATAACTTTGTAGCACATAATATGAAAGAGGACAGTGATGGTGACTTACTTGCTACAGTTCCAATGCTGCTTTTGTCAAAAAAAGTAAATTTATAAAAAAAATAAAAGTAAAAACAGAAGTTGTGTTTAATTTATATGGATGCTCATTTTCTGCTTTAGTCAATGATTTTTTTTTTCAATCTCAACTCCCAAACTTTAATTTAAACAAACAATATTGACCTTATCAATAAAAATGTTCCCAAGGGTTTTGGCATTTTGTCAGTTAAACATTCCTTAAAACACATCATCCAGAAAAGCTTTTATCCCTATTTCAGTTGCAAGGTCTGTGCATGAATGTGTCACTTGGGCCACCAGCTGTCACATTTGAGCAAAATTTGAGCGAACATTCCCACCTGTCCCCCAGTGTGCAAATATTTCCCCTGGTGTTTTCCTTGTTGGAGTGTAAATAAAGGAAAAAGGAATATGTTTTCTTTTCTGCGGATTCAGGAACCCTCTCAGGTCCAACACTGGCATCCTTGCAGAACATCCGGATCTTTCATGATGGTGAATACTACTTTTCCATACTTTCCTGTGAGTTTCCAAAGTGCAGCCTATTTGTACCACAGATGCAGTTTAGATGAACAGAGTTACATGTTTTTCTTTATAGATCTTCTTTGCACCAAGACTCTTTATTCAGAGATCTGAAATAGAAAGCCTCTGTAACCAAAGACTGATAAACAGCAAATCCAACATGTCCAGGATCTGATAACTGATACCTCCGTGGTTATTTTGAGCACCGAGTTGCGCTCTAAACA
Organism: Cheilinus undulatus; assembly: GCF_018320785.1. NCBI lineage: Eukaryota > Metazoa > Chordata > Actinopteri > Labriformes > Labridae > Cheilinus > Cheilinus undulatus. The sequence goes on from NC_054868.1 coordinate 15,825,952, forward strand.
GCACAAAAAAGTACACGTAGGCCTAGCCTAAGCCATGAAACTGAATCTGTTCTTATCGACCCAAGCTCCAGTAAACGAGAGAACAACTGAACAGCATTTTAACACAGTTATTCTAACCGTTTTTGAGCTGTTTCATGAACGACTGTTTCGTGAGAAGTGTGGGCAGATGTGTACAGCGTAGTGCCTCAAGTCTGATTAGACTATTTGAGATGATAATTCCTTGTAAGTGACACACAGAACGTGAGTAAGGCGTGGAATTGTGCTCTCTGCGGTTTTATAAACAGTGTAGTGACAGAAAGTGCAGCAGAAGGCTGAGACGTGAACCTGACTCAGGGAGCACCGCAGGAGAGACGCCCACACAGACTGACAGACTGACGGACCCCCGCTCCATAAAACCTTCACTCGGTGTTAGGCTGCAGGAAGGATCCTTTACCTTCAGGCCATGAAACTTCTTCGCCAGATGGATTTATCCATGGAATCATCATTGGATTCTACCAAAATGAGGCAGGGTTTCTAGTTTTTATTTTTCTGTTTTTTTGTGATTCAGCTTTTGGTGGACTCGATGAAATTGTTTCTTGATTTATGGATAACAAGGAAAACTTGACTTCTGGTGGCCTACGTAAAGTTATATATGGACTATGTAAGGACGGGTGAGTCAGTTCTTTTTTAATTAGAAAATGATTTGGAAAAAAAAATTAAGTAACTTTCCCCGCTATAAAACATCGTGTCTGATAAGACTGAACTTAAACTGCATACATAAGCATCACACGGTGATTCATAGGCTGTTAAATTACTTTGAGCGTGATTTTTTCCGTTCGTGTTTTCTCTAAAAACTGTAGCCTATTGCTTTAAATTTCCCGCAGACGTCTGAAACCTTTAGATTTATCATCTAATGACGCTTCCTCCACAGTGAGCAGACTGCTGCACTGACAGATCAGACCAAAGCCCAGGCTGTTTCAAATGGCCTTCAATCTAGAGAACTGCATGGGCTTATTTCATTTCCCTTAAAAATGAGTTAAACCCAAACTTTCAAACTGCAGCTGCACACATGGGGTTTGGATGTTGAATTAATTTCACATGCAAAATACATTTTAAAAATGTCTTTAACTACACGAGCTTACTTTACATGACAAGGTATGTTCCTAGACATCAGATGTGAATCCCTGACTAGAATCAGCTGTTTAATTTCTTGGAATCCTTGAAGTTCCACGGTTTGTATTGAAGAGCAATTTTAAACATCAAACAGTATTTATGTTTCTAATTATAAATCTATAATGCTATTCTATAATCTTAACCCTTCAATTTTGATTATTACGTGTCTTTAAGTTGTTTCCTTTTTAACCTGCATGTACTTTAATGGCTCTTTAATGTAGGCTACAGTATATTTGCATATACCAATTAATCTTTTTTCTCTTGCAGCCTATGGATTTTGTGACCTCCAGAGTTCAGTAATGTTTGCTTTGAGCCACTTCAATGGCTCAGCTTCCCAGCCCTTCCCTCATTTTCCTAATGGCAGTAGAGGAAAGGTTGGTGCCACAGTGACTGTTGAGGAGCTGTTACATCACGGAAACCTTACCTTTTTGCAGCCCACCACCAGTGGTGTCATTGTTGTTGTTTTGTCCATGACACTGGGTATCATCTCAAACATTGTGGCTCTCTTCATCCTGCTAAATGCGTACTCCCAACAGCGCCGTCGTACCAAAGCCACGTTCCTTCTTTTTGCCACATCTCTGGTGGTCACTGATTTTATCGGCCACCTGATCCCTGGTGCCTTGGTTCTTAGACTTTATCTCTCTGGAGGTGTGCATCCTGAGGACTTCAACTCTTCAGACGGGATGTGTCAGTTCCTGGGTGGCAGCATGGTATTCTTTGGCCTGTGCCCGCTCTTCATGGGCTGTGCCATGGCTGCTGAGCGCTGCTTGGGGGTCACTAGGCCACTGCTGCACTCATCCCTGGTCACCAAAACCCGCACAAAGATCTGCCTGTCTGTCATCTGGATGGCTGCTCTGTGTATTGCCCTGCTCCCCTGCTTCCATTTGGGCTCTTACATCTACCAGGACCCAGGGACCTGGTGTTTCATTAAAGTACTCAGTGACACCACAGAGGTGGATGTGGCCTTCGTGGCTCTGTTCTCTGGACTAGGTCTTTCCTCGCTAACTGTGTCATTAGTGTGTAACACCATCAGTGGGCTGACGCTGGTGCTCTCCCGGCTCAGGAGGCAGCCTGGCTCCCATCATTCGACAAAGTCTCATGACATAGAGATGGTGGTGCAACTTGTAGGCATCATGGTCACTTCGTGTATCTGCTGGAGCCCTCTGCTGGTGAGTATGAACAAGTACAATGAGAGTCAACCATACTGTAAATTCATATTCAGTAACTGACCTTTACACACGTTTCACCAGAACTTAGAGGGAACTCATTCACTTTACACAGGCAAAAAAAGCACCCAAGTAACATCATTAAGCCTATGATTATGTTTTTTTTTAACCCTTTAACATATTAATTACTCATTCAGAGCAGTGTTGTGACCCCATCTATATACACCTTTCACCAAGTCTTTGTTGCTGCTGATCAGTGAAACGTAATTACACCTGTCAAAATACATAAGAGTAACTCACAGTTTGTGAAACAGGCCCTCTTAAGCTGAGACTCCAGCCCCCAAACCAAAAAAATCTGTGTTGATTCAAACCAGTCACCAATTGAGCCATGAGAGGTAGAGCTAATGGGCGTATCCCTCAATTCCTCTTCCATGAACTATGATGCCCCAACTCTGACAAAAGAATGCTGCAGTCTTAAACTGTGTTTACACGTGGAAGAGAGGAGAAAAGAGCATTTTATTTGGATCAGTAAAAAAACAATGGTGACTGAAGCTTAGGAAACTGTGTGTGAGCTGTCATTTCTGCAGTTTAAAGCACAACTGTGTTGAAATAGCATGTAAATTGTGCTAAAATTCCTTTTTCTTATTTAAAATAATTGTACCACTCCTTTTACCAGTAGGCTGTGCTCCATGTCGCTCAAATGCTGCAAACATACCTCTTGAAATAAAATGTGCTGATGGCTGGAGAGGGAAAATCCAGTCTGACTAACTCATCCAGATAAAAATGTCTGTTATTTTGAACTTCATTCAGATTTTAGGTGTGGCCTAAGCTATGTGCAGAAACAAAGTCTTCACAGAATCCAGCTGAAATGTTTGCCATTGTTATAAAGGTACAATTCTCACACAACAGAAGCAGATTCTAAAAGTCCAGGGTTGGTCATTTTTCAATGTCAAACTGAAGATTTGGTATATAGCAGTATAGCACTTTCTAACCTTGCAAAGCAGAAGGATACGCCTGTTTCCGTGTTTCTCACTGGATGTGTGAAACAAATCCATCTGGCGAGCCAGGTTAGCACTTTTCTTGCCATCTGGCCATTTCAAGCACATTTATACCGCAGGTCACACCTACCCATTCACACTCATATTCATACACTGATGGCAGTGGAAGCTACTGAGATTTGGGCACCAGTATTAGCTAATCCCATTCAAACACAACCAAATACATTTACACACCACTTGCGAAGCAGTGGGAGAATCCTGGGGTCAAGTGTCTTGCCTGAGGACATATCATGTGACTGATGCAGCTGGGGATTGAGCTCAATACCATCTGGTTGCAAACGCTTACTTTATCTACTGAGCTGATGGCATCTGCAACAGCACACCTGTGTAAGATATGTAGCTTCATGTTTTATTTCTAAGGGTTGCATCTAAACCCAATTCTGTTGTGGAAACAACAACTTCTGGCAGATACTGTTGCATGCGTCTTTAAATCAGAGTGAGTAGATCAATTAATTATTCAAGAAATGAATGTCAACTGTTTTCACAATGCAGCAGCAGTGGGGTATTTTAATAAACAAATAGATAATCAAATACCACCAGAAAGTCTCTTTCTAAAGAACATTTTTAATATCAGTTGTATTAGTTTTTAAAACACTTGATCAATCACCTAGCAGCATTGCTGATGCAGCAATCAATTTACTTACTTAGAGTATTCATGCTTTAAAGCTCCTGATGATAAAACTGTGTCTCATATGTACTTGATTGATCAAATGAAGCATTACTATCCTTTGGACACATTGCATCTGGTGTTTTTTTAAAAAGTGATATTTGATGGGACTTTCTAAAACAGAGGCATATGACTATGTATGTCACACAAAAGGCTTAGAAAGAAGGTAATCAAGAAAATCCACCTATTGTTTTTTCTCTCTGCAGATCTTTGGCCTGATGTCCGTGATTCGCTCCTACACAGGATCTATTGGAGAGGACCTTTCCAGATATAAAACTTTAATGGTGATGGGTGTGCGCCTGGCCACATGGAACCAGATCCTCGACCCCTGGGTCTATATTCTGCTGCGCCGCACAGTCCTCAGCAAGATCTACCTCATTACTAAGTGTCAGGGAGGCCTTAGAGCTAAAATGTTGGGCCGATGGGAGCCATCATTTCCCAGCTCAGAGAAGAATGAAGTCAACTAAATCTGAGCTGACAAAGAGACTGGTAAATGACCTTGGTATACAGTACAAAGGCTGTTTGAAGGAGAGATTTACATGGAGGCAAGTTTGAAGAACTAATTATGAGGCATGGATGGTAAATAAACTTTTAAAGTTTTAAGCATTTCTCGGCTGGTCCAAATCAGAAATGTTAGACGTAAGATGATTTAAAAATCAATTTTATACTCACTGAGTTTTTATCATTGTGTTTACTGACAGGCTTTGGAAAAGAACGCTAGCAAATGCCATAGTGTTCCAAAAATATTCTTAACATTCCTAAGTTTTATTACATTGTAATTTGGATACTTTTGCCTTTAGTATGAATGCGTTACCAGCTTAGGTAAATGCAGACACAGTTAGGTTTCTTGGTGTGTAATCTACAGGGAACTGAATAGCTATTATTAGGTTTTATTCTCAAAATTGTATTTATAGTGGGCAGATGAATGATGCTTCACCAGCACTACACCAGAGGACTATAAAGTGCATTGTTATAAATTCAAGTGAATGCATTTCCTGATGAAGGGTTTTTCTGTGGGGTTTATGTATTTCAGTTGCATAATTCATGTTCAGTGCTTCTTGTCAAATGATAAATTCAAGGCCAATACTTGAAATTTTACTTCAGTGAGTATATGTAAAAACATGTGAATTAAATGGAAATAAAACAGAGATGTTCTTAATCAGGCTTAATGTTTTGAACATGCTACATACACGCATGCACAGTAGGATCCTATAGCCATGCCAACAGCTGTTGGCTATTTTATTATGGTTTCCTAACAGAACTATTTTTAATTGTCCCAACATTTCATGCTGTGTCAGATTAAATAAAACTGATGTATTTATTAACAACACTAATGATTTTCATTAGAATCATTCCAATATTTAATATTATTCCTTTTTTTCTCCAATCAACTTGGGAGGATAGGGCCAATGCTTCCTGTACCTTCTCCTATAGGGTGTTCTCTATGGACTGCATTCAGTCATCTCCTTTTCTTTTTTTTTCTTTTTTTTTCTCTCCACCCTCATGCTAATGAACCAAAATTCTGTAAGCTGTTATTTATTGTAAACTTGCCCAGGGCATTAAATAAAATTTGAAATAATAAATAAATACATAAATAAATAAAGGTACCTTGGAAATGCCTGGGAAGTAAAGGAGAATCTTCCCAGCTACCCGTCCCAATTTCCATACCCTTATCTATTCTTGCTGGGTGTAAAACCAGCGACCCTCCAACTTCCAACACAAGTCCCTTCAGACTGAGTTTCTGATGCCCATGCTCCTCGTCTTGAGTGCTTGGATTTATGCTTTGAATAACTGTCTTCTCAATGACTTTCCACACAAACAGACCAGTGTTGAAAATATGTTCTAATTTGTTCTTGATATGCTACTCTGTGTTCAGTGACATTACATATTATCATGTAAGGTCAGCCAAGTATAAACATTCATTTAGTCGTGAATTGGACTTCTACATCATTATGTAAAGTCAGGTCAGATCCAGGTAGTACCAAATCATTAAATTAACTTATGATAGTTTTTAACTGAGGTGTTAGCCTGGATTCCCCTGTTTTATACACTGTACTTGGTAAATCTAATAAGTTTTCAAAGCAATGTACAAACACAACAAAAGCAGGCCTACAGAATTATCCTAATCATGTAGTAATAATCGAGTATTTGGATAGAGTTGCCTTCCATTAAGCTTCTACAGATGAAATGAGGAGTTGGTGATTTACCCCCATTTAGGCCGATCATGTTTTTGTATCAAAATAGTAACAGGATGAACAATGTGGAAGACTACAGACACTAACAAAGACCATGCACATTTTAGGAGCATTTCCCCTTGAGTAAATTAGATGTTGGAAAGAGATGCAAGTTTCTGTTTTTCTTTTTCATTTTTTAAAATTGTTTTATATCATCTTTATTTACGAGTTGTCAAATACATCACAGTATTAAAATTGGGGCTCGAGGTATGTTATAAACAGATAATAAAGGAATGCAATGAAATTAAAACAAACAGAACTATTGACAAAAAAGTTACAATTTAAATAAAAACTAAACAAAATTATAAATTCAGTTCATCACAAAAATCTGTGGTTTTAAGAGCTTGTGCAATAGTCAAGTGTTTTTAGGTAGGACTTTACATAGAAGATGAAGACATTGAACTGGCTAGTATGAATATGGAACTTTGCCAGAAAAATGAGCAGGTTAATAAAGACATATTTCTTCTGTGAAGATGTTACATCATTTAACAAACCAAACAGTACAAACTCATTTTTAAACTTAAGTTGCAAATCTAATTTTCTGTTCAAAAAGAAATTCAGATCATTCCAGAAGGTCTGACTATAAATGAAGTCCCAGAAAAGGTGGAGAATAGTTTCAGCTGTGTTGTGACAAAACGAACAAAGAGGGATAATGTCTAGCGTGTGCTTTACAAAAAAAATTAGTTAACTGGATAGCATTTGTGTAAAATTTTCAGCGATACATTTCATATCTTATTTGAGACAAAAAAATTCACTCAGCAATAATCAAGTCTTCCTCCAGTCAATATCAGAATACAAGCTGTTCCAGACAAATACAGATGCAGGTTTACTACTGCAGATATTTCTCTGAATCATTTCCCTTGTACATTTTTAGTGGGTTTTTAAGAAAGGATCTGCATTACGTATGTAAAACTTAGTTGTGATATTCTGATATCCACAATCTGTAGTAGCAGATGAAATAAGAAATTTATACCAGATGGAATAGCATAAAAAAAAACAGCATATTCCTTAGGTTTTACAGGGAAATTGAATCATGATAAAAAATTCACCATATGTAAGTAACTGCCCCTCCTTGTTAAATAATTGATGATACAAGATATATATCATTATCCGCCCAGATCTTAAAGAATAACTTAGGTTTAAAGCAGATATCTTTGTTATTCCATATGTAACATTTGTGCGGGGAAAAGTTAAGATTGTATACCAACGACCAACACAAAAACAGCTGTTTATGAAGACAGGAGAGTTCGGTAAGTTTTTCTATGCTGGAATTACATCTTAACAGAAAATTTAAATGTCCCAGTGCATCAAAAATATGCAATGAAATAAAGTTCCATGAGGTATTTGGATGTATCAGGTACCTTTTTATCCACTTGATTTCAAATGTGGATTGTAACGTGTCAAAGTCTAAAACACTGAATCCACCAGCACTTAGCTTATTAATCTTTACATTTTTTTTTACAATCGTTACAGCCTTAGCATAGACTTGGTGCCTGCTGCTGGTAGGATAATGTAAAAAGTAGTATTTTGTTGCATCATTTAGTTATTTGGTCGTAATACATTTACTGTCTTTCATCGTATATATTTTGATTAATAGCTTTACTTATGTGCTACAATGAGGGAGCCAAAGTTTACTGAGTTAACAAAACTTAACTTGAGACTTTCCATTTAAAAATCAATTGATAATGTGATTAAATCAACAAATGCACTTTGCCATGGGCCTGCCACCCCTAAAAAATCTCCTGCCACCCTCTTGCCACCCCATGAATATTTTTCTAGATTCACCCCTGACTTCACCTACAGAGTGAAAAAATCTTCAAGTTCAGTAGTAGACACACTGGATTTATATAACGTTTTATAATAATCCTCACATATTTTAGCAATATCCGTTGGATCGTCTTTTCCTTTTTTATCTAGAAAACACTGAGTTTAATAGTCAGTAAAATTGTGTCAAAATCATACTCACCCACTCTTTACCAGAAGGGGGCAGTAGGTTATTTTACAACTTTTTTGACAACTGCATTGGAACTACCAGAGAAGGAGTCGCGAGCCAGCACTGATGAAGAGCAACTACTTAACAGCGTCGCTACCACGAAACAGTTGAATCCTATATATTATTGTTCACAAAGGTGAGGGTTGAATGTACAAACCTACCTAAAACAAAAGACTAATTTTATGTCATATATATTAAAGGCTGACAAAATGACACTGATATCCTGGTAAACGTTTACTTGTGCGAGCTTGCTAACATTAAGTAGGCGGTCAGTGCTGATTGCTACCATTAGCGTTAGCTGAGCAAACTGTCCGTGATGCTTTGAGTTAACTGGTTAGTAACGCTATTAGAGCAAGGTTGGGTGACAGGATAATTAGCGTGTGCATTTTATTGTGATTTATTACTTTTGTTATGTTTAATGTATCAAGAGGAGCTACCAAAGCACACGTTACCATGTATGGTGTGTGCGCAGTGAACGTTAGCTTAGAGCAACAACATTGCATGTGAACAATTATGTTACTTTATCCCCTTTTCCGCGTTCGATTGAATTGTCTTGTATTGCCAGCTTTATGTTAGCCGTACGCTGACCATTAACTGTTTTACTTTTAACAGATTTGCTCTTAGAGTCGTGACATGGCGACTGCTGCAGTATCGATGTGGGATGAGCACCAGGCGTATGAGGAGCTACTGTACTGGGACAGTCTGATACAACAGGGCCATCGGCTACTACCGCATGATTTTGATAGGTACAAATACTTTATCATTAATGGGCAACAAAAAAGACTTACAAATCCAGTGTGTAAATAGGGAATAAAAACGACATCTACACAGTCAGATTCTAGATTGCAGTGCTCACTTCTCTTGTGGTGACTGTGGTAGCCAGTGGTTTTTAAGAAACTTGTATCTGTTATTTGTTCCCTTTTATTGTACTTTAGAAACATGCAGGGTGCTAATTTAGATAGGGCTACTAGAAAAATTATGATTCATTTTTTTACCAAATTTTTCTCCATTACTAAATGCTACCAGGCTAAATATTACATACTGCACCTTTAAGTACTGTAACACAATTTAGTGCAATATAATGACTATATTCATTTTCTAGTAGCTTTTCAAATACATCTTATGTAGATGGTCAAATAAAATAATAACACTCAACAGCAATATGAGGTATAAAAAAATTGTTTGAAGATAGCCCTAGACCAGGGGTGTCAAACTCATTTTGGGCCAGGGGCCAGATTTGCTCCAATGAGAGGTCCTGCAGACCAGACAGTTTTTTTAGCATCATCAATACAACCAAATACTGATGTATAGGTTGGCTGCTGGAATATTTATGAATATGAATTATCCAATATTGGATGCATGTACCATTTAATAAGTGCTAAGTGTTTACACACAGAAATGTTAATTGGCATTCAGTATGACTGTTTACTGTTGTAAAACAGCAACCTGTTGTCCACAATATCTGATCTGACCCTGAGATTTCACCTAAATTGGGATCAGTTAACAGAGTCCAGAGAAGGGGGGGGGGGGTTCATCTCTTACTGAACTACACCCAGTAAGCCCCAAATTTGATCCTGCTGAGTGAAAACTTGACTTTTAAGCTCATGTATGAGTCTCTACAGTCCTTCTTCTTCATATCCATTCTGTTTGAATTCCCCTGACATCCCTGCATGCGCCATGATCTGGGTCATCTCTGTGCGTAATTTTGGATGCCTCTTAGCGTTGCCCCTTAATCTAACAATCAGACCTCTCGTCCAGATTAGGATCAAATATTCAGACGTACTTTTACCATTATGAGAGGAATTTTTACCCTTTGATGAGAGCTTGAGGTAAATAAGCCACAGGACTTAAATAACATGTCCTGTTTAACCGTAAAAGATCAAGACCATAGTTTCACTTCTTGTTGACATAAAATTAAGTCTTATTTAAATAAATTCAATTGATATTAGTCTGGCATTACAGTTTTATTGTAATGAGCATAAATCTGTAGGGAGATTGAACTGATCACCAAAGTGCGTCCGTGTTTGTGGTAGACAGTCAGAGTATTTGCTATCTGTAGAGCAGCTGTTTTTAGCTCAGTCAAGGGAAGAAGCTTTGTTTTACAAGGCAAAAACCTCTCATAATCATTAAAGTCCTACATTCTGGAACTGGTCGAGGTGTAGACAGGACTGGACTCCATTAGGATGAGAGAGTGGACTGCAGCTGTGCACAGTGGCTAAGTTCTTCATCTTTGATAAAATCTGTGTGTTTGTGAAACTGAGGTGATGCTGCAGCTGTGGAAGGTGATGCTGTGCACTTTGCTGTCCATGTTTGTTTTTCTGTATGATGTTCCTCCCTGCTCTAAAGAGAGTTAAAAATTAATACTTTCAAAAAATGTCCCTCTTTTAACCCAAACGTCTCACAGGCCAGATGACACCTGCTGGTGGGCCGGAAGTGGGCTGCAGGCCACACGTTTGACACCCCCCACCCTAGACATTGCCCAAGAATGTATACACGTATGGGAGGTTATACAAAGCTGAGGAAATACCTTTTTTGTGCACATTTTTACATGTGGACTCTTCATGTATAAGTGGGTAGTAGATGAGGTGACTGGAAGCTGATGGAAGTGGTACATTTTCTTTTTTTGTTTCAACAAGGGAAGTGCAACTTAACATGAAGCTGTCACAGCCTGCAGATTTGCATATTTAGTCAGGCTGGGAAGATCTAGATTGTTAAATCTTGAAGACTCTTTGAAGGAAAAAAGATAAAGTCTGCCTGGTACTCCTTTTCTAATGAATACCTGTTCTGTTTAACATGCTTTTGACTCATACATCAAAGTGTTCTACTTATTTTGTCTTTTTTGTCTTCAGATATGAGGACCTGCGTTACTGGTATGACTGCCTGTGCTATGAGGAGGAGCTGAGACAGTACCATGACTACATGGCAGCTGTTGAGGAGGTTGAGGATGCACAGCATCATGAGGTTATTACTGTCTTGTTAAACTGTCCCCCAAATGACTTGAAAGTGCTTATCATATTGCTTGCACAGAAGTTGTTTCTGGAGCATCTGAATGTTTCACTTTCGAAACCATGCACTTCAAAAGCATTGCAATGAAGCGATGAATCTTTACAATTCTGATTTTTTCCTTGTGTGTTGAATAAGTACACTTTATCATTCTGATCTTGATTCATTGGTTTACTGTACATTGTCTGTAGAACTAAAACTGGCACCTACTATCTAAGAATTCCTTTAACCAACACTAATATTTTTCTTTTTTTTTTTTACTGAAAATTTATCTCTAAATGACATAAAAGCAATAAAGTCTGAATATTTATTTGCTTTTCCTCCACACCTTTGCATTTCCCTGACAAAACCTTTACTCTTTTGATGTGAAAATTAAGGAAGCTGCTATACCGAAGGCACGCATAGGGCCATATGATCGGCATGTCATGGCCAAACACTCTGAGGTGTATCCGTCACCAGAGGAGCTGGAAGCAGTACAGACGATCATCTCCCATGTGGAGTGTGCTCTGAAGGCGGTTTCTGACCAGATGGATCCTGTGGAAGGAGTTGGAGAAAATAAAAAGAAAACTAGGTAAGCAAGGAATCATGGTCTTTGACTCTCTTAGCTATTAAAAAGTGTAGACATTTGAAGAAAGATCTCTGTTGTGAACTTGAAGCATATAAAGCTTTTATTCTCTTTCTCTTCTTATAGCAAAACTGGTGATATACAAGAGCGTGTCCTACGTGGGGTCATGAGGGTTGGTCTTGTAGCCAAAGGACTTCTACTAAAGGGAGACATGAACCTGGAGCTTGTGCTGCTTTGCTCAAGCAAGCCAACGATCACTCTTCTTAAACAAGTGGCTGAAAAGTTATCTGCACAATTAGAGGTAGAGCTGCGTCCCTGAGCTTTTTCACATTATCTCCATAAAACATTTGTCAGAAATAACTATTTAAGATGTTTTTCTTTTATGAGTCCCTCTTTGACTTCTGAAGTGTTGCTGCTCTCTTTAATAGAAACTTTCAGCAGGGACATACACAGTAAGCCAGTGTCCTGAAGAGGCTGCTGTTGTTGTGTCGAGCAGCAAGGAGTCCATCCTGACTCTCACTATCCACCTGACATCGCCTCTTGTTAGGAAAGACCAAGAGAGTTCTGAGGCAGAAAAAGAAGGTAAGTATGTTGGGTCACCCTTTAATTAGACATGATCTTCCACAGGCCTGATCTGTGTTTTCTCAGCGCAGTCACTGTACTGCTTTACTGATCTGCAGTTCTGCACTGAACAGTAAAACATCACGATAGCTGTCCATCCTCATTTCATTGAACCACAGTGGAGCTTGTACAGTGACTGTCTCGGACTGATGCCAGTGAACACCCAATGAATGTTGGCTCTTCACTCGCTCCAGTGTCCTGTCGTCGTCTTGTGAAAAAATGGACATTTGCCAGAAAAGCAATTTTTTTAACGTTGATAAATTCTGCTCATATTCTTTATTACATTGCCAATCATTAAAACAGCTGTTTATTCTTGTCAAATTGTTTTCATATTTTGAGTGAAGGTTTTTCAAGAATAACAAGTTAAAGCGCGTATTGCATGTACTTGATGCTGAACATGTAAATTTGGCACCAGCTGCAGCAAAACTGATCAGTTATAAGGGCATTTCTTTGACTTTACTTAAATGAAAAAAAAAAAATCCTAGAGAATGAAAGAAGAAAAAAATAATTATATTTTAAGTTTAGATTAAATGTTAGGATGGATGAGTGCTAAATTCTGCATCTGTGTTGATCAGCATGAGTTTTTTTTACATAAATCTAAAGTTTTACTTCAAAGATTAGAAGATCAGGGGAAGCCCCATGTACAGATCCATACCAGCCTCAGTGCAGTTTTAGTTTGTTACTACACTGCACACTGGGGCTGCACAGTTGAATTGATGAAGTAAAAACTGAAAAATTTAGTGCATTAATTATAACTCTTGGTCTCGATTAACCTTTTATATTTTTATTTATTTATTAAGATTTATTTTGGGAATTTTCAGGCCTTTATTACACAGAGGAGGACAGTGGAGAGAGTGGGGAGAGACATACTTTAAAGGGCCTCACCGTATTCGAACCCAGGCCGCCCATGTACATGGGAAGCGCCCTAGACCGCTAGGCTATCTGTGTGCCTCGTAACCTTTTATTTGTTATCTCATGAGCTGTGTTTGACTAAAGAGCAATTGTCTGAAGACATTGCAGGCTGTTATTACAGCCATAAAGCTGATGGTCACCAACTATTTCATGTGAAGTTGGCTACTTTCACTTTCTGTTCAGAGCATCTACTTTTTTGTTGCTAAACATGATCATTAAAACACGGACCTATTTTTATAATGTAAATTATATCAGTGGAGTTGTGTCAGGCTTAGAAGCAAAAGATATTATTTCATCCATCCATTTCCTATACTGCTTATCCCATTCGGGGTCGCTGGGGACAGGAGCCTATCCCAGCTGTCATTGGGCGAGAGGCAGGGTACACCTTGGACTGGTTACCAGTCAATCACAGGGCTGACATATAGAGACAGACAACCAGGCACATTCACACCTACAACCAATTTAGAGTCACCAGTTAACCTAATGAGCACGTTTTTGGTGGTGGGAGGAAGCCGGACACCCGGAGAGAACATGCAAACTCCACACGGAAAGGCCCTGACCGGGAGGTGGACTGGGGACCTTTTTGCTGTGAGGCAACAGCGCTGACCCCTGCACTGCCGTGCAGCCCCCTATATTATATCATTCTTTTGTATATTTTATTATCAAGTATAAAGTTTGGATTTGGATCATGACCAATACTATTTGATGAAAATCCCTTTTGATACAACTAGTTTGAAAATGTACTATCTTCATGTACTTTAATATGTGCTAATAATTAGAATATTCCTTTGCTTTTGTTTCTTATAAATTTGATTGAATTTAGTCATATAAACTGATATGAAAATGTTTTGAAAAATGCCTGCTGCTTTATAGACTTGTTTTATTTATAGACTGTAGGGCTGTAGTTTACCAAAGAAAAACTTGGTCAACCAAAATCGTACCCAGGCACCAACCAATCGACTGGTTGTTCAGGTAAAAATAAATAAATAAATAAATAAATAAATAAAAATCACCTCATTGGGGACCAGTTTAATCCATACAGGTTCCTTGCTTCACCTGCTTGGTACTCTAAATGACCCTTAAATGAACATAACAAACCTTTGAAAGCATTTATACATTTTTAGGCTCATCACATCGTACTAAAATGATAATTATTTGAGAGACGATCAGCATGCACCTGCCTTTGATTTCTGTGATCCCTGCGCGGTAACTCTTTAAACTCATACAGCTTACAAAATAACCTCAGATCATTTTTTTTCATCAATTTATAATGGTAACTATTAACAGGATCACTCGATCCAGCCCGCGCTGTGTGATTTGACGAACATAAAGCAGACAGCATGCAGTGTTTATTTATGGAGGTGAGAGGGAAAAAGTTCGGTCATCGGGACTTGATAACCAGCAGTGATCGCCTTTTATGTCCTCTGCTTTCTTGTCTGTCTGTAAGAGAAGCTAACGTGAAAACTTTAAGGTTATAAAAGGAGAAGATACTACGCAGTCTATTTGCCAACAGGTGAATTAAACTGATCACGGGAATTGATGCAGTGAGGGAGGGCAGAACAGAGACACCCAGCAGTGCCGACAAGGGTGATCTTTGTTGAACAAAAGCTTTTCGACCAATCAAATGGAAGCTGTAAGCCCTAACAGACTTCCGTTTTTATGTGGAGTTATAAAGCATTGTCCCAAATATCCCTTTAGTTCATTTAGATTTAGACCAAGATTATGTTTTATCTTCCCCTATAATATCAAGCTTGTGCTTTTCCCCTTTGATGTCTCTTATCAGTCATGAGACCATTTGTTCAACAACAGTACTTAAAAGACAAGTTCATCATTTTGGATAGATACTTGTATCTTTTATATGTATTGCGAACAAAAGATGTCACTAGATATTTGCATTTTGCATAAAATTAATATTATAACTCACCAAAAAGCCACCGTGTTTTAGTTCGCTGTGTGGTGTGATGTCACGCTGCTTCAACGACCTCTGCCCATACTGTTTCTTTGCATTCATCTGCCTATCTATCCAGCGTGGTGAATTTGAGTTGAGTTTTTTGAGTTCCTTTTAAAACAAACTGCAGATTGGGGTTAGAGGAGTTTTATAGATGTAGAAAACAAATTAAAACATGCACATAGCTGGTATGGCTTAGTTTGTGTTGTGATATTTTATTAAACTTTGCCAGGCCACTTTTGGATAAGGGAGTACATCAGTTTTGCTGCAGTATGGAGCAATCGTGTAAAAACATTCTAAATGCTTGTGATTTACAACTGATTGCCTCTAAGTTTTGTCAAGTTTTGTAGGGACGCTGGACCTTTGACCAACCGGACACACTGTCTCAGGAGGGGTGGGAAGCAGTGGACCCTAATCAAGCCAAGCAGCTGAGGGAAGGGGGTATTTAATGTAGAATATCCAGTAATACATGGACAACATATGCTGTGCATTGTTGTAAAAAGGGACTTTATGAGTCTTCAATTTCATTTTAACACATGTTAAGTTACCTGGGTTCTGTGACAGGTGACTATTATTCTTGTTGGAACTAAAGATTTAAACACTGGGTTTTGGCACCCTCTGTCCATGCTGCTGGTGGTTTGGGGAAAGCTGCTTCTCCCTAAGCTGCAAGACAGAGCCCAACCCCCTTGGTCAAACTGTACCTTTTCTTCTTACCCCACTTCGTCAATAGAAACGCGAACAGTCAACGATCCGCCTGACGTTCTGGACAGGCAGAAATGCCTAACTGCCTTGGCGTCTCTCCGCCACGCAAAGTGGTTCCAGGTTTGCATTCACGTCCTTTTAAGTACTTGAGGTTGAAGTTTTCAATTAATTGTCTTTGCTCATTTTCTTGTCGCCTCTTTATTTGTAACAATGCTCCTAGTTTTTCATGGTGTAGACATATGTATTAATTAGGGGTGTAGTGGTTCACAGAAGTTACAGTTCGGTTCATACCTCGGTTTTGAGGTCACGGTTCGGTACGGGTTTGGTTCATCGATTAAAAAGAAAAAGTCACAGATTTATAATTCTAGATATCCCTCGCTTATAATTTCTTTTACTAACGTTAGTGCAGCTTATAATTTTTTACATGTTCAAAATATACATTTGAACCAAGAGTAAAACAAAGCAATATACTAAATAAAAAGCAAAACAGGAAACAGCCTCATAAATTGGTGATTTGAAAAATTGTAATTAATATAACATCATATGCAAATTATGCTTTTTAGAGCAATAATATTTATGATTTATGAACTGTGCTGTGACACTTTTTAATTTTAAAAAGCTAGTGCAGTGGTGCAAAAATCCTGACTTATGTATATCAGTGAAGAGCACCAGACTGACTCATGTAAACACAGGAAGAGACATTGCAATGAAGTCTGAGCTGAGCGCTTTAAAACACATTTGTTGTCGCTGCTCTCTACATCTATTAGTCCGGGTGTAGTCTTTAAAATGTATTAACAGGGGTAATAAACTTGGCTCCTCACTGCTTTCACATCTGGATGCATTTGAAAAACAGCGCAGGGATTAGGAGAGGGAGAAAAGGGCAGTGGGTCTTGCTGCTCTTTCTCTCTTGGAGCGGTAGCCGGGAACAAAAATATCTTCTTAATGTACAGTTGCAAGAAAATGTATGTGAACCCTTTGGGATTTCTTGGATTTCTGCATAAATTGGTCATAAAATGTGTTCTGATCTTCACCTAAGTCACAACAATAGACAATCATAGTCTGCTTAAACTAATATTGCACAAAAAATTATATGTTTTTCATGTTCAAATTGAACGAAATATGTAAACATTCACAGTGCAGGGTGGAAAAAGTATGTGAACCCCTAGGCCAGCCATCCCCAGATGGCGGCCCGCAGGCCACTTCTGGCCCGCCAGCAGGTGTCATCTGGCCTGCGACATTTGGGAAAAAAGATGGAAATTTTATTTATTTATTTTTTTTTATTTTTACCCTCTTTGGTGTTAAAAATATAAATTTTCACTAACTTATCATGATCTTTCTATAATTATAGCAAGGAAAGGTAGTAATACTCTGCAATAAATGAGTTAGATATGGTACGTTGGACTGTCTGTAGAGCAGGGAGGAGTGTCATAAAAAGACGCATGGCAGAGCGGCAGCAGCGCAACTTCATCACCTCAACTCTGCAAACATGCTGTCCAAAAAGAGGCTGATACAGACTGCATGATTTTTAAGAATGAAGGAGAAGGATTTATTGTCTAATTTAATATTGATTATTTTCTTGAAGATGAAGAACTTCGCCCCGTGCGCAGCTGCGCGGACTCTCATTGAGTCCAGCACTTCTCGCACCTCTTTCTGTATATTAGGCCTTAACGCTGTTTTTGCCTTGTAAAACTGAACTTCTATGCCTATGGGGGATTAAAACAGCTGCTCTCAGGATAGCAAACACTTTCCCTGCGTAACTGTCTGTCAGCTGCAAACGCAGCATATCTCACTTTGGTGATTCAATTTAATGTCAGCCTGATTTAATCCCTCATAAAGAATCTGTAATGCCAAACTAATATCAACTACATTTATTTACATACAATTCAATTTTATGTCAACAAGACGTGCAATTATGGTCTTGATCACTTACATTTAGACAGGACATAGTTTATAAATCCTACATGTATTTAACTCCAGGTCTTGTCAAAAATGGTAAAAAAAATTACTCTCATAACGATTAAAATAAATTGTTTATAACTAAAGATGTAATCTAACCTGGATGCAGGCTGTCCTATGACATGAGAGATTGGCATTTTTGGTCTTGGTGCAGAGCTCACATTATTACGCACGGAGATACGCCACTTCATGACGCACAGGGATGTCGGGGACTCAGAGAGAACAGACATGCAGAAGAACGACTGTTGTGGCTCAGACATGTGCTTATAAGTCAAGTTTTCGCTCAGTAGGTGAGGTCTCTGCTCTTTGAGCAGTAATAGCGCAGCAGTCAGGGAAACATCTCAGCAGGATCCTTCTCTCACTCTTTTTGTAGCATCCCTCCTGAATGAATGACCGTTGACTCTCGTACTGATGATTTTTGTGGTTTATTTTAACTTGACAAAGTCAAACAAACTGAGAAGTTACAAAAGCACAAAAATTCACTGCAAGAGCTTAATGCCTGCACAGGGGGTGCTAGCTTTTCACTTTCTACCATAGCTCTCTTTGTTTACGTTGCTCCCCTAACTTTTCTCACTGTAGTCAAGTTACCTTGTGTTACTGTAGACACTTCCTTTCTGGTGTTTTAAAGTAAAAGTCTGCTAATGTTAAACAGGAAGTAAAGTTACCTCAGCTTAAATCAATACAAAACTTACAAAATAAACCATCACAAAGGCGAAACGCTTAAGGCTCAACATTTACACTCACTTTCGTTACTTGCACTCTTTCTGGACTCTGCACTGATCCTAGGTCGGGTGAAATAATCTCAGTGGTCGGGTGAAATAATCCTAGTGTCAGATATTGTTGACAACAGGTTGCCATTTTAAAGCCATAAACAGTCATGCTGAATGAATGTTTATAATGAATATTCCAGTCTTCCATATTCCAGCGGGTCTTAAAAACATTAAAAATGTGTAAAAATTCCCACCTGATACAAGGACAGCATATTTATGACCGACCTGGTTAGATTACTTGCAAATAAATCCTCGGTCTAAAGTAGCTAATTAAGCCATACTCTGTGTGTGTGTATATATATATGAACATTAAAGAAATCATGTCTGGCCCTAGGCTTTCTGTCCTTGAAAAATTTTGGCCCCCAGGAAAAACTAATTGGGGAACCCTGCCCTAGGCTAATGACTTCTCCAAGAGCTAATTGGAGCCAGGAGTCAGCCAACCTGGAGTCCAATCGATGCAATGAGATTGGATGTGTTGGTTAAAGCTGCTCTGCCCTATAAAAAACACACACCAGTTTTGAGTTTGCTGTTCTCATGAAGCATTGCCTGGCACAAAAGAGCTCTGTGAAGACCTTCGATCAAGAATTGTTGACTTGCATGAAGCTGAAAAGGGTTGCAAAAGTATCTCTAAAAGTCTTGATGTTCACGTGTCCACGGTAAGACGGACTGTCTACAAATGGAGAAAGTTCAGCACTGTTGCTACTCTCCCTAGGCGTGGTCATCCTGTAAAGATGACTGCAAGAGCACAGCGCAGAATGCTCAATGAGGTGAGCATCCTAGAGTGTCAGCTAAAGACTCACAGAAATCTCTGGCACATGCTAACATTTGTGTTGACAAATCTACAATAAGTAAAACATTAAACAAGAATGGAGTTCATGGGAGAACACCGTGGAGGAAGCCACTGATGTCCAAAAAAGAAAACATTGCTGCATGTTTGAAGTTTGCAAAAGAGCACCTGGATGTTCCACAGCACTACTGGCAAACTATTCTGTGGACAGATGAAACCAAAATTGAGTTGTTTGGAAGGAACACACAACGCTATGTGTGGAGAAAAAAGGCACAGCACATTAACATCAAAACCTCATCCCAACTGTGAAATATGGTGGAGGGGCCATCATGGTTTGGGTCTGCTTTGCTACCTCAGGGCCTGGACGGATTGCTGTCATTGACAGAAGATGAATTCCCAAGTTTATCAAGACATTTTGCAGGAAAACTTAAGACCATCTGTCCGCCAACTGAAGCTCAACACAGGATGGGTGATGCAACAGGACAACGACCCAAAGCATAGAAGTAAATAAACAACAGAATGGCTTCAATAGAAGAAAATACACCTTCTGGAGTGGCCCAGTCAGAGTCCTGACCTCAACCTGATTGAGATGCTGTGGCATGACCTCAAGAGAGCAATTCACACGAGACATCCCAAGAATATTGCTGCACTGAAACAGTTCTGTAAAGAGGAATGGTCCAAAATTCCTCCTGACCATTGTGCGGGTCTGATCTGCAACTACAGGAAACATTTAGTTGAGGTTATTGCTGCCAAAGGAGGGTCAACCAGTCATTAGCCTAGGGGTTTACATACTTTTTCCACCCTGCACTGTGAATGTTTACATGTTTTGTTCAATAAAAACATGAAAAACATATAATTTTTGTGCGGTATTAGTTTAAGCAGACTGTGTTTGTCTATTGTTGTGACTTAGATGAAGGTCAGAACACATTTGATGACCAATTTATGCAGAAATCCCAGAAATCCCAAAGGGTTCACATACATTTTCTTGCAACTGTACATTAAGAAGATATTTTTGTTGTTTTTTAATATACTAGCTACTTCCTCTTCTTCGTTGTTGGTTTAATAGTAGCTTGAAAACACTTAACAGCGTTACTGCCACCAAGATTTGTGGGTAAATAAATGCATTTGTTTTCTTTTTCCTATCTTTTTTAAAGGGGACATATTTTAAGACAAGTTTATAATGTTTTCAGAGGTCCCCAAAACATGCCTGGGGAGAAATACCTCCAGTATAGGATTTTTTTTGTATGTCTTAAAAGCTCTCTGTTTCTGTGTCTGTGGCTTTAAATGTTAATGAGCTGTCTGACTCTGCCCCTCTCAGGGAATGGATGTGGCACCTGTGATGTTACAATGTTACAGACACTTTTATCCAAAGTTAAGGACCTGACTGGGATTCAAACATCGATCTCCCAGATCAAAATCAGCAGGTTAACCCACTGAGCTATCCAGCATCTCAGCTGACATCTGAGACGAAGATCAGCAAACCAGGGTGGAATTTTCTTCGAGTGGGGAGGGCCAACCAAAACTGGAGGCGGTGCTTACTCCTCCCTCATGAGTCATGAGGGGAAATTCAGAGAACGGCTTGTTTTAGCATACATTTTCTGAAAGGTAGAGAAAGAGGGGAGGGGAAGGGAATGGATTTTTCTGGTACTTGAGGGGATTGTGGACAGGCCAGGGGCATGTATTTTTTGTTAGAAAAGCCTGAAAAAGTGATTGTTGCATAATATGCCCTCTTCAATGGTTCTGATGTATTCATCATGGGACTACGTGAACCAAACCGTGACCCCCAAACCGTGATGGTTTGGGACAAATACAAAAACTGTTACACTCCTAATATTAATAGATCTTACATATGAACTCCTTAATAGTGGTTGGCTGATCCAAACCAGTGACCGATAATAATAAGTCATTGGTACTGATGCCAGTATATTTTGATTTATTTCTCATCTTCTGTCTGACTGAATGCTCTAAGCACTAATAAATAATAGTACTGTTTTGAAAGTTTTCCCTCTATTTTTCCTTTTTTGTGTGTTGTTTTTTTTGTTCCTGTTCTCTTAACACAAGTAGCATCCGTCTGTGTCTCCAGGCTAAAGTCAACAACCTGACATCTGCTGTTATTGTGATCCGGATCATGAGAGACTTGTGTAACCGTGTTCCTACTTGGACACCAATCTCTGGATGGGTGAGGAAACTGTTGGCGCATGTTTATACGACAGCATCTGGGCAGGGTTCATCAGTTAAAATTGTGGAACAATAAAACTCAGCAATGGAAAGTCCAGGCAATCATATCGCTTAACTTTTGATATCATTCAGTCCAGTTCATTAGAAACATTGAACAGGAGTTTTATGGACTGGAGTGTACTCTGATAATAAAATTGCTATAATTAAACTATCAATAAATGATTAAGTATGTTATTTTTTTTGCTGCTAGCAGGCTAAACAAACATATTGAAAGGGCCTAGTTAAGATAAAGGGGCTTAGTTTAAGAGAAAAGGGAGAAAGGGCATAACTAAACATTCCCCTATTTTTTTTTTTTGATAAGCTTATAAATTCTGAAAAAAATAACTTTTTATAATAGACTCAAAAATTGATTAGATTTAACACATTTTTCCATTTCTTTTCCTTTTCCACCACACACTTTCTCTCTAGGTATGAGAGAAATGGTATTTTAGAAATCTGAGCAGAAATTGCATCAGACAACCCCCGTGGCAGTTGAGGGAACTTATATGTCTACCTATCACTCAAACAACTTGATTGATCAATGACTGTGTCATTGATCATACTGGGCTTTAAGTTCATGAATTTTCTTTGTCTGTGGATCACATGCCAGTCATTATGATTGCTCAGACAACAGCCAACCTGCTTGAACCACGTTAAGTTTGGACAGCTTATATTTTTATTATAAATCTAATGTGAGACGGCGATGTAAAATAAATGTATCAAAGGAGATATGCAGCAGCAGACTTTTTCCTCTCTGTGTATGCGGTCTGCTGCAGACAGCACTCACGCTGCCTCAGCCATAACAGGTGGAGTGTTTTTATCCATGAACGATCTCATACGGCGGTTATATACAGATAAAGACATAGATGTAGTCAGCAAACTAAGGGGAAAGATGCGTCCTGCAGTAGCGTCTGTCTGAAATATATCCCCACAGCAGAGAGAGGAGAGGAAATCCTCTTTCCCTCAGCCACGAAACTTTAAGCCACTGCTGCTACTTATACCCCTTTCCCACTGGCCGAAAAACCCATTTAAACATGCTAACAATCGGCTCCTGTCGGCAGTGGGAAAGGCTCTAATCGGCATCCCGCGTCGACTGACCCTGCAATGGACACGGGTTTTTATCGGCTCACCTTCCATCGGCTCCAGTGGGAACGTCACACCCGGGTGAACGCGAGATGACTTTGGCATAATGTGCCTTCGTTTATATTAATACAAGTAATACGTTTATATTACTTGCCTGTTGTGATCTCATAGATCCTTTTTGTTGTTGCACAGAAACTTTATTCTGTCAGCTGCGTATTTAAGTTTCACGGCGCATATAAACACAAAAATGCCCATGTCATAAGGAACATATCCGCTGAGAATTTTTTCTTTCCCAAGGGCAGATTTAGCTCATTCAGTGAGTTAAAATTCATGAGTTAAAATCTCATGAGTTAGCTCATAAAGCGCCGTGCGTCCTGTCTGTGCGCAACTGGAAAGAGAGATCCTTTTCAAACGATATAATCTTTTAACCTTTCATTTATTTATTTATTGCATTATTTGCCTCTTGGAAATGATCACATCGATCCTCTTTTTTTGTTTGTTATTGCACAGAAACTTCAGCCCATCAGCTGCACATTAAAGCCTGATGCGCTGCTGCTGGAGGAGTAAAGGCAGAGGTTTCGCAGCACGGCAGCGCAGTTTAACGGCAGATAATAACACAAAAATGCTTTTCTGGCTCACTCTTGTCATAATTACAAGAGTGATATCTGCTGAAAGCTGTTATTTTTTTGTGAAAAAGACAGGCTTCTACAGCCTTGGATTTCTCACAGTTTATCACATGAAGCACTTCCTGCATAAAAACACAGCTGGAGAATGGGAGACTTTTCTAAAAGGTTGTTTCTATTTCCCCTTATCATATGTCTGCTCCTTGGAAATGACTGTATATTCTTTTTTTAAGTTTTCACCCTTAAATCTCAGTCTGAAAACTCTGCCGCCTCCTCCATCAGCTGTTCAGCCAGATGACACCTGATGGAGGACACAGGAGTTTGGCAGGCTGAAGTTTCTGTTTTAAATCATTAAAAAGATCAATGTTTGCCTAATATTTCCAAGAAGCAGATAGATGTGAAAAATTGAAATAGAAACATTGTTTAGAAAAGGTTCTCCTTCACTTTATTTGGCTGCGCTGATAAGTAGGAAGCGCTGGGCTTTACTTGATAATCCATGAGAAATTCAAGGCTTGTAGAAGCTGAATATGTCAGTAGAACATTAATTTTTCTCAGTGGATATCTTTGTTTTAGCAAGACTGAGCTAGAAAAGCATTTTAGTGTCTATGCGTGCCGTGAAATTTTGTTGCCGTGCTGCAATGGGCATATATATAGCCTTTCAAAACGAGATTTATATTTCCCTTTTGACATTTCTCTGCTTGTTGCGTTTTTCAACCCGCTCTCTACAACTTAACAGGCTGAATTGCTGGCGGCTCCATCAGATTGCTTCATTTGAGCTGCAATATTCAGTGCAGACTGCTACGACTCATTCTAGAACCGTCTCATTGCTGTTGCTAGTCTTTAACTGTGTTTCGGTGCGCTGATGATGATGTCTTCAACATGAGCTCCAATGTCAGCTTGATGCACCAGAGGGAAAAAAGCTTGAAGCATCCATTTAGACCGACGTTTTGACTTTCCATCAATCTGATTGGATCATCATCAACCAATCGATATATTGATATACATCGATGAATCTTTACACCCCTGCTTTCTAACTGAATGTGTTTCTTGCAAAGAAAATTCTGAATTTGTCTCCAAGTACTACAGATACATTGGGATTAAGTTGCTGTTAACATATGAAAAGACTGTGAACAAAGTGACTGAATTTTGGATTTAGACTTAAAAAATTTATTATTATTATTATTTTTTTTTTTTTACCACTTTTGGGGCTTTTTGGGCAGGGAATAATGTAGGGCTCAGTGATGCATATGAGTCCCAAAGAGAATAAGACGTTTAATCACCACAGTTCTGTGTGTCTGTGTCTTTCAAAGCAGCAGCCATAGTCCCTGCTCTGTGCGAGCATTGTTATGCTAAAATTCCGTTAAGTGTCCAACAATAGACACATTCATGGATGTAAAAGTTTGCTTCTCATTATCATGAAAAACTCGATAGATAGAAAATACATTTTTAGAAGCCTGAAGCGTTGAAATGCAGAAGAAAAATGAAACTGACACTTTTGACTCTAAACTATTTGCCTGTCATGCCATGAATGTGATTGTGGCACTGGTGGCTCAAACATAGAGCTGACAGGTACAGTATAGAAAAAAAACGAGCCCTCTCTTTAGGTTGTAGCAGTTTATGTACGGAAGAGGATTAGGGCCATTATTGAGAGAGAAAATAATTTTGGACAAGTCGAGATTAAAGTCGAAATGATGAGAATAAAGTTGAAATTTCGAGAATAAAGTCAAAATCACTAAAATAAAATTTGAAACACAATTTCGAGATTAAAGTTGAATGACGAGAAAAAAAGTTGAAATTTTGAGAATAAAGTTGAAACACAATTTTGAGATTAAAGTTGAATGACGAGAAGAAGTCGAAACTTGTTATTATTAACAGCAGATCATAGATGCTGTGTGTTTATGTGGCAAAGAGAGAATCTCTGTTGTTAAATCCAATAATGAGGTATAATTTTACATATTCTTTGATATGAGGCATTTTGTAGAGACAGTCACGGTTCTCGGTTATTGTCTTAAATACTCATACATCAAAACGGAGCACATCAGCGCTCGTGTCTCTCTTCCTCTTGTTCTCTGTCTTATCTTCTGTAGAGACACACAGGTGACAGACTCATCCTCGGTAGCCTAATGGGAGAGCGAAGGAAGATTGATCGCTCATTTATTGATCATAGACAAGTTGCCGCTAATGACAATGTTAAAAAAAGCAAAGAAGGAACACTTTGTTACGTGTTGTCAATTGGAAACTCTAGTTATGCCATGTACATGATGTAAGTTACATTTTTGTATGGAATTTAGAAATAAAAATCCCCATATGTTTTTATTGCTGCTTTCATGCAGTGCCTCCATGCGATCTCTTCAGATATGTCAGCAGATTTTTTTATATTGATGTTGTCTATCTCACCACAACAAACACTGATCAATAAAGGAGCAATCAATCTCCCTTCACTCTCCCATTAGGCTACTGAGGATGAGTCTGTCACCTGTGCGTCTCTACAGGTGATCAGACGAAGAGGAAGACGAGCACTATTCTTTCTCTCCTGAGTATTTAAGACAATAACAGAGAATCGTGCCTGTCTCTACAGTATGGCTTATGCCTCATATCAATGAAAATGTGAAATTATACCCTATTATTGGATTTAACAACAAAGAGATTCTCTCTCTCTTTGCCACATAAACACACAGCGTGTATGGTCCGCTGTTAGTAATAAAATTTAGACTTTTTTCCTGTCATTTTGACTTTAATCTCGAAATTGTGTTTCAACTTTATTCTCGAAATTTTGACTTTATTCTCGCCATTTGGACTTGAATCTCGACCTGCCCAAAAACAATTTCTCCATCAAAAATGGCCTTAATTCACTTCTGTGGTTGATACATTTGAGAGGGGATTGTCTTTTTTGAAATCCTTCTGGCCATGCATAGCCCAAAGTTCCTGTGATAAAATTCATTAAAGTTGGACCAGCCTGTTGTTACCATTTTTACCTTGATATTTGGTGTGATTTTTAATCCATAATTTTGTCTGTTTTCATTCTCCATGTAGCCTCTTGAACTCCTGGTAGAGAAGGCCATTGGTACATCTGAAAGACCAATGGGTGTTGGAGAGTCCTTGCGCAGGGTTTTGGAGTGTATTGCATCTGGAATTCTACTAGCAGGTGAATTTTTTTTTTTTTTTACCCAGGTAAACAACATTAATGCCTTTACCCTTGTATTATCAATAATTTGCCAATTTTACTGTATCCGTGTCAAGATGGCCCTGGAATTAAAGATCCATGTGAGAAGGAAGGAGTCAATGCTGCTGCTTGTCTGACTGTACAGCAATGTGAAGACATCACCCAGAGTGCTCAGGTGAGAACAGGTTGCTAATTCATAGAAGCACTTTAATATTAATGAAACGCCTGGAAAAGTATCTCATGTAAATAACTTTTGTAGTTTGCCTTGAGACTGTGCGCATTTGGACAGATGCACAAGGTTTTGGGAATGGACTACAAACCTATAAAGCCACGGAGATCAGCAGGCTTCAGCAGGAAAGATTTCACAGGTACCCGAAGATGTCCGTCCTCTCCCATTTTCTATGCAGTTCACTCTTGCAGTATTCTTAGCATTTTTTGTTGTGTCATTCAGACCAGTTACCACCTGCTGGACAGTTCAGCCTTCCGATGAAGCGACCTTACTCAGAGGTGGAAAAAGAAGAGAATGAGCCTCATTTAAACAGCAAACAGAGGAAATCTCTTAAGTTCCAGAAGCGCTTTCAGAGAAAATCATGTAAGTTATGAATTTCAGTGGCCTGGGTCCAAATCTGTTGCGATCAAATACTCTTAATCACTGAAAAGAGTACAGATTCTTCTTTTTTATGAGTTAAACAAATAAATAATTATTTTCATCACTGTTTACCAGTGGGTACACTTAAAAAAATGAAAAGAAAAAACTACTTAGCTCACACACCTGTGCATCCTGCTAAGAACATTGATTGATTTGTTTGTACTAGGGATGCCAATTTCTCAGTTTAATATTGAACTGTTTGATGTGATATCCATGGTTCAGCATGCGCTTGTGAATTGCAGTATTTTCAGTTTTGTGTATAACAAGCTTCCATACATTATATACACTATATTGCCAAAAGCATTCACTCACCCATCCAAATAATTGAAATCAGGTGTTCCAATCACTTCCATGGCCACAGGTGTATAAAATCAACTCAGCCAAGAAGTGGTAGGCCACGTAAAATTACAGAGCAGGGTCACTGGATGCTGAGGCACATAGTGCGCAGAGGTCGCCAACTTTCTGCAGAATCATTCGCTACAGACCTCCAAACTTCATGTGGCCTTCAGATTAGCTCAAGAACAGTGCATAGAGAGCTTCATGGAATGAGTTTCCATGGCCCAGCAGCTGCATCCAAGCCATACATCAACAAGTGCAATGCAAAGTGTTGGATGCAGTGGTGTAAAGCACGCCACCACTGGACTCTAGAGCAGTGGAGACGCGTTCTCTGGGGTGACGAATTGCGTTTCTCCATCTGGCAATCTGATGGACGAGTCTGGGTTAGGCGTTTGCCAGGAGAACGGTACTTGTCTGACTGCATTGTGCCAAGTGTAAAGTTTGGTGGAGGGGGGATTATGGTGTGGGGTTGTTTTTCAGGAGCTGGGCTTGGCCCCTTAGTTCCAGTGAAAAGAACTCTGAGTGCTTCTGCATACCAAGTCATTTTGGACAATTCCATGCTCCCAACTTTGTGGGAACAGTTTGGGGATGGCCCCTTCCTGTTCCAACATGACTGTGCACCAGTGCACAAAGCAAGGTTCATAGAGACATGGATGAGAGAGTTTGGTGTGAATGAACTTGACTGGCCTGCACAGAGTCCTGACCTCAACCTGAGAGAACATCTTTGGGATGAATTAGAGTGGAGACTGAGAGCCAGGCCTTCTTGTCCAACATCAGTGTGTGACCTCACAAATGTGCTTCTGGAAGAATGGTAAAAAAAAAATCCCATAAACACACTCCTAAACCTTGTGGAAAGCCTTCCCAGAGGAGTTGAAGCTGTTATAGCTGCAAAGGGTGGACTGATGTCATATTAAACCCTATGGATTAAGAGTGGGATGTCACTTAAGTTCATATGTGAGTCAATGCAGGTGAGAGAATACCTTTGGCAACATAGTGTATTTCCCTAAATTAAGCACTGTTTGTTTTGGCCTGCAAGTCCACGCACTGGGATGAACAACTTCATTACCACGAGTGAATAATCCATTCAGGATCTGAAATTAACAACAGCCAAGTGTCAGATATGGAGACATTTTCCCTTTTTGGTGAGGCAGGTTCAAGGGACAGTGCGCCAAATAGTGGGTAAATGTTTGTGCCCAAAAAGCTGCATATAAGAAAATGTTTTGATAGCATTTGGTGTAAATGCTACCGCTCTCCCCTGCTCTCCTGTTGTCTGCATGTTAGAACCTTGCAGGAGTGTGTTAGCACCCACAGAGGAACACCAGCCACCATTCACCAACACATAATTCAGGACGCTTGTAATTTAGGAATCTATGAAATGGTATCTTCATGATGTTACTGCCAATAAATCCCCAAGCAGAATTTCATTGAAATAAAAACAGTAATTAAATTCAGATGACCCAGATTTTGTTTCACAGCCTACAAAACCTTATTGAAAGAAATACAACTGTGCAAAGATAGTCAGGGAAACGGTCACAGCAGCATTTAGACCATCACATTTACATGTCAGTGACAACAGAGTAGCAGACACAGGGGTCACAAATGAGGAAAAAACAAAGAAACAATATAAATGCAATGCCAAAAAATGATTTTAAAAAAGAAGACAACACCTGAGACTTAAAGTGTGCACCGACTAGAAGTTGATCACCATTTGCACCATTCAGCAGCATGACAGCTAAAGGTACAAATGAGTTTGGAAATCTGTTAGTTTTTTTCTTGTAGGGGCAAGAAAGCACCATCCAGAGGGCACAAGAGAAACATCAGATGAGAGAATGTGGCCATGATGATCAATTCTTCCTTCCAGAGGGCAGAGTCAGCAAATTAAAGTTTTGCATGAGATGTTGGTTTTTCAAGGTGCTTAGACTCTGTCTAAAATGAAAAGTTTTCTGCCATCCACACCTTCCATTTTCCCCAACTTTGATAAGCAAACAGCAGTGGATCGAGTTTGCTAGAATTTAAGAAGAAGACCTTTTACCTTCACAATCGAGTTTTTCAGCTGTTCATTTTACATTTGATTTACCAGATGGTAAAAATTCATACTCAGGGTAGAGAACGTGAGAAGGATCAGACAAAAGTCCCTGTGCTTGCCAAACACCCTGAGTCAGCATAAAAAATACAGCCTTTGCTGTGAGAACACAAATTACCAACAAGTATTTTCTAGCTAAACAGGTCATCTGAATAAACATCTATATATCTGTAAGAGCTAACCTGGTTGATTTTGTTACCATGAATCATTTGTGGGGTATGATCACCAACTTAACATGGATTCAGCAGCATTTCCTCTGTTTTCTTAACATTTACGTTGAGATAGTAATCATCCCACCACTGAACAAAAGACTGCACATCATTAAAGTATGGTGAAGGGTCTTTGTCCTTGTCCAGGAGAGTGAGGATGGCAATTATCATCAGCAAATTTAAAAACACAATTTCCATGAAAGTTACTGGTGCAATCACTGTTAGAAAGAATAAAAAGGAGAGGTGAACTACCAGCGCCCACAGCCACAACATTTTGAATTCTGTTAGTAAAAAAATAGCTAAACCACTTAATGATGAAATGATTTACTGACAGCTGAATAAGTTTTTGGATCAGTAAATGAGGCTGTAGTGTGTTAAAAGCAGGAATAAAATCAAATAAAAGCCATGCATAGGCCTTTGGGTCTTCAAGGTGTTTTAGTCTAAGGTGGGTGATGCCATTAATGCTGTCATCTGTATGTCAACCTTGCCTGTAAGCAAACTGACAAGGATCAAGGTCAGAATTTATCTCAGATTTTAAAATGGACACAGTATATATCTGAAGGCATTTCATTACAACAGAAGTTAAAGCCACCAGTCTAAAATCATCATTTTCAGATGAACAAGGTTTCTTTGGGACAGGAATGATAATGGGGTTTTTTCAGAGGGAAGGGACTGAGTGTAAATCCAAACACTGCACCAAAACAGGGCACCAAGCTGGTGTTAGCTCTTCTGCAAATGTTTTTAAAAGAAAAGCAGAGATGTTGTCTGGACCTGCAGACTTCATTTTGCAAGCCTTGCTGAAAGGGACTTAATTTTCAGAGGTTTAACAATCAGCCTGGTGCAAGATTGCATGGCTGTAATGGACTGTACAACATCAGTACATTCCAAAGAAAAATCCAGTATTTCAAACCTAAAATGCTTTTTTCCATTTATCATCTGTTATAATGCTTTTGTTATAGCACAGGTTACATGTTGTTCATAAGTCCTCAATGTTTTATGTAATTTGTAATGAATGAGAGCCCCATAGACAAATTTGATACGTCGAGGCATATCAAGTTGAGTTTATGGGTGATGCTCATAAGCAGCTAACGCGTTGGTTCAAGGGGCAGAGAGAGCGTTTTTAAAAATGCTGTAAAATACCCTTTTCTGTATTTTTAGTAAAGTAATCATACATTTTTTAAATACTTTGTTTTTTCTGCTTTTGTTTTTGTTTCTGAATGTTCCTTTTCTCCAGTTTCTGATGACTTTAACATGAATGCCGTGATGCGTCTGAACCAGTACAGACCTGGCCTGGAGTATCGACTTACATCTCAGACCGGTCCAGTCCACGAGCCAGTTTTCACAATGGCTGTGGACTTGAATGGGAAAACCTATGAGTCAACAGGGCCTTCCAAACGAGCTGCCAAGCTTAATGTAGCCACAAAGGCAAGACTCTTTCTGTCTTCTTAAGTTTAAAAAGCTAGTTTCCTGAGTAATCTCCATGGCATCCTGTTTTGTAAACTTTATATTCTCAACACATGAGTCATAGGGGCATTGTTGCTTTCTTAGATTCATGTCTGCTTATGTTCCAAAATTATCATTCACAGGTCCTGCGGGATCTTGGTCTTCCAACAGGCACAGACACTAAATCAGAGCCCAGTGGCAACTTTGAAGCAACTCAGGAACCAGATAAAATGTCCTCCACAGTCTCTGCTACATCAGAAGACGTATGTACCTCAATTTCCTCTGGAGTGATTTACAGTGGCTTGCAAAAGTGTTCATACCCCTTTAACTTTACCACATTTATTCACGTTACAACCACAAACATAAATATATTTTATTGGGATTTTGCGTGATAGACGAACACAAAGTGATTAATTGTAAAATGGAAGGAAAATTATATATGGCTTTCAAATTGTTTTACAAATGAAAATCTGAAAAGTGGGGTGTGAAAAAGTATTCAACCCCCTGCAGTCTGATACCCATGAATAAAATCCAGTGCAACCAATTGCCTTCAGGAGTCACCTAATTAGTAAATAGACTCCACCTGTGTGTAATCTAATGTGTGTGTAAATACAGCTGTGCACTCCACTAATCTGGCCTTTATGGAAGAGTAGCAAAAAGAAAGCCATTGTTGAAAAAAGTCTTAAGAAGTCTCGTGTGCGGTTTGTCAAAAGCTGTGTGTGGGGACACCAAACGTGGAAGAAGGTGCTTTGGTCAGATGAGACCAAAATTGAACTTTTTGACTGAAACACAAGGCACTATGTGTGGCGGAAAACTACCACTACACATCACCCTGAACACCCATCCCCACTGTGAAACATAGGGGTGGCAGCATCATGCTGTGGGGATGCTTTTCTTCAGTTGGGACAGAGAAGCTGGTCAGAGTTGATGGCAAGATGGTTGGAGCCAGATACAGGGAAGAAAACCTGTTAAAATCCGCAAAAGACTTGAGACTACGGTGGAGGTTCAACCTGCAGCAGGACAACTGTAAACATACAGCCAGAGCTACAATGGAATGGTTTAGATAGAAGCATATTCATGTGTTAGAATGGCCCAGTCAGCGTCCAGACCTAAATCCCATTGAGAATCTGTGGCAAGACTTTAAGATTGCTGTTCACAGACATTCTCCATCAAATCTGACTGAGTTTGAGCTATTTTGTAAAGAGGAATGGGGAAAAATTTTAGTCTCTAGATGTGCAAAGATCGTAGAGACATACACCAAAAGACTTGCAGCTGTAATTGCAGTGAAAGGTGGCTCGACAAAGTATTGACTCCATGGGGCTGAATACTTTTGCACACTACACTTTTCAGATTTTTATTTGTAAAAAATGTTGAAAGCCATGTCTAATTTTCCTTTCACTCCACAATTATGCACCACTTTATGTTGTTTTATTACATGAAATCGCAATAAAATATATTTATGTTTGTGGTTGTAACGTGAAGAAATGTGGAAAGTTCAAGGGGTATGAACACTTACGCAGGCCATTAATATCTTGTTTTTTTTGGGCACCAGTTGGTCTAGTACAGGGGTTGGAGCCGCATGCGGCTCTTTTTCCCTCCCAAGTGGCTCTCTGCAGCTGTGCCAAATTTGAAATAAAGGAACTTTTTTTTTTTTTTAACATTAGACAAATATTTTTGTAATGCTGTAAAGTTTTGTATATTTTATCCAAAAAAAGTAGCTATTTCATCCAATTCTAAATTTATTTTTAAAAATAGACCTATTTTATCAATTTAAATATGCATCATATCCTGCCTCTATGGAGCAGCACATACTGGCGATTTCCTGTCTTGTCACAAATGATACCTGAGGCAGGAGTTTTGCTCATCACGCAAGTTAAGTTTAAATTTCTGAAATCTTGTTTAGCACAGCAAGAGGGAATGTCAGAATGTGAAAACCGACGATCAACTTTGCTAAGATTCATATTCAGCCAGTCCGCCCATCAGATTGAATTAGTGTCACTGGAGAGTGTGAACGTTGATAATGTTAATAACAGTGTGAAAAACTAAGACAAGTTCACACTTAACAGCATCAGTCAGGTCAAGAAAGAGAGAAAAGAGGCCAAGGGATCAGTAGAGGGCTGTTTGAGCAAAATAAACAGGTAAGCTCACGTTTTATTGTCATTCTCTCTGCTGCTGTTAAGTCTACTAATATTAAGGCTTGAAAGCTTTAAAAACACCTGTAAAGCAGTCCTAACATTAGCTCTACTCAGTAGAGTATAAGGGATAAGTATTTTAGGTTCTTGATCAGAGGATTAATTAACATGAGCCTTAAACATCCATTGTGCTGCTGTAAACAGAGTGGGCAGGGTCCGATCTTGACCAAAAATGGCAAAAACCCTGTGATGGAGCTGAATGAGAAGCGCCGCAGTCTGAAGTATGAGCTGTCTGCAGAGACGGGAGGATCTCATGAGAAATGTTTTGTCATGGAGGTCAGTCAGCAGCGTTGTTTGCAAAATACAAGAAACAACAATCAAAGCATAATTTCATTTAAAGTTTACCTCTTTACCATTAAATAAGAATTTACTCTCCAATATAATATAGATGTCCATTTTAAAGTTGTAAAAAAATATTTGTTATATTTTCTGTCTATCAGGTGGAGGTTGATGGACAGAAGTTCAAAGGGAGAGGCTCTAATAAGAAAGAGGCAAAGGCTTACGCTGCTTTGGCTGCTTTGGAGAAGCTTTTCCCTGAGGAAGATGGAGGGTCAAACCCCAACAGAAACCCTCAAAAGAAGAAGGTCACCTACACCGACATGGTAACTCATTTTGTATAAGATGTATGATTTATTCAGTCAATACTGATTACCTTGAAGGTCAAAGTTAGTTGGGTGACATTTCCATAAGAATAAAAATCTGATTTGGGTAGCCGTGGGGGTTAGTCTATAGGGGCTTGTGTTAGGAACCAGAGAGTTGCTGATTTAAGTTCTGTCCATGTGATGCCCATTGTGAGACTGGTTGCTGGAGAGGGGCCAGTTTACTTCCTAAGTACTGCAGAGGAGCAGTTGAGCAGCAAGCATCAAGCCTTCAACAGCTCACCATTTGTGTGCAGTTGATATCTCTTCATTAATGCATGTCCATAGGATCCTCTTGTTCATGTGCATATTCCTGGCCTTTGTGTGTGTTATGTAAAAAAGAAGAAAAAAAAAAAAATTCTCCTTCTCAGATGAAATTAGGCACTTTTTGGCTGTTGAAAGTAACGTGGCTTTTAATGAATTCATCAGATGCTCTTTCACCTCCTTGCTGTTATATTTTTTTGTTTTAAAGCACATTCCAGGCTTCGGGACTATCCGTGGTATTCCATCAGACTCTGGGTCCCGTGGCTGGGGTCCCAACAGAGGTCGAGGAAGGGGCCGAGGCAAACCATTTCCTCCAGGACCCAGCTATAACAAGAGTAAGGAATTTCACAGGCTCTCAAGATGTTAAGCTAAAATTTTATAGACACAGAATCCTTCAAACACTTGTGCAGAAAATAAATCTCAAATATTCATGTTTTTCTTTTATTTTAAAAGCCAACTACAGTTATGAGAGCAACACTGGCACAGGCTATCGTAAGTTTGCACTTAAACTGTAGTGGTGTTGTGTGCTTGTGTATGTTTATTGTAGTGAATATTCCTATTTGTGCGGGATCAGAATTACCTAGGGGACTTCTGATTTGTAATAATAGCAGAGGATGTCTGTTTGTATAATCCTGTGTGAATAGGCCGTGGTCTGTAATTTGTAAAGTAAGAATTCCAAAAATCCAAACCTGCCATATTTCAACACACACAAAGTTGGACTGATAATAGTTATAAATCAATCAAGTAATCAGTATCACAAATTATCACTGATATTTTTTTGATGATCTGTGTGTCTTTTGCACCTTTTTCTAGTCAAAAAAGAGGCTATGTTGTTCAAAATTTTAACACTTAAAGGTTATTAATAGTGCACTTCTTATGATTTATTTTCAGGGTTTGTTCCAATTTGTTCACAAATTTGCTGAATTTACTGCCTTTAAATTCTACTGTCCATAGGTACCCTCCCCATCAGCCTTCTACCACTTCTCTTTACCTCTGCCTCATCTTATGTCAATATCATTTAGCTATCGTCTTAATAGATGACACAACTTGTGATGTGATATGTGTTGCTCAATATTCTCATTCACTGCTACGTGAATGAGAATTATTGTTGATACATATCGATCCAGAATGAATCAAGTGCAATGGTTGATGTCAACATCAGCTGCAATAAAGTATTAGAGCAATGCCTGGGAAAGTTAGTATTTAACATAAAACATCTCACCTCTCTCATTCATTAACACAAGGGATGCAACAGTTTCTCTCCTTTTATTCCTCCACACACGCACACCTACAGCTGACTGACACTATACCTCAGTACGCAAGCTCAAGACAGAGCAATGAGGGATAATTAACTAGTTTATTGTGGTGGGCAGGCTAGCGATTCAAGAAATGTGAAATAGAAATATTTTACGTATGTGCATGTGTATATTTATGTGTCGGTGTTACTAATAGGCTACACACGTGCACATGATGTCTTTTGGAAACTCTGGTTAAGGTCATGTGCAGGCTACATAAAGGCAGTTTCACCATTGCATGAGGTTCAGTAACATTGTATTTTGGTGTGGGATTTAAAACATCAATGTCCAGCACACTCTTTATTGATTGTCATGCAGCACCTAACTGTTTTCATTTTTAATGTGTGTAAATTTAGAGTATATTACAAACTTGACGTATCTAGTGCGAATGTGCCACACCACTGACAATGGGGGTACTTTCCAAAATATCAGAGGTCCCCAGGTAGAAGTAGTCCTTTGCAAGTAGTGGTATGTATGCATAGGAATAAGCTTTTCTTACTTGGTAAGATTGGTGTTCATTTTAGTCTGTGCCTAGCATGCATTTTTTACTTATGAGGAAATGTTAAACACTTTCATATTCAAACAATTATACAAAGTAGTGATAACGCTTTTGTTTCATCCATCTATTAGATAAACTGTATGGTAATAATGCAGCCAAAGGCGGTGGCTCAGAAGGATCAGGCTATGGTACCTTTTACCCTGAGAGCAGTATGTACTCCTGCGCACCTGTCTCCAACTCAGACTCCAATGCCTCGAAGGGACAAAGCTATCAGTCAATGCCCCCTCCCGCTGACCAGGAGAGCCCCTACAGCTATGGGTATGGAGATGAAAAAAAGAAGATGCTAACCCAAGGCCAGAATGAAGGACAAGGAGCAAACTACTGTATGTACAGCACAGCTTACCCTAGCTCAGTGACTGGTGGCCAAGTGTACAATAACTACGGTGAGTGATAACAAAGCAAATTAGAATTAGACAAAGTGGGTAAAATACCTCAGATGAATCTAATAAAGCTGTCTGTCATTCCACAGGCTGGGGAAACCAGTCATCCTGGGGAAAGGGTCAAGGTATGGACCAGGGCTATGGAGGACAAAACGAGGGCTTATACTCGGGATATGGCAACATGCATTATTAATCAGCACATTTACTATTTCTCACCCTAACTATGCCATTTTTTAACCTGGACTTAGTTCACCCTTGGTTTTAACCTGGGGTTTACCACCTCCTGAATGACATAAGAAAACCCACTTGTACTGTCTATAAAACTGGAAATGTGTTATTTTTGGTTTTGTTTTCACCTTAATAGTTGAAACAAATGAAGGTGATGGATTTAGGCTTATCATTTCATTGAAGTCTGCCATTTTTTCTTTTACTTGCAGTATCCATCAAGTTGTTCATGTAAACATGGATGTTAAAAAGAGAAAAAAAAAACTGTTGTTACATCCTGTTGCCGGTGGTTGTTTCTTTTTAATGTAGTGTACTGGTTCTGAAATAGTATGTTTAGTTTTTTGTTGTTTTTTTAAATCTGCTTTTAGATTTGAGCCTGAGATTTATTAACTGTTACAATCAATTCATGAATCTTTCTTGTTAAATAAAATACTACTGAATGTTTCAGACCACCTTTTTTAATTCTCAGCAGTTGCTAGGGTGGAGGTTTAAGGGCTTAATTTTTTAGACACTGCCATAAATAAAGCTCTGATACTGATTGTAATTGTTCAGGTCAAAGTTAAGCTAATATGTTTTTTTGATCATGACATTTGTCCCCAAAGCAAACCAGGTCAACTTGAACTTCCCTTAAAAGAATATTCCTCAAGTCTGTGTTAGGTGGAAAATTTAGCAACAGTCACAAGTGCTGCAAGTGGCGCCTGTAATGCACACAGATGCTATCAGCATGGTTAGCATACACATGCAGCATGCATGGTCGGTGTACAACTATGTAGCTAGCAAACAAGATAATCCTCACAACTCCTGTAAGAAAACTCTGACACTGTGACCACAGAGTTTTATGAGTATGCAGAATTAAATGTAATTGAATAATACAATGAAAATGAATACAGTGCAATTAATTGTAAAAATTCTGTTGTCCAGACATTGCTCTACCTGGTAGTTTAACTGCCCCACAATCTGTAATTTGCAAACCAGAAATGTTTGCAAAAATTCAAAGATATGCTGTATTTTACTTCATAAAATTGACATTATTGCCTTATGTGTTGGCTTTGAAAGTTACAGCTATACTTAAACAGGTCTGTCCATGTAGCTAAAAGGGGATGGGGGCTAAGGGGGGGTGTCTTTCCTGTTTTCTGTTCAAATGAAAGAAGACAGAGAAAAAGGGGGTTGATTTTGATAAAGCATTGGGAAATTAATTTTAAGTAATCATACAGTATAACTGTACCATTGAAATTTGTTTAAGTCTTGTAACACTAAAGAAATCAACTCAAAAGACTGCTTCTCTTGCCCCCAATTCATATATAAAGATGAACCACAAGAATCATAAACATAAAAAAAAGAAAACTATGATTAACACACAAATGGAAAAAGTTAAGTCTGGACAAACGCTATAATAACCGTTCCAGTCACATGGGGCCCAGATGACCCTTTAGTCTCAAGAATGAGACAGGGTGTGAGCAATGTTCATGCCCCTGCAGCGTGTCCTGGGCTGGTCCTGCTGCCTTCTCCTTTGGGAATGCTGATAAAAGGCAGGGAGGAAGAGCGGTGAGGACTGAGAGTGTCCTATCAGGTCATCCTGAGCACACCTCACCATTTATCTGCTGTGAGTGTTTTTATCATCAAACACTAACATGTTTATCTCTGCATTCTGGAAACTGTTCTTGACAAGTTGTACTTATTTGTTTGGCAGCAAAGTTTTCTTGATGGGAGGGGACTGAAGTTTTGGATACTGTTCTTTTTGTGTCTCTACTGAGGTTGTTGACGGTCATTTTGATCTGTGTGTTAACATAGTTTATTATTCAAAAAGAAGCAGAGATGTAGAGTTTTTCTTAGAAATGAAATTGCACCTTCAACCCTACCAGCTTTATCAATTGGCCTACTCTGATTAGCTTCTATTGGCTCCAGCTGGGTGAGCATCAAGCTGTAGCCAATCACAAGTCAGCTGAAGGCATAAAAACAAGAGAGCATGATATTTGGTGAAGCAGGAAGGAGAGAGGAAGCATAGGCTCACATGGTAAGCTGCAACAGTGGTTTGTTTCAAGTTCCTCTTCTTTTTTTTTTTTTTTTTCCTTTGTGCGCTTGTGTGTGCAGACTTTAGTTTTGGTTATGACTAAACGGCTTCTCTATTTGGGGGAAGTTTTGCTTCTGCTGCTAACACTTGTGATATGATTGCTTTTCTCTTACGTTCAAAGATGGCATTTGCACTGGTTTCCATCTTAATTGCTGCCATTCCTGTGGCCTACTGCTATCCTACTGCGTTCCAACAGCTGGAGGGGACTGGTAGTAAGTACTGAGCACTTTAATGATCATCAACATTTTGTATTCTTTGCTTCCATGGTTCTTAACTCCTAATTTTGAAATTTGTATTGTTCCAGCAAACAGAACATCTATTAAGTTCTTGGCTGTAGGAGACTGGGGTGGAGTGCCTTATCCCCCCTATATCACTGCTGTGCAGAAGGCTACTGCTCGAGAAATGAGCAAGGTAGCAGAGCAGATGGGAGCTGACTTTGTTCTGGCCCTTGGTGATAATTTCTACTTCAAAGGTGTGGACAGTGTGGACTCTCCTCGTTTTAAGGTCAGTTTAGTAAATCTGATTTCAGAATGGACTTCATGTTATGACATTAAACACTAGGTTTTTCTTAATCTTATCAGGACACGTTTGAGTCTGTGTACACTGCAAAGTCTCTAAAAGTACCCTGGTATGTGCTTGCTGGAAATCATGACCATGCAGGAAATGTCAAAGCCCAGATCGAATACAGCCAAAAATCTGACCGATGGTAAAAGGCAAATCATACTTCCTGAAATGGTAGATCTCTCAATCATCTTAACTCTAAACTTGTAGAAATTGACAACTGATCAAATCTTTACATTCTCTAGGAAATTTCCCTCTTACTACTATGAGCTGAACTTCCGCATCCCCAACACGGGGAAAACTTTGACAATCTTCATGCTCGACACCATACTGCTGTGCGGAAACTCTGATGACTTCTTGGACGAGAAGCCAAGGGGGCCCCTGAGTGCAATTGATGCAAACCGTCAGCTGGTGTGGCTGCAGGAGAGGCTGGCAGTGAACAAGGCAGACTTCTTATTATTGGCTGGTCACTATCCTGTGTGGTCTGTGTCTGAACACGGCCCCACACAGTGCCTCCTTCAAAGGCTTCAGCCTCTTCTCATCAAATACAAGGCCACTGCTTACCTCTGTGGTCATGACCACAATCTGCAGGTAAGTTCATGCAGAAGTAGGCAGATTTCTTGAAAGTAACCTGCAATGCCACAATACCAATTCCATCTTGTCTCCTACAGTACATCGAAGAGTCGGACGTGGGCTATGTAGTGAGTGGTGCTGGAAACTTCCTAGATCCTGATGTCCGTCACTGGAACCATGTTCCCAAAGGTTCTGTCAAGTTCTTTACAGGGCAAGCTTCAACACTTGGAGGCTTTGTTCATGCAGAAGTCACAAAGAACCACCTGATCCTGACCTACTACCAGGCCAAAGGCACTTCTCTCTATCGCACCGTCCTCTCCCAAAGGAACTTTGAGTAAAAAAAAAAACTGCTGTTAACCTGATTTTTAAACTTTGGCATTAATGTTTCAAATCTATTGATGCATGTTTTTAAGGAGAATCAACTAATTTTACATGGAAGCCTATTGTATGAAAGAATAAATGTGGTTTGTAAACTGAGTCTTGTGACCTGTGGTGAGACTAACCGTCTGAAATGTGGTTTCCAGAAGTGTGGCAGATGTCAATGTAAACAGAAAAAGGGATAGGGAACAGATTCAGTGCAAAAAGGGCATTAACTCTGTACTTGTGTTGGGCCACAAAAAAGCAATGTATCGAGCAGCATAATTGTGTTCAAAAAGTAAAATTTTGAAATTGCCCTGACACAAGTCAAAACAAATGGGACTCCTGACACTGCTCTGTTCGTCACAGAGAGCCACCTGGCCTGCCAGCAGAGGATTAGGTTGAATGACAGCAGATTGGCAGTGACTGCAACCAGGATAAACTTGGCCAACCAATGACTATTAACCTGGGGGTTAGCAAGAGACCCAGGGCAGAAGGGTTTCTAATTTTACTCCTTCCTCATGTTGACATGCTATATTATTGAGCTGTATTGTTTGTCAGGCAGGGGTTTTTGTCTCACCTTTTCATTCTGCATAAGACCACTGCACACTGGTAAATACTTTTGTATGCATGCAAGGACATTCTACAGTTTACTATAGTATTTTATTTAACTTATATGTAACCAGGAAAAACCTCATTGAGATTTAACTCATTAGAATGTTTTGTTACGTTGTTCTTTTCCCATTTATCCTTTTTATGCTAGATTTATCCACTGTCACTAAGTACAGTCTGTTGGTGTCATGCATTGTAAGAGGCAGAGCTGGACTAACAACTGAGTCAGTGCCAATAAGAAATCGGTCGAGGATAATCTGACACCTGAGGATAAAGAACAGTTAAGGATCACTTAACCTCAGTGACGTGTCTCACTGGACACCGAATTAAGCCTCACTGAGTTGCACATCAGGGCACAGACTGATGACTAGACACTATGTACATTTACGGTAGAATGCATGCAAGTTCAACAATTCCTCACCGGCAGAAGTCCTCATGGTTCCCTAAAGGCCTTTGTAGCACCCAGCAGCTAACATGTAGACCTTCAGTCATAAGAGTTCCAAAACTACTTCATCTAATCACAGTTTAGAATTACTGGTTAACATTAACATTGACCAGTATAGCAACAAGCTCTCATGAGACTCTAACCCAGACGAATGCTGTAATGATATCTCTTTGAGCAGTTTTATGGACTGTAGGTAGATTATGTTGATGTGTTGCTACCTGTCTGATGTTTTGTGAAGTCGGACAATGTGGACCAAGTAACCTTGACAAAGTCATTTTTAAAATCTATGCATTCATTTAAATGTGTCATGCCTGCAAAGCACAAGCACTGTTGAATCCTGAGCTTTGATCTGATTTGCCATCACAACCAGAATACAGGATATTTCACATCACTCTGGAAGAGGAACTTCAGCAGAATGACTTAAATATTGCATTCATTTTTCTCTGACAGCTGGAGAGACAAAGGAAATAAAGGGAAGAGAGAGGAGCAGATGAGCTGTAACAACAGGCATGGCCTGGTTAACAAACCAGCCTATTTATAAACAAATGCTCAAAGAAGTAGCTGCATACCATTTCAGAAGTTGCCTGGCTGGTAAACCTGCTCAAGCTAGATTTCTCTCTCTTGTAGCTAGTGATCCACCAGGGGTCTGAGTTCTAACTTCCTCACAGTTCATCCTTGAGTTCTTATGGCTCCAACTTAAACCCTAACCCCTCTGCACCCTGCTATTACAGACACATGTGTCATCACAGCAACTCCCACAGTGTCAAAGTGGAGCTAAGGACACAAAGATCCCCTGCCAAGTAAAATAGGATTAGCAAGCCTTTAACCATCCCTCTAGTCAAACTTTAAAAGTAATTTTTGTGCTGGCATTGCAATAGACACTTAGACATTTTCCCAATATGAACAGATGTTGATTTCAAAAAGAAAACCAATTTAACGACAGAAAAACAGTTGGCACAGAAGAAATCCATGGAGTGAAATAAACTTTTTAAAAAGGTCGGGAAAACATAAACAAACCCTTTAATTGAAACTAACTTCAAATATTAGTAGAATGAAATGGATTTATTTAGTGAGTAGTGAGTGTTTGCAGCTTGGTCTTGGTGATCCAAGATTTGACAGGCAACCTGATACGCTTCCTCTCCATCTGAGACATACTCCCTCTGATTATGTTATGTTTTCCAGCTGCTCTGACCACTTCTGGCCAGGGAGAACACTCTGATCAACAGATATACTAAGATGGCATATGAAATAAGCTAAATGTTATACCTTGGCAGAGAACTGTGCACTCTTGAAGGCCAAGATCTCTCACTGAAAGCAAAGAAAACAGATTTTCAGTTGCAATATTTACTAGAGAGTTTAGAAAAGGAAGTAAGGAGCTGGGTGTTTTTCCACAAAATTAATTTGTGGAATGAATAGTTAGTCAAACAAATAATAAACCACATACTAAAGGCATTTTAATAATATACTAGGTATACGAAAGGGGATATGTGTTCCTTACAAAATTCTGATAATCCAAATTGAATACCAATCTAATCATTTCTTCTGATTAAATTTCTCAAGCAAAAGACTTGCTATCTCTCCTCCACCTCCTCTGGCCTAAAATTCAGCATTTTTGCATAGAAAAACTACAATACAGAGCTCCACATTTGTGTTCCCTTGTTGCAAATCATATCACCCTCCCACTAGAT
This sequence comes from Cheilinus undulatus, assembly GCF_018320785.1. Taxonomy (NCBI): domain Eukaryota; kingdom Metazoa; phylum Chordata; class Actinopteri; order Labriformes; family Labridae; genus Cheilinus; species Cheilinus undulatus. The sequence continues at coordinate 15,869,152 of NC_054868.1, forward strand.
ATGTTATGACTGTATATATCTCTGCAATGTATATGTCTTTGCAATAGAGTTTTTGCTGACAAGTACCAGTTATGAAAACAGCAAAACACATTCTCTTGCATAAATTGTGCTGCTTTGCACTTCAACCAGACAAACAGCTTCTCTGAGCTCTCCAGTCTCTAAGCAGCACTGATAAGGCCTCCTCTTTTCTCTTCTTTTCCTCTAAAACCTCTCCCTCTTAAACTCTGTTGTCTGGTTGTCTCTGCACATCTTGTCATGTATCCAATCAATCCTGCTTCACAAACAGTATTACAATCTAAGTTTCTGGAGTTTGCATGGAAATTGATCTGCTGTTCTCTGATTATCTAATTCCACGACTCAAAAAGTAATGAAAGGATGGTGTATTAAAGGCTAAGCTGCTCATCTAATCTTCTCTTCCTAATCCCCTCTCCTCGCTGAATACAGGCACTCTGGGTTTAACTGATGGGGATGAGCAGCGTAAATGCAATGAGTTGCCCAAAATAAACTTATATTAAAGACACAATGTTAAAACCTTGATGTTTGTCAAGAGAGACATGAGAGAATGACAAATGTGTGTGTGTGTGTGTGTTGGGGCAGGGGTCATGGGCATTTGTGTGCTTTTAATATCCCAGGATTTCTGCATCTCAGCCAATGTCCTTCCTAAAATGGCTCTGATTTTTTGAGTTGTGTAACAGCGCATGCATTTTTTTTCTGATCTCAACAAGCAAAAATAGACAGCCACAATCGTCCCACAGTGTCATCTAAAAAACACCAATAAATTCAATCATTTGAATGGATATGACATAAGAAAATCACATACTAATATTGATTTAGCAACTATGTAAAAGTTATTTCTGGATTCATTCACCCCAGGTGGCCAGATGACAAAAAAATCTGCTGGATTTATCATCATTATAAGTTTGGAAATATAGAGAAATGGGTTTCTCTAAATATTCCACTTTATATTGAATAAGGTCACACAGTCACGTGAATGCGTTCACCTCCACTAATTGAATTAACTTCAACCTATTAGATGGTAGGTTAGGTCAATCCTCCTCGGGACCAGTAATATATTTAGCATCTGAATAAGATTCAAGCTCAGGTGTCAGCAAACATTGTCTTAGCAGACACCAAAATCAACTTTATTTGACGCAAGAATTCAACATAACTCTGGGCTGTTATGCCATTGTTTTTTAACAGTAACAGTAATGGCAAAGAAAAAATAACTGAAAGATTAGCTTATTTTCCACTGAATAGGAGCACGTGCTCTCCTGAGCTCAAATGCATTCAAAGTCTTTCTTACCAAGCAGAGATCTGACATAATCAGGATTTATGAAGATGGATTATCTGGAAGGACAAAGACACGGCAGTACATTGGGGTGGTAGTAGCTCAGTCTGATTCAGGTTGAGGTTGCAGGTTCAAATTCATTATGAACCAAAGTATGGAAACGTATCTGGTTGCTGCAGAGGGGCCAGTTGACTCTTTAAGCCCATAGGTGCTACTGGGCAAAGCACCAAACCCCCAACTGCCCAGATTCTCTTTCATGTGAAGCCCCTCCATACGATACCACATCTCTCCATTTGTAACTGCCCATAGGATCCTGGTTGTGCATTTGAGTGTATTCATGGCCTGCAAGTATTGAGCATGTTCAACAACAGAGAGAAAAAATGAATTTTCCCCTCTGGGACTCATATGTTATTAATTCTTCTTCTTCTTCTTCTAACTTGGCACAAATCCACAGGAAAAACTAACAAAGTAAGATCATCGCACTGAGATTCCCTGGCTCAAGTCCTGAGAAAGTTGCTGTTTGTCTGTCTTTGTCAAACGCAGACATAATATGCTCTAGAAGTAATGTCCCGGCTCCAAGCTGGCCTCGATCAATGCTTGTGCTGCTTGTGAAACGAGTCCTGTCAGATATGGAAATATCACCCTTCATAAAGTTTGTGAAGTTCACAAGTTTTTGATGTAGCTGAATTTGTGACACAAACAGCATTTGATGAATGAAAAAAACTCCTAATAAAAAGGTAATGCTCCAGTGTACATTAGAGGTGAATTGAGAGAAAAATAAGGAAAAAGAGATACAGATATGTGCAACATGAAATTTGTCTTTGATTCATTACACTCTCTCAAGCATCAGTCTCCTTTGGGGGTGGCTGATTATAGGATGGGCTGTTGATGCTCAGAGCAGCGGGAAAAAATGAAGGTATGTATGGGATGACATTCATCAGAGGGCTGGTCAGCGGGCTCTCATCTGAGGGAGTCATAGGAATGATGACGTCGTCCTGGTCCCACACATGGAAGGCATTTGGGTGGGAGTGGGTGAGGACAGATGACATATGCAGGGGGCTGACTCCCTCCACCTCTCCTTCTTTTTTCATGTCCTCTTCAACTGGGCCCAGCAAGCAGTCTGCAGAGAGACAGCAGAGATTACTAAGATCACTTCTCTCTACCAGGCCGATCACAGTACCCACAAGCTCTTTAAATGCTTCTTTGTTATGTTTTGTTATTTTAGCATGGCTGTTGCTTCACTTTTAGCCATGGCTAATTTGCAGTCCTTGTTAGGTTAGGCTTTGAAGAAATGCCAAACATGATCTGACAGAATAAGACAAAAGACTGACAATTACTGCAGACATAGGGGAGCAATCACATAGATGCATAAAAACACCGTTGCATCACTGGTATTGTCATGTGTAGTAAAACTAGACAGCACAAAATCACTGTAAAATGTTTGAAGGTGTTTTTAGGGTTCATGATGTAAAACCATTCCTTAGACAGTTGAAGCTACCTCTAATAGATTTGGATACCTGTTATATCCAGCATGAGATCTTTGATGAGGTGGCCCACGATAGCATATGCAACAGCAACCACCACCAGAGCCGCCATCAACAGGTAGAGAACAGATTTGGGCAGCTGGATAATGTCCCTGGGAGGGGGCCTGTACTCCTTGTAAAGTGGCTCCACATTATGAACCAAGTACTGAAGAGAGAGTCCCCCTTCATCTGTCAAGTTAAAGTTGTCCATATTTCCACAGTAGGAGCCCTCACTTGCTCCAATGAGTAGTAGTTACTTCATGTTTTTGAAAGAAAAATATTCCAAACTTGACTGATCCACTTGCGGGGTTTTCACACCTTATTTTGCAGAGAAGAAGAGTCAAAGATTAGACTTTAAATATCAACATTGAATAATTTATCTGGCTAGTCAAAGTAGGTGGCTGGGTAAAATGCAGATGTGTTCAACTAGCAATCTAAATTCAAAGATTTTTTCATTATTATCATTGTTTGGCTAGACTTAACCAACATGAAAATAGCAAAGTGAATAACTTCACCCACCTGTTAACGCCAGATTTTTGCAAGTTCTGGAATAAACATAGCTTATTCGGATATAAGCAGTAGTCTTAGGCTAAAATGGGTCCAAAAAGCAGAAAATTCCTTCTATGCCACGTTTCTATTTTAAGTTTATTCCCCATCAAACATCAGAGCTGTCTTTCAGTCAGCCTCTGAGCTTCTCTGCGTTCTATCTCCTCTGCTGGAATAATCCAGCCTGTGGGCGGTGACATACAAAGGCAGAACGAGAGGGAGGGATTATACCTCCAATCACAGCAATAATCAGTCCCTCATCCCAAACCCATCCCATCTCACACAGATTACTTAATCCACAGAAAACAATCTGAGTTCTTTCTGCGCACATTCATTGTGTCAAATCTCTCTCTCACACACACGTACACATATGAAATAATGATGTAATTTCCCTGTCATTAATTGAAAATCATATCCAAAGCTGAACAAGAGATTACTTTGTATCTGGCTAAAGGAAAGTCTCAGTTTCTATTCAACACTGTTGAAGGCAAAGTGGTGATTTACTTTAAATTATAGTTTTAATAATAAAGTTTGATGGGAAATGGCAGAAAACCAACTAGTCGATCATATTGTATAAAAGTATTAAGAGTGTGTGTATATATACACACACATATATATATATATATATATATATATATATATATTTATATTTGAAGTGGATCACAAAATTTCATCAAAGTTGTCCTAAGACAAGAATGGGTATTGTTCAAAATTCATGTTTAACATGTAAGTGTAACCCAGGTTAAAATGGCTCACCAAGGAATCATTTCTGTCCACCTCTCCTCATATTCCTTCTCCTTGTTCATACCCCTCCATTAACCATTGGATACCCTACCTGCCAGTCAAAACCCCAGAGCACAAATCACAACCTCTCAACAGCTGACCCATCCCCCTCCCCTCTGTGCAGCTCACCTGTTCTAAATCCCCTCATTTATCTCAACAACACACACCAACTGTTTCTGAGAGGAGCAGCGGCAAAATCCCAGCAGAAAAATCTCACTCAACCTTCCTCCACAACTTTTTCCAACATTGAAAAGGCAGAAAGTGAACAAAAAGGAAACTGGAACCTTGATCTTGGAAACTCACTACTTACCATTGGACCTGAATATGTGGATTGCCCTGGATGACCTAATGCAGCTATATTGAGTGAGAACCTGCTAGAGAATGGTCAAGTTTTTTTTCCATCACTGGAAAAATCTGGATGGTGAGCTACCAAAGAAGACTTCCAAAGGCTTCCCCTCTCACACTAGGCCTCAAGCCTCGAGCGTGAGTCCCCCCTTTCTTGGTGTGGTAGGCCAAACTGTTAGCATTTACCTTTAATTGAAACCCCCTTGGAATGGACATTATAGGCCTTTATTTATTTAATTATCCTGAAAATTAGGTAGAGATTTATTTGATTTAAGATTTTATTTTTTATTGAAACAATTGAAATGGAAATTTATGGACCCTTTTTTTTCATTTACATGCCTTTATTGAAATTTTTAGTTAAATGTGAATTTGTTTGAGTGTGTCTAAGAAGAGGACCTATTTTCATTCAAAAAGAAAATCTGGACATTTGGTTCCCTTAAAATTGAAATTTAAAAGAGAAATATTTTATTTGCAGTTTATAATTTTGTTTTATTTTGTCTGGTTTTCCTTGATTTTGTATCAAGTGTTTTGTGTTGAATATTAATACAGTTGGCATAAGTTTAATTATTTGTCTCCCTCCATCAATTTTCACCCAGCTCCAGAGCCGAACCACTAGCCTCACTCTAACCTTGTGTTATATGTTTGAGATAAAAGCCCATAATTATTCATAAATATTTCATAAGTGTTACATAAGTCTACTATTAATCAATGTTTTCATCAACGGAATTTCATGCCTCATCACTTTTGATGGTGCCCAGACATAATTGTTTGTCGCAAGGTGTGAAGCGGCTTGTCACACATTCACGAAGACAAGCATGCAACCAAAAATTGTTGGTTGTTCAGAGCTCAGGATTTCATTCCTATACTTTTGGCTTGTCAGGCTGCCATTTTCAATGATGACAAGCTCTGTCCTTCCACCCATGGAGATGCCTCCCCAGACCATGACCACTGATCTGCCAAAACTGTCATGCTGTACAACATTTTGTGGCAAATTTTTCTCCCCAGGGCTAGAGAGACCCTCCTACGCCTGTCCAAGATCTTGGAGTACCTGGACTCATCTTTGAAGAGCACTGTACCCCACTTATTCAGTGTCCACCTGTAGTGTTCTGTGGCCCACTGCAGACATGCCAGTTTGTGTGCTCTGGAAAGAGGCACCCTAAGAGCTGGTCTTCTGTCTCCCAAGCAAACTTCATGAAGTTGTCTCCTAACAGTCTGAGTGGACACTCGCATCCCTATTGCCTCCTGCAGGTCATTTCGCAGGCTGACTGCAGGCATGAAATGATTTCTGCGGGCATACAAGGTCAAGAATCTATCTTGATTCTGGGTTGTGACCTGTTGTCTGCCTCCACAATGCCTTTGACTCACGCTACCAGACCTTCCAAACCTGTTCCAGGCTCTGGAAACGATACTTTGAGAGATCCCACTGCATCTGCAACTTTATGCTGATTCCTTCCCTTTTTGCAGCATTCCAATGGCCCTGTTGAAGACAGCATCCTGCAATCTCACTAAACGTGGCATTTTCAATGCTTTCTGACCTCAAGTGAAGGTTTCAGAGCATTAAATAGTGACCACTTCTCAATTAAGATCACCACTGTTTAACTCTGTGACAGGTCAATAGGTACTTACTGACAAACAATTATGTCTGGAGATTGTCAAAAGCCAAGAAGGATGAAATTTCATAAGTGAAAACATTGACTAATAACAGACTCACGTGTTATGCATGAACTGTGAAAAACACATTTTGGTTTAAGGAAAAATTTGATGACAAATTTTGATCCACTTCAAATGTTGACTACTGTATACAAACTGAAAAAACTCAACAGTCCTTTTTCACACATAAGAACCAAAAAAAGTAATATTTTGTATGGCTTCCTTTGGCCTTGATAACAGCTTGTCTTCTTTCTAGCATTGTTTTTATGTACTTTTTGTTTTTGAGTTCTAGCTGTTTCTACAGACTTGCTTTGGATTTAACTTTTGTGCGATAAATCATTGAATCTACTAAATCCCAAAATATTGTCCAATACAATTCAAATCTGGACCTTGACTTGGCCAGTCCATCAGTTCCTGTACCCCAGATTCCTTTTCCTTGGTCAAATAGTCTCTGCACTGCTTTGAAATGTGCTTGGGGTCATTGTCTTGTTGGTATATGAACCCATGACCAATCAGATTCAGTCCAGAGGGGATTCCATGATGCCCTTAGATGTTGTGGTAGACATTGTTGTTCATGATACTGTTGATTTTCACTAATTTACCCGTGCCATTCTACAAAAAGAACCCCATAATGGAATGTCCCCTGTGTTTCACTGTGGGTGCAATGCATCTGGCATCAAAATGTTCTCCAGCTTTTCTATGGACATAAACATGACAATGCTGACCACAGAGTTCAAATTTGGACTCATCTGGACTCTGGATGTTTGCAGGCCTCAGTAATGGCTTCTTATCAACTGTTCTTCCCTGTAAGCCTTGTTCCATCAGTCGTCTGCTTATGGTCATTCTGGAGATTTTCTCAGACTCTGATCTAGAAGCATTCATCTCTGCCTGAAGATCATCAGTGGCCTTTCTTCTGCCTCTAGTACTTAAAATCTGGCAGTTCTGACATCTGCTCCAGCTAACTTTTGTTTCCTGCTTCTTCCTTGGCACATTTTTTAAGTACCAGTCTCTGCAATCGACCACACTGTGAGAACACTTTATGTCTTTCCCTTTTGTCTCAGCTAGAGACCATCCAGTGTCATGAAGTGCTTTAATGTTAGCTCTTTCATTTTCAGTGAACTCTTGACTTTTCACCATTTTGAACAGGAACGAGGAATTTCAAACTGAATTCACTTTTTATACACAAATTTGAACCGTCTCACTGGGCTTCTCTAAGAAGTTAGAAATTAATAAATCATAACATTTACCCACTGAAACATTTTTTTCTGTTAAGGAATGCAAGCAAATAACTATAATTTGACATCTTAATCAAGAAATATGAATTCACTCTTTTCGTTTTTTTTTTTTTTTGTAAAACAGTAAATTTGATGGATAACAATAATCATATTTCAGTATTGAAAATATATTTTTGGTTAAAAAGTATCTACATAGGCTACTTGTGTATTAACCATTACAGAGACATTAAAAAAAAGTTTTAGGTAATTACTAGTGCTGTTAATCTAGAGCAGCTGTGGCAGAGAGAGAGAGAGAGAGAGAGAGAGAGAGAGAGGGAGGGGGGGGGGTAGAGCGATCCACTAAACTTTTGACAGAAGAGTTCAGCAGTATAACGTTCTATTTCTAACTCAACTTACATTCTCAAGGTGAGACCAGCATTTTGTTCATTCACTAAATATAATTAGGCTAAATGAGATCTATAATTCCAACAAAATAGTGTTTTAATTAAAAAATGCGGGTTGGGGGTGGTTGTTTATGAAAAACCCCAACAACAAAAACAAGCTAGCGATAGCCTACGTTTACACTCATGCTAACTCACGCTAAAGCTGGCTTAAACTGCTTCTCATACTTTATATTGGTCTACAATAAATTAGTTTCAATAAGTGTAGATATTTTCATAGCATTTGCTCGTAAGTTGTGGTTCCCTTAACAGCATATACATTTTTTTTTTCTTCAAATGATGGAGTAAGTAATTTTTAATTTAATAGACAGCACTTGTTAGAGCTATTAGCTTGGTGTAATGTCTGACCGTTGGTGGGGAACTGAATTAACAAAGCGATTTATGTACTACCTACCTGTATTCATGGACGTTCACACCATATCTTGAATATTTTCTGTTTTTCACAGGCTTCACTTTCAAAATTTCAATTCTTACTCCACCCTGCAACAGCAAACGTTTCTAAATGGATTTTTACTTTGAGGACGGACCATGTTCTTCTGAGTCCAATCCGAAGAACGGCCACGGAGAATCACAAATGGTAACGTGTCAATATGTCAAAATCCTCAGTGTCTTTTTGTATTACTTAAACAGTTCAGTACTCTAAAACAAGTTTCTAGCAATATCTGGTCAATTTTAGCAGCATTCTGTATATTGCTGACTAAAAATTTTTTTTCCAATATTATGCACTCAGTATTCGGTTGGAGTTTGTAGTGCTGCTGCTGGGGTGTTAAAAAGCCCAGGTTGCTTTGATAGCACCATTCAGTTTGTGTTTCTCATCTTCCTCTAGACATTTCCCCAAAAGATTCTCTAAAAATTGGCTGGCCAATCAAACACAGTAATGCCATAGTCAGCAAACCAGTGTCTGGTAGTTTAAGCTTCACTGTGGAGAGGTGCTGTAAAAGGAAATCAGTATCTCCATAAAGCTTCTTAGCACATGGAGGCATGAAGAGCTCAATTATCTCCTAGTAGATGGCTGCCGGCATTGACTCTGGACTTGATAAGCAGTGGGCCAACAGCAGCAGATGGCATGGCACCTCAAATCATCACTTACTGAAAACTTTACACTGGACATCAAGCACTTTAAATTCTGTGTCTCTCTGATCTTCCCCAGGACTCTGGGACCTTGATTTCAAAATGAAATTGGTAATGTAATTTCATCTGAAAACAGGACTTCGGAGGACTCAGCAAAAGTCCAGCTCTTTTTGTCCTTAGCCCAGGTGAAGAGCTTATGACATCTGTGGATCAGGATTGGCTCAACACTAGGAACATCTCACTTTTAGCCCATCTCCTGGACACATTTGTGTTTGATGTCTCTTAATACATTGGTTCCAGCCTCAGTAAGCTTTTAGTGAAGCTCCCCCCAGTTCATCCACTTTGTTTGGCAATCAAACAAAGTGGATGGATGTGCACATCCTTGTTGCTTGTAAAGCTTTCTTACCACACTTTTCCCTTCCAGTCAACTCCATGTGTTTTGAAACAGCACTCAGAGAACAGCCTGCCCTTTCAGCTTTCACCTTGTGTGGCTTACGCTTGTGAAGGATACCACTGATTGTCTTAAGTCAGGACAACAGTCTTTCCCATGATTGTGGTTGTGTGGACTGAACCAGAGTGAGAGAGAAGGCTCATGAAACCTTTGCAAATTGTTTTTTTTTTCTCCACAATTTTCTAATATTTTGAGATTGTGGATTTTTGTGAGTTTGATAATCAAGATTAAAAAAGTCTCAGTGTTTCATTTTGTTATGAAATAAATCTAGAATATATGGAAATTTAATATTAGAAGTGAATCATTGCAAAGATAAACTTTAAACTATTTAACTGAGATGAACCTTTGGGTAGAAAACCACCTGCATATGTAAAGCAACAGGGTCTTTCAGATATGTTGTCTAGTCTCTTACTCGATGGTATTGCTTACTAACAACCAAACCAAGCAATGAACAAGTAGAATAACATCCAACATTGTGGCTGAATGTGTGCAGTTACACAACTACAGAATCTGAGCAGCAATTCACCCTTCCAACCAACACTCCCCACCCTTTTTGGATACATGAATGGGTTGAATGTCTCAAAATGATGAATATGCAAGGGCTTTGGAAACTACCTTTGACATTAACAAGACAGTATGGGTATTTGGAGGTCATCTATAACATGGTAATAATACTAGAGTGTTTTTATACTGTCATTATTGAAAACCTGATAATTGAAAACATCATGAATGGTTTTTATTTCCCTTTTTAAATAGACAGAGGACTCAAATGATTTACCCAGAGGAAAATCCTCTAGTGTGGGCATCACTGAATTTCAAGAGCAGCATAACAGGTACCCTCATGAAGCAATTCCTGTGGGCATCACTGAGTTTCAAGGACAGCATACCAGGTACCCTCATGAAGCAATCTATGCACAGTACTTATGATGCATCTTACCTGTAGCTTACTGTCCCTCATGGCTAGATTTATGTTCACTATGCATAACCCTGTTTTTCGTAGTTCAAACATAGATGACATCAGCAGAAGAGTTCAGGATCTGGTCGAAAAGATAAACAACAGTCGCACCAGTGACCAGAAAGTGATGGACAGCTTTCAGGAGAAATTGGTAGAAAAGGTATAACCACTTATAAATGGTCCATTACTCGTTGCAAATTTACTGTGTATTCTTGATTTTTTTTTTTTTTTTATAAATGAATGAAATTATTACCTGCCTTGTGAGATCCACACATACACCAATTTTATGATTATGCTGTGCCTGCACTCAATTATTATAATATGGTGAACCTACTTTATTTATTCACGTCAACCAAAAGGTGACAGAGATGTTACAACAGATGAAAGAACACATGTACACCGTCTATGAAGAGAACAGCAATGTGATGCAGGTGAAGCTGCAGGAGTTGTCAGAGGTGCTGGAGAGCTGCTCTAAACTCAATAAGGAACTCATGGAAGCCAGCCAGGCACTGAAAAGTCTTAGAGAGGGCTTAGCCATTATCCAGACACCACAACCCTAATTAAATAATCATTGTTTGATGTCTGTATTGTTGTGTATCAGTTAAAAGTTATAAACAGTGTTTTGAAGAGATTACCCATATTTACTCTTCAAGGTCTTGTTAGTTTTTTTCCTAAGAATACATAGTTGGCAATGTTATGCTTTAGGACACTGTTTCTGGCCAAATCTTTTTAATAAATTGTTGTTAATTTAAGTATATGCTGACATAATAAAAATGATCAGATAAAAAAACAAAAAATGTGTGTATCTTTTATTTTACTATATTTTAAATGTATCACACAGCAGCCCCTTAGACCTGTAGTTAGCTGTAACATCATGACATAAAATTGGAACAGTATAACACAAATTATCACTCTTGGATCAATTAGTAACAATTTATTTACACTTTAAATTTTCACAAAGTAAATCTCATAATATAGCATTTGCACGCACCTTGCTAATAAAAAACAACTAATTTCAGGCATCTAAACTGTACAAACAACATCACAGATTGGCTCATTGCTTCTACAAACAGAAGCAGTAATAGAGAGCTCAAATCAGTTTTAAAAAGAATGTCATGAGGTAATTGTTATTTGTCCCATCAGGTAAGGCCTCAAACCTGTCCAGCTCATGTTTTTACACAATTTCTCAGGGGGCGAATAAAGAGAGTAAATAAAAATACATCTCAATTCCATTTGTAGAAGAGGTTGAGAGTCCTTTACTTTTCAACTGTGAAAGACTGCAATCCAGTGATGGCTCTGCCAAGGATCAGGGCATGGATGTCATGAGTTCCTGTCAACAACAATTAGAAAACAACGTAAACAAGTTGTTCACCTCAAGATGTGAACCTACTTTATTTCTATAGAAACACCTATATTTTTTTCTCAAATGGGGGTGGTAATTGTCCTATCCTAAATCCTTATCTTTTGGAGTTTTTGTAATGTTAACTGTCAAAATTCAAACTTAACACATCTATTTGTTTGATATTTAGATTTTCTTTATCTCAGTTGTCAACATGTGAAAAGGAATTCACTGCCAACCTCTTGTGGTGAGAGCGCACATATGCAGCTCAAGTTTGGAATTATTGTCACAACACTGCTTTCTGTTTGTAATTTGAAATACAACATTTTTAAGACAAGTATTATCCTCTTGTGTGAGCCTACCCTCATATGTGTTGACGGCTTCCAAGTTCATGACATGACGTATAATGTGGTACTCATCTGCGATGCCATTTCCTCCCAGCATGTCCCTTGCTTGTCTGGCAATATCCAAAGCTTTCCCACAGCTGTTCCTCTTTAGCAGGGATATCATCTCTGGTGCTGCTCTATAAGGAGAGAATTTCAAACATTAAAGAAAAAAATCTTGGTAGACAGTTAACAGAGGCCCAAAATTGTTAAAGGCATTTAGAAACATAAACTTACTTCTTCTCATCTATAAGTCTTCCCAGGGCCAAACACGATTGCAGCCCAAGGGTGATCTCTGTCAGCATATCTGCCATTTTCTTCTGCATCAGCTGGTTCCTGGCTAGTGGCACCCCAAACTGGATTCTGGTTACAAGAATGAGAGAAATGAAAACAAATCCTTCCAAAAATCTGAGTGTAGCACAGAATGAGGACACAATGTGTGTGTGTATATATATATATATATAAAATTGTTTTTTTTTCTCGCTCTTGTAGATCTTATTATCTCTGTAAAGTCCTGTAACCTTGACAAAAATGACAATGATGCTGCAGAACATTATACCTGTCCAGAGTGTACTGTCTGGCAGCATGAAAGCAGAACTCAGCTGCCCCCAGAGCTCCCCATGCAATACCATAGCGGGCGTTGTTCAAACAGCCAAAAGGACCCTGTACATAATGGTCACAAAGCAGATATGTAATGTAAAGCAAAAATACCATTAATGTAGTAATATTAGATCAAATATTTTCTCCTGTTTTGTTTTTATGTACTTGATAAAGAGAGTGGCCACTTACAGCTAGACCAGAGACATTGGGGAGAAGATTCTCCTGAGGAACCTCCACTTCATCCATCAGGATCATTCCAGTGGCTGACGCTCTCAGTGAGAACTTGCCTTCAATCTTGGGGGTAGCAAACCCCTTCATTCCACGCTCCAAGATGAAGCCACGCACTCTGCCATCTTCACACTTGGCCCACACCACTGCAATGTCTGCCACTGGGGAATTTGTGATCCTATCAAGAGAACAGGGCCAGGAGTCCATGTAGGATTTCAATCTTGGACTGATTACACTTTTGTGAGTTTTGTAAATAACTTGACACTCACTATAGACACAAATGTAATTTTAATTTTTAGTTTTCAGTTTCAAATGATCTCAATGCCAATCTGTCTCAACCTCAAGGAAAAGAGAATACATGGGGATATTATTTATTTTATCTTGTGTGTGTATATCTCTGTTCTAACCTTAGAACTAGACTTTTTACCTTTGAAATAGATGTCTGTAGCAGGTCGCACTCAGCTTTTAAAAAAACTAACTTTTTTGACTGGTATTCTTTTGACCAATATATAGTTACCCAATCAGTAGTATGGAAAAGAAACTCTGAAATGAGATGAGAAGGAAGTGATATGGCAAAGGCTCTAATAAGCAGCTGCAGAAAATCAATCTGTTTGATTAACTCTGCTAGGCATAATGCTGTATGTGTCTTTGCAGAGAATTTTGTATCTGCCTTACTAAAAATAATAACAAATGTTCCTGCACAACTTGTGTCATGCATGCAGATTTATTTTATCAAGGGCACAATGTTCCAGGTCTAGAGCTCCTGCTAGCATGTAGCCTAGTTTATGGACAAACGTAATCAGACACTATTGTCCATAGACTATTTTCACTGTTTGATAGGATTCTTAACATAATTTAGACCTCTCAGATGACGATTATCTGTTTTCGGGAACTATGGCATGAAACTGGAGAATGATTAAATCATTTTCCAGGACAGAACAAGAAATCCCATTACATGTTATTATTTTTCTACTTTTCCATGTGTTTTCTATGTCTGGAAATCTGGTCAGTTTTTCAGGTTTCCCAGTATGCTTGGAAACCCTGTCAAAGCTTTGTTTGCTTTGGAAGGTGGGCGGAGCTTGCAGGTTGCTGCTTACCAGGTTTTTGCTCCGCTGAGGCTGAAGGTGCCACTGGACGGGTTATACTTTGCCTTGGTCTCCATACTGCTGGGGTCACTACCATGGTTGGGCTCTGTTAAGCCAAAACAGCCAAGGATTTCACCACGAGCTGCATGAAAACAAAAACATAAATGGAAACTTGAGACAGTTCTTTCCCATTTTTAGAATATTACATACAATCGTAATTATATGTAATGTGTCATTCTGTGTCATTTTAAAAATGTTATATACAAGTTCAGAAAATGTCATTCTCACCTAACCGAGGGAGGTATTTCTCTTTCTGGGCCTCTGTGCCATAAGCATTGATGGGGTGCATGACCAGTGAAGACTGGACACTCATGACGGACCGATACCCACTGTCCACTCTCTCAACCTCTCTTGCAATCAAGCCATAAGCCACATAACTGGTGCCAGCACAGCCATAACCTGCATTGTAAATTGGACTGTCAAATTCTGCAAGTGATTCTAATCCAATATGGCAAATCAAAACACACTGATATGTAAAGTCACATATGAATTAAAAATCATTGCTTAAACAAAGGCCTTATTTTTTCTTTTGCATTTTCAAAGAAAGAATTACCATTATGTAGTTCCATCCCTGCTTACCTTTAATAGTTGGACCAAGAACACCCAACTCTCCCATCTCTGAGACAATCTCACGGTGGAAGTCTAGCACGGAGCATGATGACAAAGAGAAGCTGATAAAAAACTGTGAAACATTTTGCACACATATCATTTTCTAAAAGCTAGTATTCTAGAAATAAGATGAATAGCATCAACTGAAAACTATATTTATGATCTGTGGTTTAGTGACATTTTCCTCTATAACTTAACCCCTTAAAGCCTGAAAACACAAATAATAGCCAGAAAATTCTAATTTTTTGGAACAGAAATGTTCATTTAACTTTCTACTGAAATTTTAAAAAATCCATTTTTCCATAAAATTTAACAATTACTTTTTTAGTATCTCATTTTATTCATTAGGTGTTTTTGGTAACTGATAATCCAACTGAGGGCATTTTTGTCATTTATCAGATTGTATTCAGAAGTTTTTTTGAGTAATTTATTAAACATATTGATTAGAAAGAGGTATCATAAAAGTATGTATCAAATATGTGAAAACAGGCGTTGAGGGGTTAAATATATGAAAATCTCTTATGAGCTTATTATTTCACATCGTCTAGCATGAACATTATTCCTGTCTTTGCTCTGATCGTGGTTGTTCGCTTACGTTCATGTCTGTTGGCCATGAGAATGCGGGGCATGAGTTTCTCCTGGCAGTAGTCACGGAAGGAATCTCGGATCATGATCTCCTCTTCTGTCAGCTGACCCTCCAGATCCAGAGCGTCCCGCCAGTTAAATGGCACCTTTGCTGGGGGTCAAAACGTGTACAAACACACATAAAGACACAGTGGTTATGTCACTGTTACATGTGGTAACAGAACATGTGAAGGAATCCATACAGTCAAGGTTGAACTCATTAAAGTTTTACTTACGTGTCTTTGCTGGCTTTTTGGTTTCTTCAGCATCTGTTGTAAGAAAAAAATGCATGTAAATTTGTACAGCGTATGACTTATCCAGAGAAATACCTATTTTCTTACAAAAAAACAACTTTCTGTTTGTACTTAATATGACTGGTGGATGGATTGCCTACCTAAAATAATATATACTGTTCATCATCGAAATTGCTGATTCTCCCAAATCTCTGAACATTTGATTAACTGTAGATTCAAAGAATTAATAATGGATTCAAAACGTACCCTGTGGAGCAGCAGCAGCTGTGCCCTGGGCCCTGGACACTGTAACAGCAGCACATTTGTGACTGCTATAGAGTAGACGGGTGACAGCACCTCTAAGAGCCATGTTTCCTACACATAAAGGAAAAGAGGACACGGGATTATTACAGCTGGTATTTTATTAATTTCTATTTCCATCGTGTAACATGTTCTTCAAGTTTATACATGGGTTATGTAATAATCATGTAGGCTGAATAAACAGTTCAGTTAAATTAGTAAAGTTTGAAAGTGTGACACTACGGAATGTAAGATCAACATTTCTTACGTTTCCTCCGATGTTTTGAATACACAACAAAATCATAAATGAAGGCTATTAACAAAAAACAAACAAAAACAAACAAACAAAGCTAATCTTTAAGAGGAGTATCCAGTCTGTTCTACACCAAACTGCCCCATGCAACAAACACTTTCAAATATTTTATCTTTTTCAGTAACTCTGGTTAAAAAGTAATCAACGCAATATATTCAAATACCTTAATTTCTCCTGGATTGCTCGAAGGTCCGAGGACTTCTCCGCAGCAAAGCAAGTGAGAAAAGTTGGTTAAATAATGTGGATCCGGCGTAACGTCACCGGTATACATAACCTTCAGCGTGGAAGCTCATATCCGCCATGAAAGGTGAGGAAAAACAAGCTGTGACGGAGTAATGCAAGGAAATTATGAAACAACCTCGGACCTGCCTTCAAGAAAATCCTCGCCCGGTGAGATTGCCTGTTGGGTTTTACACGTTTCTACAAACACTTAAAAATGCATGACCAATTCATTTTAGCTAGATTAGCTCACTACGTGAATACATCGTCCATACATTTCCACACTCAAAATGGCGTTTCGAGACTACCTCATCATCGCAGAGTGAGGAGGGTGGCGTCCCACGCCCTTCCAGCTCATTGGCTGGTAAAACAAGCAGCCATGTACAGTATGTGAGAGTGAGTGCATGTGTGAGCAGAAGTTTTGTAAGTGAAGTTACAGCTGGTAAAGTAGCTGAACAGAACATTTAGTACGTTGGCAAAGTAACCTCCCCTTCGTTCTTCTACAAAGACAAGGAAGTCGCTTTTATAATGGCGCCTTGTTGATGTTCATCCATAAGATACCATTTTGACTTAACGGGGATTTTTTCATAAATGTGTCCAGGGCGCTCAAATAAACATATATTTATATTCTTATTATTCTTATTTAGATGTTTTTGTTATTTAAGACGGCTAAATTGATCGGAGTTTCTCTAGAAATCGCACAATTTACATTTTTTTAAAATTATTAGTTATTTAGTTAACACACCTTCCAGTGGGAAACATTATGTCACTACTCACCACCCAACAAGCAAGAAAGAATGTAAAAATCTCAAAAATGTTGGTATAAGAGATGTTTTGTTCATGTAAAGAAGTAGTGCCACTGTGTATGTTTTTGGTTGTACTGTAGTCCAACTGCTGTGGTGTCCATGTGTTACAGGAGTCAATCTGTGCCAAACATCCAGTATTTAATGGTGTTGATGGGCCAATGATGGTGTTGAATGAGCCTTTAAAAAAAAAGAATATATATAGTGCTTAACAAATTTATTAGGACACCCTAACCAAATTAAGGTTTATGTCACAGCTGTCCTAAATTAACAGCATTGGTAATTACCAAAGTCATTTTTTATGTTTCTGCAATGATTAATACACCAATACGTAGAAGCTCTTTAACCCAAATGATATTTTTAATGCTAAAATATAATTATTATTGTTATCCATGAATTTTCAAATTTACTGATTTACCAAAAAACTGAAAAAATAGTGAAGCACATTAATATTTCTTGATTAATATGTCAAATTATAGTTATTTACTTGCATTCCTGAACAGGAAAATTAGTTTTAGTGGTTGAATGTTATGCTTGATTAATTTCTGACTTCTCAGAGAAGCCCAGTGAGCCGGCTCAATTTTGGGTGAATTCAGTTTGAAATCCCTCATTCCTGTTCAAAATGGTAAAACGTGGAGAGCTCACTGAAAATGAAAGAGTCCGCATTAAAGCACTTCATGATGCTGGATGGTCTTTGAGATAAATATGACAGGTGGTCTAATAAATTTGTTAAGCACTGTGTTTATATATAATGTAGATATAATGTGTGTGTAAACACCTTGCATGCAGAAAGTATTCAAACCCCCTTCAGTGGTCACTTTGCCTGACCTCCAGAGATCCTGTCTGGAGAAGGCAAAAGTTGCAGCAGGATGACCATCACTGCAGCACTCCACTGATATAGGCTATTATAGAGTGGCTAAATAAAAACCTCTCCTCAGTGCAAAACACCCGAAAACCTATTTGGCTGTCATGTGTGTTTATGTTTTTTTTTTTTTTTTTTTAACAAATTCCTAGTGCACTGAACCTCAATTGGAGACCTGGGGGCCACATCAGGCCTCCCACAGCTTCCTATCTGGCCCAGAGGCTTGATTAAATTCAGAAAATGTGCTGAGGAAAAAAATATTGCTGTATTTAGGGTATATTTTCTTTATTTTCCTCTTTTTAATCCCTACAGATATTTAGGTAAGTCCAAAAAACTAGTGAGATTTAAGCATTTTTTAAAATTGGTGTAATGTTTGATCAGTTTTACAAAAATCCAAATATTATTAACCATTTTTAGAAAAAAGGAGGCATGACAAATGCAAACTCTTAAGTCCATTTTTGATTGAAGCAGCAGATTTTTGTGTAAATCAAACAGTTCAGGAGTGTGTGAGATTTTATTTTTTAAAAACAAAAGACCTGTTTCCTTCATGTGTTTTTCACCAGTCAGGATGCAGCATATTCACATAAAACTAAATGGCGGTCCCAGAAATATGTGGCTTAAATATCTTGTAGTGACTATATATACCTAGTGTATATATGTACATACTGTGTATATATATTTACATACTACATACTGTACACAGTATGTAAATATATACAGTATATATATTTACATACTGTATACATATATATATGATTGTGTGTGTGTGTGTGTGTGAAGAGATAAAAACAATCTTGTTTGGCGATGACCTGTGGAAGTGACTCAACGTGTATATTATTTGTGTGAATGTAAATCTTAAGTTATGCTGTAGTATGCTACTCTCTATTTAAACCTTGCTTTCAGTAACTTGCCTTTAGACTAGCCATTAGAAAAAACAACTCCTGATTAGATTTTTACAATAGAAAACTAACCTCCTCTTAAACGAGTTTGTAGTAGATACATTACTTCTTATAACAATCGCAGGCTATCACGAACACGTTACACATTCCAATGAAGTAGCGGCTAGCCGAATGTTTTTGTCCCGCTCAGGCGCTCTCTGATTGGCTTTCGCAGCTGCCAGTTACCCAGCTCGCTTCTGTTATTGGCCGGCTCCGCTCTCTACTTGCCTGGAATGTATGCTGTGCCACAGTTTAGTTCCTATCCATATGGCACGCTCTCCCTCTCCCTCTCAGCGGTGGAGCACTGTTATTGATGTTTTTTTCCTCGACATTTCCATGGTAACTGCCCTGTCTAAGGTCTGATTAGCAAGCAAGGAGTGGAACAGAGTGTAAGAATGGAGCTGGAGGAGAAAACCCCCGACTCTAAATACGGTAAGACCAAGGTTTATGTTAACTCATTTCTCTTCACTCTTTGATTCTCTGTAACGGGTCGAAGAAATGGAAACAATGACAAGGGATGGATGGGTGTGGACCTCATGCGTCTAATGCAGATCTGGGGTCAGCTTCACCCGTCAATGTGGTGTTATTTTGAAGATATCATCTCTAATGTCAGGTGAGGATAATTGGTACAAGTTATTACATTTTAGTTTTAAAATTGGGAATGGTCACATGTGGCATTTTGACGTTTTTGCCTTATTTTAACAGCTCAAAGCCTACAAGAAATGTAAGCTTACCTAGTTTTAAATGAAATCCCTGTGTGACACGGATAAACATAATGTTTTTTTGCTGACGGCGGTTTAATGCATAAAAAGGCAAACAACGTTATCTCCTTGTGAAACAGCGCCTGTCTTGACACGTCCTATTCAGTTAGCTCCATATTCCGGTTATTCATTAGCCCACATAAGGAAGACACTAAAACAAGCTACAGGGGTTAAAGTATATCTGGTTAATTGTGGTTCCCACTGGACTTAAGGAACATCTGTTGTTTCTTATTTTAACATATGGTCATTTCATCCTCAGTGCATACAAAGACTCAGACAAATACACAGAACTTCATCTGCTTTTGTTCACATAGATTATGATATTGTATGGAATATTCATATTCTATACTAGGCTAAGACATGACTCACTGCTGATTACTTTGTCACAGATGAATTTACAACAGCAGCTCAGGATTATCAGTGCACAGCAGCCTGTAGTGTGCTATCAACCCAGCCCAGACACTTCTGGCGTCTGGGCTGGGTTGTTGCTCATATGAACTGTTGAGTCATGAAGTTTTCAAAACCTGTGTTAAGCTGGATAATACCCTGTGTCAGTAATGCTACATTAGTGGAAAGCAATAGATACATTCATGCAAACCACATTCCTCACCTTGGAAAATAATCGGAAAGACAACATCACTAGCTTCTGATTGTTGTGTGGCCATGTCTTTCACAATGTAAGATGCTCCCAGATACCAACACCCACTGTACAAATGCATATATTCTTCAGTCAATCTATGTAGCTCCCAATGTGGAGCACTTCTTTAAGACTTTCCTGTTGCCATAAAAACAACTCATTTTCCCTTACTCTCCTCCCCCAGAAAGGCCAAAAGGTCAAAAACCACATCCCCTTTAAAGCCAAGATAAAGGTCTATATGATGGAAACACACAATGCTCATTCCAGCTTACCAGTGGTCTCAAACAGCTTTTTTTATAAGCCCAGTTTGACCTATGATCAATCTCAAATCGTCTACCATAGTTACTCCTACGTGTTCTTCTGTCTAGGCTGCTGTGCATACAGTCAGGCAGGCTGCAGCCTGCACAGCCTGGATTGTGCTCAGCCTCGCCTCCTCTACCCACTCAGCAGACTAAGTCGTGAGGCTTCCTGTCAATATCAAGCTTGCAAATGCTCTGAAGTATTACCACAAACACTGCGTGTACACACATATGGATGCTTTTCACAATAAGGTCTTGTCATTTCCTCTTTGGCTGGAATTTTGGGAAAACTACAAAAAATAGCTTACTACTGTTTGATTCAAGCTGTGGTGAGAAAGAGTAAGACGGTAATCTTATCTAGACATTGTCAGATTTTAACACAAGAAAGGCCAGAATTCCAAAACTACCAGACTGTGAGAGGTCATTTTCACTGCTTTATCTCTGATTTTGGCCAGTTTGCCTTATAGCTGATACTAGAAATACAAACAGAAATACACTTATTGTGTTGGGATATCTTCTTTTATAGAAGACATGAAATAATACAAAAATGTACATTTAACTAATTAATGTAGACATTTTCGATATTATTTGTCATCACATGCTAATTTGATGATGAAACGCTCCATTTTGACCCCCGAGTATCATAAATGAACTGTTCATAGGAAATGTATTTTGGGGGTTGAGTTGGTGTCCTGATCACCAGAGTTTGTGCATGACATTTACAGTAAAAACTGCTGTGCTATTATGACCTACTGTTAGCAATTTTACCAGTTATTTCAGTCTTACAGTGCAGAGCCATTTGATCTGTTAATGTGAATAAGATGTATATGCTATCAGTTAATCCACAAAGATTATGTTTTACTACTCCAAAGCTTCACAAAGAAGAATTGTGACAATTGAAGCTAAAGCAACACAGCAAAAGAAACTTGCTACATCCAATCGTATTTCATTTTTAAATTGTTTATATAATTTTTGATGTAATTGATTTTTTTCTATTTTTGTTATTTGTTGTTTTTATATCAAACCAATTTGCTGTTTTTTTGCCGATGCCATTTTTTCATGTTTAGTTGGCAGCTGAAATATTTTGATGACAGCCAAAACAGTGTTTTCAGATATGTCTCTCTCCATAGCAGCTGGATAGATGTGATGTCTTAGTATGGTTCCCCTGAATTTGTCATTGAAACTGGCCTTTGATCAGCACTAAAGAACAGCAAATTTATCTTGACTAATAACAGCTAAACCTCCTCAGCCTGGTAATTAAACTACTGTACATCTGAATTTGGTCCAAAAGGCAGCTTACTCTATGAGAAACAATGAATGCTGACGAACAAGTTGCAGATGACACTGCAGAAAAATGTAGCAATTTAAGTGCAGCAATATCTGTGCAGTCAAAATGACTGCCTGCGGTCTTTCTAGGTAGAAACTGTCATATTGTCTTTGCCTTATGTGTTGAACAACATTTTAGATTTAGACACAGACACTTGTAGAGAAAGTCTTACCTTGCAAAGCAGATTGATTGGCAAGACGCTATGTCGGTCAAATCCACCTTGAAAAGCACCAATCCACATTGTTTGTGCCGAACCGAAAACGTTTCTGACAATCAGCGTTGTTTGATGATGATTGGTTTGCGCCCCAAGCTGCGCCCTTAGCCATCACCCCTGGTAGCTAAGGGCGGGGTTTAGTTGTACTATGAGGCATTAGCAATGGCTGCCACCAGTGCAGTAGCTTGGATGTAGCTTGAGTAAAGCAGCAGTTTAATCAGAACTGCACCACATTTCCTTATCAAATAAAGAGCAAAGTACAGCGCTGAAAGCTTTTAATAATGGAAAAGATTTTCTTCTCTTCTGCTTTGACTGGAGTTTGCAATCGTTTGGGGGTGCTGAGTTGTACTGTAAGCCGGTAGCCATTAGCTTTGGTGTAGCAGTATAAAAGCAGCAGTTTAATCAGACCTCGACTACATTTCTTTATTAAAACAAGCAAAGAACCACAGCAAAAGCTTATCTTGGCAGAGAATATGTTTTTGCACATCTCTCAATAGGCTTTGGCCTGAGTTTTAGCACCTGATACAGCAGGGCTAGCCTGTTTAGCTGAAGTTAGAACTGGAGCTGTTCATGTCGACTACCATAGTTTGTCTTGTTGCTCTGATTAGCCCACCATCAATGTGATGGACAGAACATTTGTCCAATCATCTTCTGAAATTTTTTTTATGTCCTGCGCTTCTGAAACACTTTGTATGGATGGTTTCCTAGTTGAACGTGAAATATATCCATGCAATGGATATATGAAACAGTATTTGGGCATGTCAGGTTAGGAAAAGTCTGGGACCAAAGTCTTCCTTTGACATATATAGGTTAATAGCTTTATTTTTTGCTGTCAGGAAACTAATAAGGACAATGGCCTATACAATAATATGTAGCAGCTGCTATACAGCAGAGGAATAGAAATTCATGCAGCAGTTAATGTGATTCCATTAGGCCATATACAAGTATGAAGCAAACAAATGGCCTATATAGAAAGAAAAATATGCAGAATAGAGGGACAGAAGGCAAATGAGCTCATATTGGGAGTGCTTTAGATGTACAGTGCATGTGTACACACAAATAGGAACACACACACTCATAGCCACAGCACCCACTAAGCCATTAAGGTGGCTATGAAATGGTTCATCTGATAACCCCTCTGGGCGCATTAGTGAATCATATCAGTCATGACTTCATCACTTCCTTTCATATTATCAGAAGCAGGGCGGAGGGCTTTGCCTAGCAATGAAATAACTTGGACATGCCACAGAATAATCACACACAAAAAAAATAAATTCAAAAAAATGAAAATGATATTTTTTATGCTTTTACTTTGCCGCCCTTCTTTCAAACATACAAAAACACTTTTAAGATCATACCAATGACAACTAACCTGGCACACCAGACGGATGTGTTTCACTCATCCATCTGGGAAAGCTTTGATAGGAAACGTCTGAAAAAAGGCAGAGGCTTTGAAAAATCATCGGAGTATGACTGGGTGAACATTCTGTCTGTCACATCTCCACGGGCCAATCAGAGCAGCAAAGCATGTGACTTAGCCGCTAGCAAGCTGCACGTGCACAACTGAGGAATACCGCAAAACATGGCGACTATAGCCATAGACATGTAAGTACTCGACTTTTGTCGTTTTTGAAAAGAAAACAACTCACTGCTGTTCTTTGTTCTTCTTTTAACGAAGAAATGTCATCAAGTTCTGATAAAACTGGCGCTTTAGCAGCATCCATGCTAATCTCTTCCTCCATAACTGCACCAGCTCTTGCTGCTGCTTGTTTACATCACCAATCTGCTGCACCTGAAAGTACTGCCCCTCGTAGCTGATTGGTCCTGTCACTTTCTAACCGGGCCCAAACGGTTCAGATGGGAGCTTTGCGAGATGGATTCGCCAGTGAGAAACAAGGAAACAGGCGTATCCATCCGCTTTTCGTAGGTGCATGTAGGGGGGCTCCAAGGAAAAATGGTTGGGAAACACTGCTCTAGTGTGTCACACACAGAGACACGCCCAACTGCTCCTGACAGGAGCCTGACAGTCTGTCGCTGTTGTTTTTATCCAGTCTTGTATCGTAACAGAAACGAAACTACAATTTCAAACTCTTATTAAGGTTCGTAAATATGTGAAAATATAGACTATATATTTATATGGATCTATTCATACAATATAATTTACATTTTTAACTTCTGAAAAAAAGGATCATAATTCTGAAGGCATGGTGGCTTTTATTTTGGCGTGGCAGTGCGCCACAATCAATTACACGTAGCAGAAACCCTGAGAAGATACCATATCGTTCCTTTTCAGCATTTCTTTTGTTTCTATTTGCACAAAAAAACAATATTTTGTGACATTCCAATTTTTACTTTCCAAGTTTAAAGGTAGGGTTGACATACTGTACATTTTAACTTTGGTGTATTCCCCTGAATGCAAGCTGGCACAGTCTGGCACAGTTTTACTGTCATGATATCAGGAGTTGCCTGTGGAAAGGTAAGTAAGTCTAGGTTGAACTTCTAGGCAGGTTTACCTCTTGCACGGCTGACTATAAATGATTGTGTGAATAGGAGAACACTGGCATGTTATGTCAAGTGCTCTGAAATGTCAGAGGAATAGAAAAGCACTGGGCAAGTGCAGACCATTGACCCTTTATCAAACACAGTCTGTTGATTTCTGATTTCTCAATGGTAGTCACCAAAGTCATCCTAAGTCTGAAATCATATGGGAACAATATTTATACATTTTTAACCTGATTTCATGTATTTATCATATTTATTTATTTATCTGTATGAGAGGAGCTCTTGAAAACAAAATCATTGTCATCTAAGATAGAAATCTAACTAGGTTGATAATTTGTACTTTTTCTTTAGGTCATAATATGAATTCACATGTTTTAAGGAAACTGAGCTTTATTATCTTAAGGTAACTGCAGTGAAAATGATTTAAATGACAGTCATCATCTGCTTAGTTAACAATTAAATCATCTTTATTTTGCCGAATACAAAAACAAGACACTTCACAAGCCAGCAGGAAGTCTTTACACAAATCTGCTTGAAAGCTCCCCAGCACAACTAGAGATTGTTTTATGGCACAACACAAGCAAAGAAATGCCCGTTTCTTTAGCTCAAATTGAGCTGTGTCTCTCAGAATCACAGATGGCCCTAGAAATTAAAAGCTGATGGAAAAAGGGACTTTGTTTCAACTCTTCAGGACATGGAAAGAAGGAAAATATGGAGGGCATAACAAACTACAACACAACGCCATGGTCACCCTGTTTTGAAACTTACTGGCCAAAAAAAAGGTTAAATTGTAATGCTTCTGCATAAGATGTGCATTGGATACTTTGAAATAGAAACAGGGTAGAACGGCCTGTGTCATCTACATATATTTCTTGATGAGTAACCACAGATGTGCAACAAAGACAAATAGTTTAGTTATTATGTATGTAGGTGCTGTATGGTATTAAAGTGCACCAAGCAGATATTTCAAAGTGGAATTTTACATTCAGTTGCAATTTTTGGCTTTATTTGCTTTTAACTGTTGACAGAACTTAACTTAGGTTTCTTTACAGAATAAATAAGGAAAATGGCTTTTTTTTTAATCAGGGCTATGAGGCAATAGCAATGGCTGCCACCAGTGCGGTAGCTTGGATGTAGCTTGAGTAAAGCAGCAGTTTAATCAGAACTGCACCACATTTCCTTATCAAATAAAGAGCATAGTACAGCGCTGAAAGCTTTTAATAATGGAAAAGATTTTCTTCTCTTCTGCTTTGACTGGAGTTTGCAATTGTTTCAAGAACCACAGCAAAAGCTTCTCTTGGCAGAGAATATGTTTTTGCACATCTCTCAATAGGCTTTGGCCTGAGTTTTAGCACCTGATACAGCAGGGCTAGCCTGTTTAGCTGAAGTTAGAACTGGAGCTGTTCATGTCGACTACCTTAGTTTGTCTTGTTGCTCTGATTAGCCCACCATCAATGTGATGGACAGAACATTTGTCCAATCATCTTCTGAAATTTTTTTTATGTCCTGCGCTTCTCAAACACTTTGTATGGATGGTTTCCTAGTTGAACGTGAAATATATCCATGCAATGGATATATGAAACAGTATTTGGGCATGTCAGGTTAGGAAAACTCTGGGACCAAAGTCTTCCTTTTTTCTTCCTTTTTTTTTTATCAGGGAGCCAAGCTAACCAAATGAATGTATGAACTTGATGTTGCTTTATATTTACGGAAATGATGGATGAAACTGGTACTTCTGTTTTTTTATTAAACTTAAGACGAGATGATGTGAAAAGTAAATTGGTGCAGTTTTCAAAATGTCTTAATTCTCTTTGATGGTATATTATTTCAAAATCCACAATGATTTCAGTCCCAGTTCAGACCAGGGATCTGGGTTTCCAAGGAAGAACAAGGTTGGATTTCCACTGGCAAGGACATGGCCCTGTGTATGTAACAGGCATGTGTACGAGGCCGGTAATAAATATTGTATTTCATTCTATATTGTATTCCATTCTATGGCATGCAGTCACAACAACAATAGACAAACACAGTCTGCTTAAACTAATACTGCACAAAATTTTTTTTTTTTTTATCACTATGAAAGTTTACATGGATTGTTCAATAAAAACATGAAAACATATAATTTTTTGTGTGCTATTAGTTTAAGCTGAGTGTGTTTGTCTATTGTTGTGACTTAGATGAAGATCAGAGCACATTTTATGACCAATTTATGCAGAAATCCAAGAAATCCCAAAGGGTTCACATACTTTTTCTTGCAACTGTATGTGCCAGAACAGGTTTCAAATTCCTGTCTCATATGTGATAATAAAACACACCCTTTGACAAGATTTGTGTTCTTAACAATTATTGTCTTGGTAAAAGACGCAACTGTCTATAGAGGAAGATACAGAAAAGTTCTCTGTTTTTGGACCTGATTTTTAAGGTTGTAATAGAAAGTGAAAAACAATAATAGAAGGCAAAAAAATTGTTAACGATGAGGACAAAAGTTGCACAGTTCAGCTGTGTTTTTTTTATTTCTGTGTCTTTTTTTTTTTTTTTTTCAAAACCCACTTCAGGTGGTGTTTTTTGAGAATTTGATATTTGCCATGTGATAACTGTCAGTTCAGAGTGCAGATTAACTTTCAGAGTGCTCACTTTGGGTAGATATAAATTGAAAACAGCTATTTCAACACTTAATACAGGTAATCCTTATGAAACAATGAAGTTGAAATTAAGTCTGAAATAACTGTTTTGATGCTGAATTAGAGAACTGTTTTAATTTCATAACATATCCCTGTAGTCAAAACTCTTTATTTTGGCAACAGCAGGTTCACAGGCATCACTGTTCTCAGTCACTTTAGCTGCTCCTCTCTTAATCCCCCATCAGTTGTGTTTTTGCTTCAATTCCCCTGACAAGTGCAGAGTCAAGAGAGGCCAAAAAAAATGAGACAGTGTTAACAGGAGGTGAGGGCGGGGCTTCGAATACATTGAAAGAAGGAAGTCAAGAGTTTAAGATCAGAAGACACAGACTTTTAACAGGAAGGAGAAGTAAAGAACCAGCTACCACAAACAGAACACTGTGAAAAACAATCTTTTAAACTGCCCATCTCTAAACCTGAGATACGACAGAATGACAAAATATGAAAGACAAGGTAAAGTAATTCTCCATATGGCTTTATGATAAACTAAAGAGGAATATGTTGAATGTGTTATTAAAGGCTGCTTTTTGTCATATTATTTATAACATAGCCACTGTACTGTAAAGCAGACAGTCTTGTGGCAGGAAGTGTGTGTATCCTGTTTATGTGTATTAGAGATGTGTGTTGTAGAAGTAGTCACAGCAGAAATGAGCTTACTTTTCTTTATATGTCGAATGAGGTGAGATGTCATTAAAGCTGTGTTAGAGACAGTTATGTGACAGGTTGTGTAACAACATTGAGGGCAGTTGTCTGTAAAGGATGTTGGCTGTTTCTGGTATCCTGTATTCGTCGAGCTGATTTCCTATGTAAAATGTGTATTCAGGTGATATGTAGATGTCTTAGAATACCAGCCCAGGGTTTTTTGAAATGTTGACTTAACTCATGATGATTTCACTGGAGGCAGAGTGGGTGTGGTTGATGTTTCTCTGCTGCCTTTTCTCAGGGGTTTCCATGGTTGCTTGCCTTGTCCACAGGGACCCTTTAGTTGCCAGGGAGCCATTTTGTAGGTTGCTAGGCATAAAGGAAGAATCTTTTTGTTCTGGAGAATGTCCTTTCTTTTTCTGTGTCAGCAGTAACATTTGAAGTACACGCATCCCTCACATTTTAGAGCTTTACTAGTTTTTTTTGGGTCAAGATGACTGATGGTTACAGAGAAAAATTTGGACCACCAAGAACACATTTTACATTAGAAACTCCCTACAGACTGGACTGGATGGCTATCCTGTTAGTTGAAAATCATTTTAATTATTTTTGCTTGGACTATAAAATCATATGACTTTTATCAAGCCACAAGAAATCACTTGTCCAAATCGCTTTTAAGAATAACCGTAGTTCTAAAGGAGAGATATGTCTGGATAATTAGGATTTTTAATTTTGTGAAAAAAAAATGTAAATACTAATATAACCAAGTAATTTTAAACATTGAATACTGATTGTCTTAAAAAGTTCAATTCCAGAATCTAAGTTGCAAAAAACAAAGTTTGTTATGTTGATAAAGCAGATAAAGCACTTAAAAAATAGAATTTATGTTACCAGGACAACCTCATTGAAATTAAAAATCTCATTTACAAGAGTGTCCTAGCAAAGACAGACAACAGCATAGACTTTAGCCAGAGAGAAGACTGTTGCTTCAGAACTTTTCACATGAATACAATCACACAGGTATGATGAAAGCATATTTAATAAAGCATTATAAATAAGGACATGCAAATGATTTGTGTGGTCAGAGAAGGCCAACCAACTCGATCATGCTGAATAAAATGATGAGTTAAGGACTTTAGATCTGTTACCTACCTTAGCGCGCCATGGTATGTAGTGTTCAAAGATTTTAGGCATTGAGAGGGTGCATACATGTATAGAACATCACTGTAATAAAAGTGAGTTTGAAAACATCATGAGCTTGGTTTTGTCAGGATTCAGAACCAATTTTAACTCACACACAGTGTCCTGTACAATATCAAAGACCCCTTGTAAGAGAGCCTGGTGCTGTGTAGGAGCAAAACAGTAAATGACTGTGTCATCTGCATATAAATTAAAATTTGCACTGGGAGAATTATGCCCGATACTTTTACTAGACAGTGTAAATAACAGAGGTCCCAAGACTGAGACCTGAGGCACTCAATTTTTAACTTCAGGACATTTAGAGGTAAAGCACTCAGCCTGCAAACACTGTGACCTGTTTGATAAATAATAATTATTAATTATGATTATATTATAATTTTCAAACCAACAGACCAACTGTTCTGACAGACCAACACAGCACAGCTTGTCTTTTCAATCGACATCATCAACAGTATCAAAGGCTTTCAACAAGTCAGTTAAAAGAGCGGCACATTGTTCCTTATGGTTGAAGGATTCACTAAAATCTTAATGACTTTTAAAGCAGAATTACTGGTACTGTGCTTTTTTCTAAATCCGGACTGACAATCGCATAAAATATTGTTTGATGATAAAATCTTTTAGTTGGTCACTCACAAGAGATTCAAGCATCTTAGCTAAGACGGAGACCTTTAAAATTGGCCTTTAGTTGTTAAGAACCGTGGGGTCTCCTCTCTTTAACAGAGGGAGAACAAAGACAGATTCCAAACAAGTGGAATTTTGTTAGTGACCAAAAACAAGTTAAATAGACACATTAAAGGTTTAGCGATACAATCCACAGACAACTTTAAAAAATAAGGCTCTAGATCAGGGGTGTCAAACTCAAGGCCCAGGGGCCAAACCCGGCCCATGGAACAGTAAAATCCGGCCCGCAGGATGTTCTCATATTTCTGTTATAACTGGCCCATCAGTATAAGGTCTGCAGTTTTCCTTAAGTATAAAAATCTAAACGTATCCTTGATGATTTAAGATATCCTTGTTAAGTCATAAAATCTGAAAAAGAAAGGAGTAAAAATATTTAGATAAGAAGTCAGGAATGTGGGAAAATGAATTAATTTGTGTTTTAATTTCACATTTTCAATTTTACATCTCACAATCAGGACTCAAACTTAGGATTTTGACTTTTTATTTTGTACTTTGAGCATTTTAATTCATAATTTTGACTTCTCCTATAATATTTTGAGCTTTAAGATTTATAATTCTGATTTTTTATTCATATTTTGACCCTTTTAACCAATGATTTTGTATTTTTTTCTCATATTTTCAACTCCAAACTTTGACTTCATAATCCCATAGTTTGACCTTTTAGACCCACAGTTTAAAATTTTGAATCATATTTTGACTTTTAATTTCATGATGAAAAATTTTATTTCATGTTTTGACCTTTTTAACTCATGATTTTGACTTTCTAATATATTTGCCTTTAAAACAGATAATTCTTCAATATCAATTTGATGTTTTGACCTTTTTGAACTAATAAATTTACTTTTCTCAGATTGTGAAACTTTAAACTTATCTTTTAACTATTTAAATGTCAAAATCATCTATCATCAGTGCTAAGTTTTTTTTTTATATTTGAAAATGTGGTTGACAGTTTCTGGTTAAAAAGGTGACCCTGTTAGGCCCTCAGGCTAGACCTGAATCCAGAATCCAGCCCCAGCTGTGATTGTTTGACACCCCTGCTCTAGAAAATCTGGGCCAGCTGGTTTCCTTGTGTCTGAGGTCTGAGGGCCTTGTGCACCTCAGCAACAGTAACTGGTCTAAAGCTAAATAGCTGAGGAACACTAATCTGATTTGAGGGATGAACAATTGATATTGTTTGCACATATTCTTCACTGATTCTCCTAATATTTTGTGTTATATTCTCCTCAGGCTGAAGTTGAAAGTTTCTTAGTTATTAGTAGTCTTTAATAAGCATGTTGTCTTTGAATCCCCAGGGGAGTCAAGGAAGTTTGATCCAACCTTCAAAGGGCCAATTCACAACAGGTAAGATATCTGTTTTAGTAACCATCCCCAATCCTTTTTATTGTTGCACAGGATATGAAATTACTAACCCCTCCTCTCCTCTCCTTTCTTAAGGGGCTGCACAGATATCCTCTGCTGCATTCTCTTCATCGTAGCCTTATTGGGGTACTTTGCTGTGGGTATTCTTGGTAAGATTAAATCTTAATTTCCATTTCATTAGAAACAAAGTTTAGGAGAAATCCTACATTTTAATTATTTATGTGTCTGTATCTCCGATCATTGATATTCAGACTTGTCACATGGCTCATCTCTTGTGCATGTGTTCATTTTTCACAAACATTTAAGCTACCCTTGATTCTTAGTGTAAAAGTCACAGTGAGTTTGTATAAATATGAAGAATTTTTAAGAATTAAATCTCTACAAACAGATATCTGCATGTTAAACCATGGCACTGCAAGGTAAATTAACTCTTGGTCTTATGCCCATATTTAATGAATATTGTCTATAATGACTTGAAACAAACATGGCATTTTCCATGTTAACTTGACCATTTACTTTTCATGACAGTTACACGATGCATTACTGCTGACACCACTAAAACCCTTTTTGGACTTTCCAGTCCTGTTTGACCTTGTTCATAAACATGAACTTGTGATTCTTAAAGTGTTTTTCCT
Organism: Cheilinus undulatus; assembly: GCF_018320785.1. Lineage (NCBI taxonomy): Eukaryota > Metazoa > Chordata > Actinopteri > Labriformes > Labridae > Cheilinus > Cheilinus undulatus. Next base: position 15,900,970 of record NC_054868.1, read on the forward strand.
GAATCATTAACTCATTCCAATCCCAGAGAGAACACTCTCACTCTTTGACAGAGGGTGTTGTCAAATTTAAAAGTGCTTACTCATATGCTGACGTGTTAACACTCAGCAAACTGACCTTGTTCAAATGAGGTCGACAAATCCACATCATCTGCAAAGAACAGAGGTAATGTTGGGATCTGAGGACAAACTAAGGCCTTCATCACCTCTGCTCCCTGTAATCCAACCAATGGCTATCAAAAACTGAATCTAAGATTTTATCTTTTATACGTAAATTTGAATATGATTGTGATCTCTAAATGTATCTAAAAGGCTGACAAAAAATCATTATCTTTAACTTTATCAGCTAAAAGAGTATTTCCTCTTAGATGTCCCTTTACCATGTCGGGTCTATAAATTAAGGCACACACACAATGAAATTATGTCCAAAGGTCCAATACTTATGATGGTTACACAGTAAGCCTTGAGAAGTTTGTTACTTATAATGTCATCAGAGATTGGTGCTCCTCATGGAAATTTTTCCAGTTAATGTAGTCAGTTGCTTTCTTTATGATATCAGGTTGACTTGAACTATCTTAATTTGATGCCTGTAGAATTTTTTTTGTTCTGCCTCTTGAATTTGAAACTAATTATAATTTGTGGTAGTATCAACAGATGTGAATCAAAATCTGATACCATAGGTACTGGTACCAACACATGCAATACCTACCGAACTGAAGTACAAGATTGCTTTCGGATATTTATTTTGGTATTTAGCTACCCTGGTACAATTCCCTGGCACGAAATACATTGCGTGATTTATGAGCACTTGTAGATATAGAAACTGCAGTATGAAGATCTTCTAATTGTTTTATTGTCCAGAGCAATGTCTCTGCTCTGCTTACATTTTTTGTTGGCATCTTTTAAAGATATTTCAGAATCATTTGCAATACAGAGACAGTTTTTTATCCAGCTGCAGACTTTGAACACAGGTTTTTTCCCTCTTAAAAGTGTTAATTTAGGCACTGTTCAGGCACTGTTCACATTTAAAACGTATCAGTTTGGCACCAGTATGGAAGAAAATCCAAACCATACCCTACCCCAGTAGTATCTTGGTTAAAGTTAAAGGCCTGCTTTACTGACTGACACTTTGTTAGGTATAAAGTTGGTTTAGAAGCAGAGTCATGATAGATACTTTTCAGTAAATGTTTTTCTTTATCTTATTACTGCCGTGTCGGCTGCTTGTTGTGTTGTCATTGATATTTGTTTACCGTTCCTCATTGTGGTTGTCGTTTTGCTTTTGTTAATGGATTCTTGCTTGCTAACCTCCTTGTCATAGTTTTGCTGTCTGACAGTTTTGCCATGTTACTCCTGAAAACAACCCGCCTTATTACATTGAATCTTCTTGTACTCATTCTCTTTAATATACCTATGATAAGTGTTAGCTAATTGTCATGCTTTATCATTAAAGAGGTTGTAAATCATACATTCGTCAGAAATTGTTTATTTAAATAGCTGCAAGATTAGCATTTGTCATTTTTTATTTATCTAATGTCCACATTTTGAACAATTTGGATTTTTTTTATTGTATAGCCTGGTCTCAGGGTGACCCCAGGAAAGTGATCTACCCCACAGACAGCAGGGGGCAGTTCTGTGGACAAGCTGGAACCCCTCTGGAGTGAGTCAGCTGACAATTATATATACATTAATGTATTTGCTCAGAAATCTTTTACATGCAGATTATCTTATGTAGCAAATATTCTATAATGATGAATTACACTTTGTTCTAATACCTCTGAGATTTTGAGATTCGTGTCTCACTTCAATGTTCTTGAAAACAACAGGAAGAAGCCTCTTCTTTTCTACTTCAACATCCTAAAATGTGCCAGTCCTCTGGTGCTGCTGGAGTTCCAGTGTCCCACTACACAGGTCAGAAACAATATTGACTTTTCTTTTCATTGCATTATTCTCCTCAATCCTGACACACAACATAATTATGGTTGGATGTTTTTATTTGCATTCAGTTATGTGTGGAAAGCTGCCCTGATCGGCATCTGACTCTGGTGAAAGCCAAGTTAGGTGGCAAAGAAGACCGCGAGTACTACCAACAATTCTGTAAAGATGGAGTGGATTTTGCTAAATTGGCAAGTACTTATATAGTCAAAGTACTCAGATCTTATGAATGCCTAAAATGATTCAACGCAATGTACATTAAGCTTAATTGTTGGTTTAAATTATTCAGAGTCCTCCTGAGCTCCTGAGGGATGGCTTGTGTCCTGCCATGCTGATGCCCAGTAAACCTTGTAAGTTAGAAGCTTGTTCTTCCCCAGAAACCCATTTTAGATTCAATGAAGTCACAAGTTTCTGTGCCCAAATATCTGACACTTGAAACTGGTAACTAACACTGATGAACCATATAAATGGATCATGTCCTTCCTGCACAGTCACGCGCCGTTGCCTTCCTGCTCTGGGAACGATGAAAGGCGGGGTGGTGGTGGTGGGCAATGAGACCACCTTTGACGCTGGACAGGGTGTCAACATCAATGCTACAGAGGTGCTGGAGGCATCCAAGTGAGTCCTCTTCTATTGGAATATATGTATTAACTCAAAATGTATAAATAAAAGAACATCATAAGAAAACAAGCACATCAGTCCCTATATTTAGCAGAGAAAAATTGTGTAGAAATCTGAAATTATCATGGAATGCTTCTGAACTGTGTGAGAAAACTCAGCAGCAGTCACATGAATGCTGTAACTGCTAATTTTTCTTTTCTCAGTACTGAAAGGGTAGTTAAAGAATTGTAAAATGACAGTGCCATTTCTTAATATTAAAACAGTTTAGCACTGCAAATTCGGTCCTTTTTGCTAATAGGTGTTGGGTTGTTGGTTTACTCTAAATGAGCCCTTATGCTCTTATTAACACAACATTTGTGCCTTATTTTATTGTTGCTGAATAATTTCTTTGGTTCTGCTTTTTTTAATTCCTTGTGTCTCTGTTTATTTTGTTTGTTTAGTTTATTTTCATTGTTTCTACTGAAGAATACTGTAATTCTTCTTGCATGTTGTGAACAAATATGATGAGTAGTATAGGACTGTTGAAATCTGATGACAGCAGTATTCCATACTGTCAAGACATGCAATGGTTATAAATAAATAAGAAATTAAAAGCATCATTTGATGCATGAGTTGCCTTAGCAGTAATGTAAAGAACTCCATGAACTAATTGTGCAATACTTAAATTTCCATTTGTATTTGTATCTAATAACTTATTTAGTACAGCTTTTACTCTCTCCCTTGATAAGTTTTGTGTCTTACTAGTATTTCAGGAAGTTGACATTTCTATTTTCTTATTACATGTTTTCACATGTTCCCATTTTTACTAGCACTGCCTTTTTCTACATTTTGTTCACCTGAGGACATAATACTTGGCAGATATCCACAGTACTAAATTTGGAAAGTGATGGAGTTTTTTTTTTTTTTTAAATGTATTCCCTTTTGTTACAGGAAATCAAATGTGGTTGTTGAAGCTCGCCAAGTGGCCATGAGGATCTTTGAAGATTACACTCAGTCTTGGCACTGGATACTGCTGTAAGTCTGGCCACTATTGCAGTAACAACAGAACAAAGCAGTGCTGTGTAGAACACACAAAAGACACTAGATAAGTTGTTTTTTAGGTTTAAATCTATAAACCTAGTCTCAATTTACATGAAGAACTGACATCAGTCAAATCTATATTTTTGGGCTGCTCAAATATTCTATTCTATTCTTTAGATAAATGAAGGATGTCCAGTTGTTTAAAACTGACCTCAGCCAACCAATCATTTTACAACCCAGAATTGACACAACTTTCAGTGTCGATACTTAAAACCACTGATGTTTTCACTCTGTGTTCAAATAATGACTATATCCATCCCTTTCAGTGGTCTAGTGATTGCCATGGTTGTCAGCTTGATTTTCATCGTCTTACTAAGATACTTGGCTGGCGTTATGGTCTGGGTCATGATTGTTCTGGTTATTCTGGTCATTGGATATGGTAAGTGTTCAGTCTCAGGAGATTAAGAAGTCTAAATCAGCTTTACTGAAAGAAAGTTCTAAGATATTTATACGGTTCTTTTAGGGATTTTCCACTGTTACATGGAGTTTGCGAGTCTGAAGGGGGAGCCGGGTGCTGATGTTACGATCCGTGACCTGGGCCTGCAGACGGACTTCTCTGTGTACCTGCAGATCAGACAGACCTGGCTGGCTTTCAGTATGTTGAAGCATTGTGGATTTTTTTGATAGGGCTGTATTATTTTTTTATTATTCATATATTCTAATACTTTTACCATTCACAGTGATCATCCTTGCTATTGTGGAGGTCATCATCATCCTGCTTCTCATCTTTCTCAGGAAGAGAATCCTTATTGCAATCGCCCTCATCAAAGAGGCCAGCAGGTCAGTCTCTCCTTTTAATCCTTACCTGGCATTGTGCAGCACAATTTCTTCCACTGTCTCAGTATCTGCTGACGTGCTGACATATTCTAAGTCTATGCTGATCAATATTTTGCAATGAAAATGTATAGTATATGTATTAATGATTTTAAATAGGTTGCGGTTTCCCTTACCTTAAAAGTAATCTAGCATCTTTCAGCTGCTAGATAGACTGACAGCAGAAGGGTGAAGTGGACTACTATCAACTGAACATTATAAAAGCTTTCATCAGGCAAAGAGCAAAATGTTCTCCAACACAAGTCAATAGAAATCAAACCAAATCTAAACCAATACTTAGCAGTATTTAACAATAAATACTTCTAAATATTGGATTTTGATGCACCGAACCACCAGAAAATACTCCAAACAAATGTTAATGATTCTCTCTTTATGTTAGATGTGTATGGGGTGACTGTGGCTCAGTAGTTAACATTTTAGCCCTGCTAAGCTAATGCTAGTTTGATTGTTGTTGTCTATTTCAGAGCTGTTGGCCATGTGATGTCCTCACTGTTCTACCCCATGCTGACCTTTGCCCTCTTGGCCGTGGTGATTGCTTACTGGGCCATCACTGCTGTGTATCCTTTCAGTTTTAAACATAAAAGTCACACCTCGCTGTCATTTTCTTCTTTCCTGACAGTCTTTTTAATAGCTGTATTAATCAGATTTTTTTCTCTTGAGTATGTTATTCAGATCCTCTATGTATATTCAGAGAAAAGATAGGAGAGAACATGTTGAATAAAATATGACACATATGGTAAATATGGTTTCTGGAGAGGCTGTGGCTTCAGGGGCGATTGCAGCTTCATCGATGGCTGTTGCTTGGTGGTACAGTTTCTCGTCTTCCTTCCGGAAGGTCAAAGATCAGATCCCAAGCTCCTGGAGCCACTGGCACTGACACAGCAGTGGGAGCCAAAATGTAGATGAGTTAGAGTGCGTTTTGATATGGATGGACAGTTTACATATCAGCCTCCATTACCTTGTTAATGAGTGTGAATGAGGAAGTTTCACCTGTGGTGTAAAGACGGGTTGAGTGGTCAGATGACTAGAAAAGCTATACAAGTTCAAATCTATTTACCATTTACTGTTTACATGTTAGACAGTAAACAGGTCCAAGCCTGACAAAAAAAGAGAAAAAAAATAACTCCTTGAATTAATAAAATTGATTATATGTCAATTTGAATGATTCTCTAAGTTGCTGACAAAAGCATACTACAGTAATGGCTACATCTTTTTTCTTTTAAGCAGTTATGCTTCTTGTTTGTGGCATATTTCCATAAATTTAGAGATAAACAGATGACTCTAAATGAAAACATTTCAGATATTTCCTCTTGGTGACATAATCTCCTTGACTATTCCAACTAGTTTCTTGTCCACCTCTAATGAACAGGTGTACAAAGTGTTCAACAACTCCGAGTGTGAATACTCACGAGAAACGTGTGACCCCAAGGTATGGTTTAAACACTACTGCCTTATTAAAATGATCTATTTAAAAATTATGCATTCAACTAGTCAAAATATAAGGGCATCTGAAAAAATTAGATCATTGTGAAAAAGGTTCATTTTTTGTCAGAATTTAATTCAAAAAGGGAAACTTACATATATCCTAGATTCATGCAATATTCTAAAATTTGTAGACACTGTTTTGTTGTTTTTTGTTTTTGTGTGCTGAAAGCCACAATCATCAAGACTAAAACAAAACAACTGTGTCTTTGTTATATCTAATCTACGTAAGCTTTTTTTTTAATCCAATTATGGGAACAAATGAACTTTTTCATTCTAATTCTTCAAAATGTACCAGTATATTTTACCTACATTTGACATCTATGATTTATACTTTGATTTATGAAAAGCAAAATCCTGGTTTCTGCTGATTCCTTCTTTTTCCAGACGTTCAACACCTCTAATGCTTCGGTTCAGTGTCCTGACGCAGAATGCCTGTTTGCCTTCTATGGTGGGGAGACCCTCTACCACAAATACCTCATCTTATTTCAATTCTACAACGTCTTCCTATTCTTCTGGTGTGCCAACTTTGTTACTGCCCTGGGCCAGGTCACTCTCTCCGGGGCCTTTGCTTCCTACTACTGGGCCTTCAAGAAGCCTGAAGACATTCCCGCCTACCCCATTTTCTCCTCGCTGGGACGAGCCCTCCGGTTAGAGATTGAATCTCTATTTGTTTGTGCAATTTGTTCACCTGCATGCATGTGTATATGTGTAGTTTTAAAGCATGGAAACCTGAAGTGACCATCGTGTAAAGATGTCTAGTCTACTGTTGCAGGATGAGAGGCAGTTTTTTATGTTAACAATTGCCTTCTGTCTCTTCCTCTTTTTTAGATATCACACAGGCTCCCTGGCTTTTGGTTCTCTGATTTTGTCTATGGTCCAAGTCATCAGGGTCATCCTGGAGTACCTGGATCACAAATTAAAAGGTCAGTAGCCTGTTGCATCAATTTGGATACATTTTGTCTTACAAACCTCAATACTGATAAAATATGCTGTGTAAATTGTCAGTGAAAACAGAATACAACAATTTGCTTAACCTTTCTGATCTGTATTTAGTTTAATACAGCACAAAAACATGATATTTAATGTTAAAACTCATTAACTTTACTGTATTTGAAAATATTCACACATTCTGTATTTGATGCCAGCAAAATGTTCAAAGAAAGTGAGGACAGGAGCATGGTTACTATTATATTAAATCACCTTTTCTTCCAACCACAATCTGTTACATCTCAGAACTGAGGACACTTGTTGAAGTGGAATTTTTTCAAATTCTTGCTTAATATACATCTTAAATTGCTCAACAGAGCAGGTTTTCCATTGTCATATCTGGTGCTTTATAATTTGTCAGACATTTGCATAGGAGACAAGTCTGGACTGCATGCAGGCCAGTCTAGTATTCATAGTCTTTTATTGTAAAGCCATGTTGTAATAACCCATGCAGAATGTGGCTTGGCATCATCTTACTGAAATAACCAGGCACAGCGCTGAAAATGACGGAATGGATCGAAGCATGTGTTGTTCCAAAACTTCTATGTACCTCTTAGTATTAATGGTGCCTTCACAGAAGTGCTAGTTACCCATACCATACTAAAAAAAATACTGACCTTCTTAAAAAATGTCTTCAATTTATTACAAGCAATTGATTTAAGTTTATTTAACCCAAATTAACAAGTTACATGAAGTTAATTTGAGATGCAACTTATTTACTTGAGTAAAAAAAAAAACTTAAAGCAATTACTTGTTACAAGTTGGAGCAATTCTTTTTATTTAGGTCCAAAATCTGAAATGCTCTGGGTGTTTTGATTGACGGTTACTCTTTGCATGGTAGAGTCTGTACTCACAGTACATCTGCAGATACAATGATTTACTGTTTCAGCTGAGGATTGTTTTCTGAAGCCCACGTTGTGATACAGGATGTAGAGAATTCATTGTAGGTTTATGCCTTGCCCTTACATGCAGACATTCTTCATATTCTATGAATCTGTTGATGATGTTATGGACTTTGGATGGTGAGATACTCATAATTGCACACTCAGGAACATTGGTCATAGCTGCTTTTTGCCCCTGTAGTCTTTCACTGTGTAGAGAATCCAGCATCATTGCTGATTTTGAATGACTGAGCCTTTTCATCAGGGCTCCCTTTATACCCAGTGGACCTGTCCCTTTTTACCAATTGACTTAGGGTGTTTTAAGCATTTCCACAAGTTTCCCAGTATGTCTTACTCCTGTCTCAAATTTTTTGGAACATATTGCAGGCATCACAATATACGTATGCCCTCAAAGGTTTAGTAGTTTGAACATTTCATATATTGTCTTTGTCCTGTATTCATTTGAACATAAGATAACACTGATAACATCAAAATATTGTGGCAGAGCTGTATTTTTTTTAATTTCATGTGTTTAGTCTGTAGAAAGTGTTTTTTAGTGTGGCATTTATTTACAGTTGAGCTTCATCTGTTAAGAAATGTCTCCTAATAGAGACGCAGTTGAAAATAACTCCTTTTGACTGTCATTAATCCATGAACTAAGTGGATGGGCTAGGTGTAAGACTTAGGTCTTAATTTATGCCAAGGTTAGAAGTATCACAACTGGTGCAACTCTATAAATGTTAGTTGTGCGTAAACTCTGTGATATTAGAATTTATGTAATCTAGGCTTCATTTGAACTCACGCGTAGTTGGTGAAACCCACTTTGAAACTGTGCATTCCTCAAAATACCTGCCCCTTTATACATTATACAAAGATGCAATAAGACTATTGTACTTGAGTAAAAGTGCAGTGACATTGGTTAAAAAAATTCTCAAGCAGGAATACAACTAGCCTATAAATTTACACTAATAAAAGTAAGAAGTATGGGTGGAAAGGTGTTATTTACTAATTAGATTTACTCAAATTACTGTAGCTGAGTTGTCTTTTTGGGTACTTGTACTTTTTGAATACATTTTGAAATCAATTTTACTTCTACTTAAGTAAGTTAAAACCAGAGTTACTGTACTTTAACATATGTACAGTATTCGTGTACTTTTTCCACCTTTGTTGACTACACAGCAAAACAGCTGTTGTACACAGCAAAAACTAGTGTTGATATCTCAGGGTTAAACATTTCAGAGTTGATTTTAACTCCCAAAGTGTAATTTTAACTTCAGTCTGAGTGAAATGGTCTTCAGTGTCAGAGTTGTTTGACAGTGTTGATCCACCAGTGTTAGTCCAACTCTGTAAAGATTCAATTAATCTAAACTCTACCCACTGCCATTTCATATCTGGGGTGTGTGTGTGCAAAGTTCCCCATCATGTGGACTTGGACTTGAGCTTGTATAGCGCTTTTTTAGTTGTCCAACTACTCAAAGCTCTTTAACATTGCAGGTCACACCCTTTCACTCCACATTTATACACTGATGGCAGAGGTTGTTGGCCATCCCATTGAAATGCATCCATGCACATTTACACGCCATTGACGAAGCAGTAAAATCAAATTTGGGTTAAGTGTCTTGCCCAAGGACACATCAAACATATGACTGCATAAGCTGGGGATCGAACCCACAACATTGGGATTGTAGGATAACAGACTGAGCAATAGTTGCCCCAGAGTGTTTCGTTGTGTTTAGATGTTTCCTGTTGTACAATGACCTCTGCTGGGATTCCTTTGCTCATGTTCCCTGGTGGATTGTTGTTGTTTATATAAGACACATTTGCACCATGTGTGTAGTTATCCACTGAATTCCTGCCAGTGGTTTGTGGTGCTCCCAAAAGACACAAAGTGTGTATTCTTCATCAGTATGAATGCCTTGCTATGAGGTTGACTCTGTTTTGTTGTCATCAGAGGAGACCCACCTTTCCATAGATTTTCAAGAGTAACTGTAGTTCTGTCATACTGTAAAATATCTAACACTTTCAAAAGTGTAGTTTAACTATATGTCGTGTGGACCGATATAGACAGTTTTTAAGTGTTAAATTCAACCCAACATTTCATTAAAACCGTCAATTTTGCTGTGTATTTTACTTTATTAGGCTATAGAGTTGTGACTTTATCTGAACAACTTGGTTAGAAATGGTTCTTTTGTTGTTCTTGTCACAAAGGAAATTATTTTACTGTACAACTCCTCTGTAGCTACCCAGTACTTAAAATAAGCTTTAAATTAAATTATTGTAAGTTTTACTTGAGTGGATATGTAGACCAGTTCTTTTACTTTTACTTAAGTCAATTTTTAACCAGAGAACTTTTTACTTGAGTACAATAGTCATGTTCTTTATCCGCCTCTGGTAAAAAGCATTCCGTTTAAAGTCCAATGAAATTACTGAGTACTGATTAGCTACTAAGGAGGTGTAAAGTAAATCATGATCTTTCAGCATTGGCAAGAACAACATGAGAATATGGATCTCCAATCAGTTTATTAAGGTTGTGTTAGACCCATAGACTGTAAAAGGTTAGACCTTAATAATAAAGTGAAATGAACAGCTGGTTTGGGATGTGATGTGGAATACTTCTCTCACCATGCGCAACTGTGTAGTCAAAGCAACAACAACTACTGTTCAGTTTCATGTAATTTAACAGAAAACTATAACCTCTTTGTTTTGATTTTAGTTATAGTATTTTTACTCAGTAATTGATGTTTTTGATATCTAATGAAGTAAAATACTCCCTCCAAAATATACTTGAAAGTAAAATTCTGATTTCAAAATGTATTAAAAAAAATACAAGTACCCAAAAAAGTTACTCAATTACAGTAATTTGAGTAAATGTAATTAGCCAACTCTGCCATTATACATAGAAGTTCCTTAACCCATGTAACAGTTAGATTTTTCCTTGTTTTAACACTCATCACCTCTCACTCTCATTTATACCCTCCAGGAGCTCAGAACAAGTTTGCAAAATTCCTGCTAAGCTGCATGAAGTGCTGTTTCTGGTGTCTGGAGAAATGCATTAAGTTCCTTAACAGAAACGCCTACATCATGGTGAGTTCATAAAGCCAGCCTCAGCATTTTAGAGATGTTAAAACTGCAGTTTTCAGGATGTTAATTGATTTTTTTCTCCCCAGATTGCAATCTATGGAAAAAGTTTCTGTCCCTCAGCTCGAGATGCATTTTTCCTTCTAATGAGAAACATTATTAGGTCAGTTTCATTTTGTATTATGTATATATTCATTCTTGAAAGATAACTGAACAAGTTATGCAAAATGTAAACTACTGTTATGTACAGCTTGACTTCCTCTCATTATTTATTCTGTGCACTTCATCACAGGGTTGCTGTTTTAGATAAAGTGACAGACTTCCTGCTGTTCCTTGGGAAGCTGCTAATTGTTGGAATTGTCGGTATGAAACCTTTAAACTTTAGACCTAAACTTTAAACTTTCTGAGTTTGAGAGTGCTCTGTCTTTGTCTTTTGTTTAATTTTCTTTTTTTTCTGCAGGTATCTTCTCCTTTTTTTTCTTCTCTGGAAGAATCAAAGCAGTGGAGGATGCTGCTCCATCCCTTAACTACTACTGGGTGCCAATTCTGGTGAGAGACGATTCATTCAGTCTGATTAGAATGTCACTTGAGAGCTTTATAGACGCAGCAGAGGACTGGATGAATTTGTAAAGACTTGATCATTTTCTTCGCACAGACACTTGTGGTTGGATCGTACCTCATTGCCCATGGCTTCTTCAGCGTGTACGCCATGTGTGTTGACACACTGTTCCTGTGCTTCTGTGAGTACCTTTTCATTCAGCTATGTCTCCTGTACATTTGCTACCTTTTCCTATTTTAAGCACTGATAAGTCTTCTCCTTTTACTCTTTTGAGATACTGGCTTTTTTCTTCCTGACATGTTTCTGATTCTTCTTCTCTTTGTCTCATTTCTCCCATTAATTTCATTTCACTTTACTTTCATACATTCCCTTTATTTCGTTGTTTCATTTCCCCTAATTTCCAATTAACCCAATCAAAAATACAAAATACACATCCGACTCTAAAAAGGCGAGGACTTAGAAAGAAACGATGGCTCATCTGAAAGACCTTACTTCATGTCCCCTGAGTTGCACGAGATTCTCTCCAAAACAAAAAGGCTGGAGGAAGATGGTGTTGATCAAGCAGATTCTGCAAAACAAGCAAATGACATAAAACTGGAAGAGGAGACCCCTCTCCAACAGGAGCCTGACGGAGAGATCCAGTTGAAACAGCAGACTCTGCTGAAGCAGGACAATGAAGAGGAACAGCCTCTGCAGACCAAAACAGATGTAGAAGAGCCGAAAGAGGAGAAAAGTGAAGAACAGAAAGTGAGTCAGACAGAGGAGGTGGAAAAGAAAGAAGAGGTGGGTGCAAAAGAAGAAGCAGGAAAACAGGAGTTGATACAGGAGGAAAAGACAGAGAAAGCATCGTCTCCAGCTGAGGAGGCTGTGAAGGAGGAGACTGAAGAAAAGAAAGAGGAGAAAGAAAACATAAAAGAGGAAAATCCTCCCCCCACTCCACAGGAATAGATATTTGATGTCAGGGCAACAAAAATACATAAATAAATAAACAAACCAAGCTTGGTAAACCTCATAAAGCATAAAGAATGAAAACTGTACCTAGAGCTATGTGATATGGACCTGTTAAATGTATGGCATACAACAAGCTAAACTTCAGAACGCCTGCTTAGAGTGGTGTGCCATTGTGCTTGAGAAGGTCTTGATTGTGTTGTGAACGGTAATGCAGGTCAAAAGCCCAGTGCATCTCTGTAGCTTGAAATAAATGCTCTCTTGTGTTGGTTTTAGAACAGTGTTGGTTTTTATATTGTGAAGATCTGTAGAACATTGTGAGTGCTGAACCTGTGCCTGATAACTGTCACTAATATTTGTTGTTAGAATCTTGTTAATGAATGCACTACAGAACCACTCAGTACCATGTTTACAGTCAGAACAAACACTTCATCATTGATAGTGAATCTTTTTCACTGTTTACAATAATACCAGCTGACGCCAAAATGTTACGGACATATTTGATATACTGTATGAATATTGGATCTTCTTTTCCTATGGAACTTGTACGTATATATACAGCAGTGTATGTCTTTTATGTATTTTTTGGCTCTGGTCTTGTAGAGACCCTTGCCAAGATGAGATCCCATGTATTGTATTGCCACCTACTTGCCTTGGTATTTCAGACTGGTGTAAGTCCTGTGATTGTGTGGCCATGACGCAGGAATCGTGACCTCTCTGCAGACCCTCCGCCCTCCACAGTTGTATATTTAACCCACTTGCCCTGCTCTGTCTCTGTCCTCTTTGTATCCCTCTCTCTCCCTCTCTCTTTCTAAGTGCTGCATGGTGTTTACATGGCCTCCTGAATGCTCTAAACTAACATCTTAAATCTCTGGATGCTTTTGTATCTTTTATCTTGTATGTCACTTCGTGAAATATGTAAGCTGATTTTCCACTGAAATAACTGATAACATTCCGTATTTATTGGATGTAAATTTCAATTAAAGCTGATCGTATTTAATCATAGTTCTTTTATGGGTATGCATGTGTTTTAAGGTGTGTTTTGGCATTTGGATGCAGCTGAGTTTTTATATCATGCTTTTGATTTTTTTTTCTTAACGGGGCATTCCAACTGTTTAACTTAACAAATCTCTTCAGTATAGTATTGTGTTTAGCTTTTGAGAATTACTTCTTTTTTCTGAATATTTACAGTTTTAACAAAATGTGTACACTCTAAGGATTTGGGACTATAAAATTTCTTGAAAAGCTTTATTTATAAACCAAAGGCCCTGTGGTAAAAAAAAAAAAAAGTGTCCTAATATGTTAAAAAAAATTGAGATGCATTATGGGAAGTGTTCTTTTGGGACTAATATAAAGGACTGGAATAATTGACATTGTAGACAATTTAACCAAAGAATGATTTTTCCATTTTTTTTATTGAAGATGTATTAATCACTAATTCTATAATTTTACACCTTAAATAAGTCCAAGAACATATTCCCCTCTATCATCAACATAAAGTATGCTTTACTGTAAACTATACTCATGCTTACAAGGAAACCAAGCACTTTTTGGCTGCCTAAAAATAATTTTTAACTGTCTTTTTATGGACGTGCAATTCTAAGGTGCTGGAGTCTCCCTTTCAACTTTAATCAGCTAAAAGTCAATGTAGATAACAGATGTACAAACCATTAACTCAAAAGCAGTTGGACTCCTATGCAGTATGGGCATGCTGTCAAGAAAATGTTTCTTAATTGCTTGTGTCCGTGTCACAGTGGAGGATCTGGAGCGCAATGATGGATCAGCAGAGAGGCCGTATTTCATGTCCCAGAACCTGCTCACCCTCCTGAAGAAGTCAAATGAAGAGCCTAAAAGTGTAGATTAAGCTACAGCTGTTGTATATGTGAGTGTGTTTATGTGTTTGTGTTTGCTTTTATACATGTGGTGAAATCTGAACAAAAGGAGAATATCAGTATTTCCTGTGCTACAATGTATGTACAGTATGTTTGTGCCTAGTTGTCGATGATAATTTTGTATTCTGTTACAAAGCCTTAAACCATTGCTCCCTGTAATTGCCAAACACGGGTGTCACATGTATATATACAGAAGGACTATGGGGATGTGATTAACAGGTAAACTGTTGGCTAAGCAAGGAAGGGCCTGCGTTAAGAATTGTTCATTGTTCACTGTTCATTTTGTCATTTGATTGTGATTTTGAAATGCAGTCCTCATAAGTATTGTGGTGGTGTGTACAGAAGTGGGTATACTCTACACCACTGGTCCTCATGGAAGCTGCCAATGGTCCAGAATCTTTCAATGAGATCTCCACTTGAGGCCTGGTGTTGAGCTGTTGCACTGTTTTAAACAGATTCACCAAAGTTGCTAAACTGTATTACAAGCTAAGTTTGTTAGTAAATGCCTTCAGAGATTAAAAATGACCCAAGAGTTTAATACTTGGACTGTCAGTCTTTCCATTTTGTTGTATATTAATAAAAATTTAAGTTGCCATTTAAACGTTTAAAGTTGAAAAATGTCATGTGTTTAATAGAGTAGTAGAGCCTTTTCAACATTATTAATGGAGATCAGGCAATGTAGCTGTAACCCACAAAAAAAAAATAATAATAATAAAAAAATAAAAAATAAAATTAAATCCACATCACATTTTGAAATATGGGTTAGGCTTTGTGATGACACCCATTATCATCAGTATAGTGATTTTGGAAGTTGCATTTTACCTTAAAAAATTCCAGCCATCTTTAATGGCATTTAAATATTTACAGTGTGTAAACAGGTCTATCAAGAATGAGCTACTGTATATTATGGGGATATTAAAAGTGCTGGTGTCTGATGTTGTAGAAATTGATTTATATAATATTATCTGGGTTGTAACTGAAACCAGAAATTGGACTTTTACATAGTAAAAAATAATAATTTGTGGATATCTGAAATTGAATTCCTGACATGAATGACAAAATGGGCATATTATATATTTTTTTCAAGAATCTGGTTCCCTTTGCCAAGAATAGAAATTTTGAAATAGAATTTATATCTGAAAGTCATTTTTTTCAATTCTAACATTTAATATTAAGCCACATACAAAATATGTGTAAAATGTAGCTGGAAGAAAGTTTTTGTTTATAACCTTAAATTACAATTCTGACACGCGAGATAGATATAAAGACAATAGCTTCACCTCTGTAGAATTGTTGGTGCAGCAGTCGGCTGAAACCAACAAGACAGACAGGGAAAGATGGCACAAATAAATAGCACAAAAAGGAAGGGAATTTGTGTTTGGCAGATCATTTCTCAATGCTTCTGGCAATAAATATACTATTGGAAAGCCTGTTTATAGCCCTTGTAAATAGTGCCAAATTTGTAAGGAACATACATTTGTGGGAAGAGCAGTAGAACTAAGAACAGTATGTGGGTTACGCCTGTGGAAATCTTTTTGCCAAACATCCTATTCTAACCCTACACCTAACAGAGGCAACACTTAACTGTGTGGCTCAATATGAATCACATGTCCCACATGTCTACATTGACTCAATAATATTCCAGTTTATCTTATTCTCAATAAACAGATATTTTAAAATGTAAAAAAAAACTGTAGGAAACGGAGAAGACTCCTTTTGTTTCGTGACGTTTTTTCATCAAGGCAGGACGGACAACACGGGGTTAATTTGATTCTGAGCCCTAGGTTTTAGTTTACATGTTGCCAAGCAACACAGAAGACTTAAGGAGGCCTTCCTTTTGGCCAAAGCAGCAGCATGTGAGCATAATTTTCTTTGTATAAGTTTACAACGACCATCGATCATGGAAATGCCGTTCAGTGGCACATTAAAATCTCCCCTGCATGACCGAATAACGGAGATGCAACGGAAAATTCAACTGTTGGGTAAGTTTGTTTTGTCTTTGTGGGGATTTCAGGAAATGCAGGGGTGTAGACTACATTTCTTCATATAACTGCGCAGTTTACTAAGCTTATCATTTTACTAAACCTAATTTGACAAGTAGCATCTGGTTTTGCCCAAGTATAGGTGAAACTACGTAAATGAACGTAGAATACGTTCTGCATCTTTTGTTGGTCTATCTACCTTTTCCACTAGAGGGCGACAGAACTGCGTACTATGAGAGCTCCCAGTCTGCCATTAAAAGGAACAGAGATACTATACTCCAGCTAAGGCAGGAGAACAAACTGCTGTACAAAAAACTGGCAGAGGCAAATGCTGTAAGTCTCCATGGTATAGAGCCTTTCTCGAATAAGTGGAATAAATACTAACTGACTTTACAGTCAATTCTTTAGCTGAATGTTTGTTTATTTTGGTGTGTTGTCCTTCAGGGTGATAAAAATGTGATCAAAGTGGCTTTTCGTAATAGAGGCTTGGAGAAGGAGACCTACCGCAACATGTCAGGGAAGGTGAGAGTGAGTAACTATACACCGATGTTAAGGCTCATAGCAGCATAAGAGAATTTATTTCATTCATATCAGAATCAAAAAGCACATTCGACTACAATATCTTCACTAATTGAACTCTGCCCACTCTTACACCCATGTTTTTATGTAAAAAATGCTACAACAGTAGAACTAGAAAAGGCCTCATTGAAATGTTCTTGCTCACTGCCTGTGTCCCTTTTGCTTTCACACAATCTCTCTATCATTTTCTCAGACAGCTCTTATGACTCTGGACCAGAGTGTGCTGGCCAAGATGAAACGTCTCAATGCCCTAAAACACACCACTCAGACCAAGCAGCGCCACCTGGAGGACTTGAAAATAGATTACCAGAGGATGAAACCAGATCAGAGTACCAGAGCCTGGCCTGCTGATGCTCATCCTGAGATTAAAGGGGAAGATTCCATGGTAGTTGCCTGTTCAGCACACAGAAACACTGAAACACCCATTTTATTGTTTTTGTTCATTCAACTTTTATTTTTGTATTCAATTGTCTACAATCTAGTTTGTTTGTGTGTGTGTCTCACGTCATCAGAATATGCGAGCACTGAAGAACAGCCTGGAAAAAACCCAGTTTAAGTGCAAGGAGGCAGAGAGCATCATGGCTAGTTATCAAAAAGTCAAACGTCACCTGCAGGTAAGTTCAGCCTTATGCTAATGTTTGTATCATAACTGTTGATAATAGCACTGGGATAAGAGATTTATCACTGTATTGTTTGTCCACCGTCTACAGTAAGCCCTATCATATGTGTGCATGATAAGTAAATGTTGATGACACACATTTGATCTCTTCTTCCAGTGCCCTAGCTTTACCTTGATTTGCCTCTATCATTCTCGCTCCTTATATTTTAAAGAATCATTTCTCAAAGTAGACATCAGCAATGCTGGACATCACTCAAATTTTACACTTTGTATTTGTTTTATTTTGTTATCATGTTAATCAACATTTTAAGGGGTTTTCATTTCTTGAACACAACAAAATGGTGAGTGATCTTAAGTAAAAAAAAAAAAAATTAATGCAAAAGCCATAACGTAACAGCTCTAATGATTTTATCGTACTGACAATCTTAAGTTTGTCACAGTAATTCTCTGCTTCAGTGTTTTCTGTCCTAATAACACCAGCCAACTCCCTTTCCTCTTTAGGATGAGGCTCTCACTTTCCAGGGCCAGCTGGACAGTCTGGAAGCGGAAATCCTGAAGCACAGAGAGGAACTAAACAGCATGCAGTCCATGAACACGGTTGCCCAGCTCTCTAAAGAAGCTGCTAAGGTGTTCTGCAAACCCTTCTGATATCAGTTAAAACATGCAGATTTTCAACTAAAGGCATCAGAAGGATGGTTCACTCTCTTTTACTGCTATTAGTAATGTGCCTCTTTTTTGGATGTGTTTGTACAACTTACAATGTGTGTAACAATGCACCAAATACATTTAATCCCATCATTTAAATATGTTAAATGTATTCGTCTAAACTGCTAGACAGTAATGATCACCCGAGGCAATATTGTGTCTGAAAAAGCCATTGTGAGAGTATATCATCATAATTTTTTTTGTCACACTCTTTCCCCTATGTTTTGTGCTGTGCTTCCCTTCTTGTCCATCTAAACTTTCCTTTCTTCCTCCTACAAGGCAGAGTTACAACAGCAGGAGGAATTGCTCTACAAGGAGCGCAAGGAGAGAGAGCGTATTATAGCTAGCTACAGAAAGAAGGTTGAGGAGCACAAGGCCCAAGCTGAAAAAGTTGATAGAAGGGTGAGAATTACATGGTGATATAAACATAAACAAAAAATATATAAATATGTATGATACTGTGAATTTCCAGAAAACTATTAAGTGTATTGTTTTGTACTTTGTAAACTTCAGAGAGCAACTATGCAGCCGGATGAGCTGAGCAGTGAGGCCCAGCGCAGCAGCCCTAGGATACCATGTGAGGAGGAGAAAGTGATCTCAATTTTTGAGGAGGCCTTCCAACGCATTAAGGAGGCTACTGGAGTCATAGATATACAGGTAGACATATGGAGGGAGACCAACTTGTTGTTGATTAAGGTCTTCATGACTCTACCATTGGTATTTATGTAAAGGTTTGTCCTTGTTCATTTGTGCAGGAGATAGTCGAGCGCTTTATATCGCAGAAGGAAACACACCAACATTTGGAGACGTTAAAGGAAGAGAATGAGATGGAGCTGCAGCAGCTGAAGGAGCAAAAGAAGCTCCTGAACCAACAGTTTCAGGATATGAAATACTCTGGAGAGGCTAAACTCTCCAGGTGAGGTAGTTACACAGTGGTAGTTGACTGAGGTGACCATGCATGCAGCTGCATTATGATTATTCTCAAGCATCTACCTTTTTCTCTGTGGTTTTACTAGAGACCAACAGATTCTGGAGGAGTGTGAGCAGCAGCTGCAGGCTCAGCAGCGGAGGTGTGATGCCAGTGAAGAGCGCCTGGATTGGCTTGTTAAAAGCCTCGGTACAGTCCGAGCTGGAGTGGAGCATCTTGCTGACAAACTTCAACACATCACGCTGGTAATTATATTACTGGTTTGACTGTTAAAGTCCCCCCACATGAAGATACCCATCTGTGTGTTTTTTGACTTTGTTTTTGTCAATATTACAACCAAGTTTGTGTCTACTCACTACTCCCCCACTTTTGTGCAGACTGAGGAAGCAGGGGTAGAGGCGTCTCAGGACTCTGATGATTCTGTGGTGGAGCTGATGTCTCAGTGTGAGCTGAAGCTGCAGTTACTGCATGAGGAGCTTCAGGGAAAGGATCGAGCTGCAATCATGAAGGAAATGGAGGAAGAAGAGGTAAACTAAGGCAACTCAGCACTTATCCAGCATTAATTTGGTTTGAAATCCAGGTGGTGTTGATAGAAAGGGTATTCAGAATGGGTTTGCCATTGCAGAGATAGAAATTATGAAATCTTAGATTCTTGTGAGCAGTTTGAGAGACAGATGTGTGAGAAAACACAGTGGCTCAGGAACATGCTGACAATGAGCCAAGACTGGCACATTACAGACATGCTCGTTCATGCTTTTTTTTCTTTTAAAACATTACTGAATATCAAATAAAATAGTTATTTATTTTGTTTTCTACAAAAATGTCTTCATAACTGAGAAAATGGTATAGGAGCGGTTTTGCATTCAGAAAAGTGTCTGATGGGATGCCTAAAGAAGATCACGTGAACCACTCAGTCTCCCAGTATTGCTCTGTAACTAATTAGGATAAAGGAGTATTGAAACTAGTTTGCTGAAAATGCTACTTTAAAAATAAATTCTGGTTTAAGAATTGGTGAATTGGTGAATGATCCAAAATGTAACAATGCCTGAAAATGTAATAAAATTTGCACATAACTTGATCGAAAATGTAATAAAAGCCAATAATGTTATAACTTCACCAATAATGTAATAAAATATCCTGACTGATATTGTGATAACATTTTTACTGATAATGTAATACTTGACAGATAATTTAATATATATATATATATATATATATATATATATATATATATATATATATATGTATATTCATTTTCAGTCCAGAGTTCTACATTTTGTGTTTTAAGACTCTAAGAATGTTATATACACTGGATTTGAAACAACAGAATGACTATGGGGTTAAATTGCAGACCTTGAGTACCATACAGCCATATTCACATGTGCAAATACTCAGGGACATGTAACTATATCCTGGTCTTCTGTCTCAACTCATTTTTCTGAGAACATATCAGATCAGAGAGTGTGGAACACTTAAGATCATCTACTGATAGCAGTGATGATCAGATTTAAATTTAGATGGGTTTGATGTAACTCTGACCCAGTTATTTCAGAATCAATTCATCTATGCTAAGTTCATTTTAGCATCCCTACTGTCAAACATCACTAAGGAAACAGCCACTGATAATGGTATGTATTGATGGAAACTATGATAAGGGTTTCCATAATGGAATATAAAAAGTCTACATCCGACATTGAATCAGTGATAAATAAATTTGAACCGCATTAATATAAAATCTACTTTATAATCAATCAAGAACTTTATTCAATCAAGAACTTTTTTGGTCCCCAGGGGCGATCAAGAGTTAGATATGAACTAAATAGCATCAATTAAATAATTATGTTGGTATTAAACATTAAAAAGTAATATTTTCAATGAATTGTAGCAAGCCATGTTTTTGTTTCTTGTAATGTTAATAGTGTAATATATTTTACTATAAGTTGAGTTTTTAAATGTGCATCTAATTGTTACTTTGAGCAGTTCTGCACCAGGATTGAGGGGAAGCTGCCACCATATAACACCCGTGTCAGGCTGCCTGATGACCCAAGTGTAGACCTCTTTCAGGATGGTAAGTTTGCAACCACACACACGCAAAGTTAAACATTATGACACAAGTAGGTGGTTAAATTCTGTTCCATACATTTTTTTACACTTTATTTATAAACAAGTGTCATATAACAGAATAAGACACTGATAAATACACATCAATAAAAGGTTATGGACAAACAGTCCAATTTTCAGGAAATTCCTTTAAGGATAGAAAACAAAACATAGAAACAACTCACAGGCAAATCTTCACATGGGATGACAAACAAGCAGGAAAGAGTGCACTCTTTTTAATATTCTCAGATATTAATAGGACAGATCAACTGTAGTAAAATGAGTTCACAGTTTCAGTCCAGGTACATTTTTCACACAGTTCTAGACAGATCTCAGATTTTGTAGTATTTGTTAGTAGCTCCATTCAGGGTGCATCTGATTTTGTCTAGTCTGATATTCTGCATCATATCTTTAATCCATTGGTTGTGTGATGGAGGCATTGCATCTTTCAATTGAAACAGAGTAGCATGCCCAGTGATTAAAGAAGAAAAAGCAACAACCGTCTGATATTGGGCTAAAGTTAGGAAATATTCTTGCAGGTTTGGCTTTTGAAAATGCAGCTGATGTAGCACTTTAAACTGTATTAAGGCATGTCTGTACAATCAGAGGAGGAATGGACCCCTGAGAGTGCTGAGTCCCTCTCCTTATTTTGACAGAGGGGCCCCTGCACCATTTTCCCATTGCTCCTGAATATAAGATATAGGGGGATTATACTTATCTATTATATAATTGTATATCATTGAAACCCTGCCTTTGCTTAGTGTGTTGACCTTTGACAAAGAATCTAGACAGGACAACGGGGGTATGGATAGGAAGTTTACCCATTTTACTTCACCATACATTCCTTCTTTTTGTGTCTCAGATGATGAGAGTGAAGAGGATGAACCCGACATCATCTCCCGGGAGGCACTGAAGCGTCAGTCTCAGCTCATCATTGACTCCAAATCCAAGAAGAAGCCCTGGAGGAAGAAGAAGGGCAAGTTCTGATCCTGAACCACAGCCTCAAGGCACCGGATAAATAAAAGCTTTCAACCAAAAGTAAATAAAAGAATGAGAGCAGCAACAACTTACCTACAAAGTTTCTGTTTAGTCTTTAAATGTTAAACTTCTGCAGCATTTATGTGTTGTAGTGGTTGCAACAAACTTAAGTATTGTGTGAAAATACCTACAATATGCATATTTTAAGACTTATTAAAGGAGAATAATTACCATTGTTTCTTATAAACAGATATATTGCACCTTCATATCTACTTACTTGTTTTATGAGGATTTTTGTTTTGTTTTGATGGCAGTAATGTCCCCTTCCAACTGTTATTATGCTCCACCTCTTACCATCATTCAGAAATCCAGCCTGTGCCTCAGGGATGCTAATAAAACATTGAAAACACTGCTCCACCCTGTCACATATTTTATTATCTTGCCATATGCTGCATTGCAGGTAACTTGTTCTGATCTAAGCCTCTTTATGTGGAAAAAAGAAAATGAAACATCGTCTTCCTGATAGTTCAGAGCAAATGCCTGGGATGAATGCAGTCTTGATTTGATGGGTGGATGTAACGATACTAAATGTGAAGATAATATGTCCTAGTGTTAAACATAAATGAGATGTGATGCAGCCAACACCAACACTTGAACAATCTCTGCTATGTTAAGCATCTCTACAATGTTTTTGCTCTGTGAAATGTTTCCTGCTTGGAAGAACAATTCTAAATACCAGAATGTTAACGTTTTGTATGTCACGAGATTCACAAATAATATGAAAAAATAAAAATATATAGGTCACAGGTCTGTTAATGTTTAGGTCATAATTATGTCTTAAGGGCCCATTTCTGTCTGAGTGCATGTGAGTGCACTTTGTAAGGCTAGAAGAAAATAGTGACTTTTTGAGCCCAACAAATAAGGTTTTCTTTATTCTATGTTCAGCACTTCTCTATGTTTTTAAAATGCAAATACGATATCAAATATTCCGAATGAGTGTCTTTGTGTTTTGAGTGATTGTAATTTCACAGTTTGTGAGATATGGATTTTTTTTGTTTCCTTTGGTTATGAATATGTTTTGCATTCGCTTCTAATTCTATTTATGTTGTTGTATGAGAAAATGATAACATCTTAATTAAGTTCTAAAAATGTTAAAAACCCTAGTGTTTGTCTAATAGCATTCATTTAAATCAAGATGGAGGCCTGCTCTTACTTCCCTCTTTCCATGCCCCATGACACAGAATTAGTCATCAGAAAGCCTACAGGTGATCTAATACAGAAAGAAAGACAACAAAATGATCACAGATCAAGTTTAAAAGCATGACATATATTTTTGTCATACAAAAATATAAATTTAGTACAAAAGTTCCCTTTTTGAGCTAAGTTACATGTGTTAGACTTTCTGGAAGAAAATGTGTGTAGACAAAAAGAAACAGGCTACAAATATTTTTACTACTTGTATATTAAAATTTGTGACATCTACTTACTTGAGACATAAAACTGAAATTAGAAAATAAGATACGTCAGATGTGTAAAGGCAACTCTGCAGTGCTAGGCCTTTATAAATGACGCCAGATGTAATTATTAATGGTCTCGTAAGATATCATAAAAAGGAGACTTATACTATATGACACGTAAACCCAGAATCTCTTATCATGTTGGACAAACATCAGCTATTAGATATGCCAGAAGAACGGCCAATAAATAAATCCGTGCTCATTTATCCTGTGTGAGAAGCATTATTTCTACTGGTGCGTTTTTGACCAATCATAAGAGGGGGCGGGCCCCTGGGACTTGCGCAGATTTTGAATGGCTGCCAGCAGCGTGAGTGAGCTTCCTTCACATCTCTTACCACCTGTCTTCCCACACAACATGATAGCAGTCTGTGTAAGTATGAAATGGTCTTACTAGTGAAATTTGTAAGAGCACCGTCCTCTTACCCATCAACATTTAAGAAATATTTATTTCATTAACGCTTTTAGTAGCAATCTTGTCTGTTGCTTTTAATTAATTTGTAACTCCTCACACAAGAACGAATCAGGACCGTAAAACATTTCCTTGCACTTTATTTAAGCAGATTCAAAGCATCCATTTGTTATTTTTAGTCTTTTAATCGCTTAAAGGTTAAAGCGAACTCTGGGGCAGAGAGGTGGTGCCTCATATTGATAAAGAGAGCACTGAGCTGGAATGATTGGATGTGAAGTGCAATCAAAATGGGACGCAAATATGTATCACTGAGAGTCTACAGCCAAACAGGGAGGAGGCCATTCCATCACACACATAAAAATACACTCACACACATCAGTGTGTGTGCAGAGAATCATCCCACACAAACACACAGAACAATCAGTCCTCGGTGATACGTGCCAGAGTCTCTCCCGTCCAACTTTCGCACTGTCTCTGCTTGAATATTCTGTCTGGACAAATACAGCTCTCACCATGGACTTCATCAGGATACAGGAGACGGAGATTCAACAGAAGTAAGGTTACAGTTAAGTGACTATTCGTAATGGTTGTTAGATTTTGAATTTCTTTACTGTGTTATTTGTTTGTTTTTGTTGTTTTTACGCTGAGACATCTTGTGTTTTTTAGGGATGCCGGAAAAGCTATGTTTTTGTAATAGGTCTGGATTTCGAGAATAATTGATGCTGTTGAATGTGTGTATTGTGTAACTTGCATTTTAGTAATTGATGCTCATATGAAGCACTGACCAGGGACATCTCTTTATAGTACCATACGCTGTTAGTGGTATTGGTGGTGATTATGTGGAGGATGTTCAATAGCAGTTAAAGTGGTCTATTCTACATTTAGAGCTTTTTCAGCATTTCAGAAGTTCCTTTTTGTTTTGCCAAACTTCGTGTCACAATCAATAAGCATATGTTGTTGTTGACCATAAAGTCAGTGAAGTCAAGCAGAGGTTGCTTAAAGCATTTGGACAATACAATACAATACAATAACTTTATTTATCCCTGAAGGGAAATTCATTTGTCTGGAGTCTCATCTGTTTATGGTAGAATTATATAGTCTTATTGCTGATGGTATGAAAGATCTTCTGTATCTTTCTGTCCTGCAGCAAAGAGAGGAGAGAGGACCAACAAGAGGGCTTTGTTGATTTATTTATCTGTATTTGAGTTGTACTCAATCTACTTCACTGGGCAGTGCTGCTCTAATGGATTGCTGTGTTACAGTTTTACATAATGAATTGAGTTTAACTGAATCATAAACCTCATCTCTGTCCTGTAGAATAAAAACAAATCTTCAATTTTTGATTGTATTTTTCTTTTTTTAATAGCTGAAATATGACTGTGATAGACTTTGGAGGACTTTTCAAAATTTAATTTAAGGAGTTTTTTAAGTGTGATCTGTTACCTTACAGCTGACCTGGACTCTTCTGAAATAATTCAGATAAATCTAATAACTCAGTGACACAGCTTGTGACCATGCCAAATGTTTTTGCGCTTTCTTCCATGGCACAGATGAGGCAGCCGGTGTGGGGGAGATCTGATGAGGTGTGTGTGGGCCTGTAGCGTGACACAGAGTGGGTGATGAGGACCGTTCTTTCTGTGTGTGGAGGTGGAGATGGAGGGGAGTCCCGCAGCCTCCGCAGCAGGGTGGGCAGGATGAAGAAGCTGCTCTGGCTCAGGCCGAGTCATTGCGTGGATGTCCAAACAGACACGGAACCTGGCGTATGGCTGACAAGCTTCCAGCTGTTGGACACTGATAGGCAGTGTGAGGTGAGCTGGTACTACCTTATGTGTACTACCTCTTCACAGGTGCTACTGTACCATCACAGCTACTCCCAGTGTCCTCAAACCTTTTGCCCTGTATCTGCTTTTCTGGCACTCATATCTGATTATTTGAAATAGAGATGTTAGGAGATAGAATAATATTTCAGTCGTAGTCAGTTGTCAAAATGTCATGCATGAAACTAGTGCAAAGTAAAAACATTAAAGGTCACATATTTTACCCCTTTATGACAAGTTTATATTGGTCTCAGAGGTCCCCAAAAAATGCCTGGGAAGGTTGTTGCTGAAAAAACACACCAGTATTGGATTTTTGCATGTCTAGAATACCCTCTGTTTCATCCCTGCTCAGAACGAGCTGTTTCTGTGTCTGTGGCTTTAAATGTTAATGAGCTGTCTGATACACCCCTAACTACACCCTTCTCAGGAAATGGATATGGCTTAATAGATGTGGCTCTCTTGATCCTCTTTTCAGCTGGCAGCTGAGAGGAGGATCAGGAGAGGAGGGCAGAACTTTTTTTTTAAGCGGGAAGGGCCAACCAAACCTGGGGGTGGTGCTAACTTCCAGCATGACATCATGGGGGGAAAATCTGAGAACGGCTTGTTTGAGTACACATTTTCTGAAAGGAAGAAAAAGGGTTTGGCTTTTTCTGATTCTTGGGGGGTTGTCGACAAGCCAAGGGCATTTTTGCTAGAAAAGCCTGAAAAGTGTATTTTACATAATATGTCACCTTTAAGTCATTTGGGTCTAGGTTTAATCTTTTAGTTAAAAAAATTCTAAAGTGATGATTATTTGAGTATTTGCTAAACTCTGAAATATTTTCAGGATTAACTGTTTTTTTCTCCCAAATTTAAGATATCTTAGTACTTGAAACGAACACATGCCAATGTTCTTGTCACTTTTCATCTTAGAGTTTAGTATTTGCTTAGACAACTATATAGCCCCAAAGATATTGATATTAGGGTACCACAGAAATCCTGAGAAAAAGGACTAAGGTAGCGACAAATTGCTTCACCACTAACTTTGCTTAATTTCAACTATTTACACTAACCTGGTCACAAGAGTGGGTGGTGGTGTTGTGGTAAAAGTTTGACATCTGACCTTTCTCACAGGTATTCATAGTTTTCTGATATTTATGTCATTAAGTGAAAAATGAGGGGGACTAGTGGTGTCATCATACACACATCTGTGACAGATCAGCGGTCATATATTCATTTTTTCATGCCAGGGGTACCTGGGAACTCACCAGAACATTTCCTGGCTTTTCACATCATCAACACGTGTTCACATTTTGTTCCACTTAAAAAAAAAATGGGCGTATTTCAAACACCTGTGTTGTATATTTCCTGATGAAAATCAAACCTTTTTATTATGTGAACTTCTGAAGATACAACTTTAGACAGCATATTTTAGAGTCAACTTGCATGCAAACTTTTGGTTACTGGTTGTCTGCCACCTCATCAACCATTCATGTGTCTAATTGGCACTAATTGAGGTCCCTCCTGGCACTCTTTCTCAGTTCTTTTGTTCAGCCTCTGTTGAAAGACTGTCATGGGCAAACATGGAAGAATGATGGCAGATTTTTAGTTGAGACGGAGACAGAAACTCATTAGAGAAACAACAAGCTCATTATTTTTCTGTGAGCTCAGGGAGCAGTGGACAGCCTGATGAAACATGTCCCATGTGCTCAGCATGTCTGTGTTACCACAGAGGGTTGCTGCTAGTTATTGTCTTTCTAAACGTCCTTTAAGTCACAAGCTGAAGGAGCAGGACAGCCCTACTTCATGTGGTATGTCTGATACACCCTTGACATCACTGACAGGAATATCAGCTGGAAGCAGGCGAGAAAAACCAGATTCCAGTCAGTCCTCAGTGACAGTGCACTGTATGCAGTATGTTGCTTTTGAAACCTCTGGGAGACAGATGACTGTTGTTACAGGTGTTCCTGTAAAATAATCACATTGGGGTTTTAAATGTAAAATGACATTAACATTTCCTGATGATAATAAGAAGCACACCTGAAGCTAGAGAGAACTAGTGAATGCTTTAAACCTTGTTGGAACTTAAATAATTGTTTTAACCATTTAGTGTTTGGCCACCAGAGGTCACAGTATTGTTCTTCATAATTTCTATTCATCATTAAGTTTAGATAAATATATTTATATTAGAAAAATATATGACAGTTATTTTTACAGTTAAATTATTACAGATTATGCTCACAGTGTTATAATAAACTGTAGTTTAGACCATCTTTAGAAATTAATCCCCTGACATTGACTTTTAATACACAGTATATTTAAATTATGCATCAATTATTGAACTTCACCTTAAATCAGGTATATTCTTTAATTTAGGTTTTTGTTTATTTTTGAAATACAGTACTTTATGAGCATCCTTGTTGTATTTGTGAATTAATTCATTAACATTTTCAAGAGTCTGTTCATTTCTACCACTGGACACATGGTTGACCATAATATGGTGCATCTAAAAAAATTAAATGTAAAAGTTTTTTCCTGTGATTTTCTTCAGAAAGTTGAATATGCATATATTCTAGATTCATCTCATACAAGGTGAAACATGTCTATACTTTTTTGTGTTATATTGAGGATTATGGCTTACAGCTCACGAAAATCAAAAATCCTCTATCTAAAAATAATAGAATATTGTGGGAAAAGTCAAATTTGCAAAGGTTTCCTGAGCCTTCATTCCCTCACTCTGGTTCAGTACACACAGCTGCAATCATGGGGGAGACTGCTGACTTGACTGCTGTCTCGAAGGACAATCATTGTCATCCTCCACAAGGAGGGTAAACCACAGAAGGTCACTGCTGAGAGTGCAGGCTGTTCTCAGTGTTCTCATATTCATGGAAAGTTGACTGGAAGGAAAAAGTGTGGTAAGAAAAGGAGCACAAGCAACAAGGATGAGCTCAGCCTTCAGAGGATTGTCACACAAAGCAGATTCAAGAGCTTATGGAAACTTTACAAGTGGTGGACTGAGGCTGGAGCCAGTGGATCAAGAGCCACAACACACAGATGCGCCCATGGGCTACAAGTGTTGTGTTCCGAGTGAATCCTGAACCACAGATGTCATCAGTGTCTCACCTGGGCTAAGGAGAAAAAGACCTGGACCAGTGGTCTACAGTCCTGTTTTCAGTTGGAACTGAATGTTGCATTTCATTTGGAAATCAAGGTCCCAGAGGCTGGAGGAAGATCAGAGGGGCACAGAATCCAAGGTGTTTGGAGTCCAGGATTTTCCACAGTCAGGGACGGTTTGGGTTGCCCTTTCATCTGCTGCTGTTGGTCCACTCTGCTTTGTCAAGTCCAGAGCCAACCCTATCAGCTGTCTAACTGGAAAGTTTTTGAGCACTTCATGTTTCCCTCTGCTGAGAAGCTTTAGGATCTCGATTTTCTTTTCATCTACCCACAGTGACGCCTAAACTACCAGAAAGTCGTTTGCTGCCCATGGTATTACTGCTTGATTCTGATCTTGAACCCATAGAGAATCTCTGGGCTGTTGTCAAGAGGAAGATGAGAGAAATCAAACTCAACAATACATACAAGCTGAAGGCTGCTGTGAAAGCAATCTGGGCTTCATAAAACCCCAGCAGCGCCATGGACTGATTCTCTCCTTGCCATATCACATAGATGCAGTAATTTGTGCAAAAGGAGCCACAACAAACTGTGTACATAAATGAGCATAATTTTCCAGAGGGACAACAACTCCTTTTTTAACTGGCGTTTTGTGATATTCTAATATTTTGAGATAGTGGATTTTTGATGTTCATCAGCTGTCAGCCATAGTCATCAACAATAAAACAAAAAAGTCGTGAAATATTTAGCTTTGTAATGATGATTCTGTAATAATATGTAACTTTTACTTCTTAAAATAAATCACAGGAAAAAATGAGTTTTCATGATATTCTATTTTTGTTTAGATGCACCTGTACCACGTGTAGCAGACTAAGAGGAGGCTTTAATGAGCAGCTGATACTATTCCAGCCACTAGTAGGATACTTAAAAAATGTATCACACCATAGTAAAATAGATGATTTTCAACACAAACTCAGAACGGACTAACAAAATATACACAAAGGCTTCTGAACTACGCTCATGTGTTTTATGGAGACTATTGCCTCCTCAAGAACATCTCAACGGCACACCTATTCAAAAACACTGTAACTCTGTCGCAGTAAAATAACTATTTTAAGGTTGACCATTTATTTATTTGTTAGGCTAATCTTTTCATACAGCAAACACTTCTGGGTGATTTTATTATGCACAGCATTTCAAATTTTAGACTCACAAATTTACAATTAAAATCTGGCTAATGATACCTAGACGCTCTCTATTCATTGGTTAATACCATGTATGTCCCGCCCTCAGGATCCAGCCGCCCGCTCAGAGAGTTGCTAACGCACAGCCCGCTGGCTGTCCTCCTCACGCTGGTTCTATCTCTGTCTTTTGCCGTTTAACCTCAGGCACTGGATAAAGTCCTGTTTTTTCTCTTTTGTTTTTCAAAAATGAAGTTATCCGATTATTCAGACAGAATCTGTCCAAGGGCGGACCCAAAATGTACCTGCGCAACTTTCCAAATACGTGACTTTTAAAAGATTCTGAACTTCTTCGCTTGTAGGGGAAACATGGGAAAATGGCACTTGTCGATGGTAGGATAACTTACATGATCTCTACCTTGTTGTTAGTGCAAATAACGAGCTGCCGTAAGTGAAAACATCAGTTTGTCTGTCTTTTATATCTGCTTTTCTATTTAACAGGTGAACCTCATTCAGTCATCTGCATGTCAACAGGACGAATACATAACTTAATATGAGGGACTACCTGTTAAACCCAGCACGTGTCACTGTGTGTGGCGGCTAGCACACCTTGTCCGAGTTTTTCCTTATGTGATTCCGGGTGTTTATAATCATGGTCTGCCTCTTTTGTTGAAATAATACTGTGATAACATAATGCCTGTATGACAGGACAGGCTCATTCTTGTGAAGTGATGCGTAAGAGCTTTTGGTTTTCATCACAGCTTTTGTCATCAGAATGTCTATCTCTGTCTAGATTTGACATTATAGATACGTTGTTGATCTAGATTTCGGTTAGTAACACTGTGAAATCTTGATTTTGCATTTTTTATTAGCATAGCAGACGTCATTTTAAAGAAGTTTTATATTAACATCTAGTAAGTTGTGATGTGGTATTATAGTGTTATGTAAAAGTATTAGTGACTTCATCACTCCAAGTATGGATGTAGTTTTTCCCCCTGATTCACAGTTGTGAAGTCATTTGTTAACATTCAGGCTATTTTTGTTTTGTTTATAGATGGTTTAGAGTTGGGGGTAACTAACTGTTATCTTCATACTTTATGCACAAGGCATAATGTTACAAGTCAGAAACCACTTTAAAACTGTGTCATGGCTTGATATAATGTCCCTCTTTTTTTTAGACCTAAACAGACTTATCAGTGAATGGTTCTTCCACTGAGCAGGTTAGTCATCAGTGTCACATAACAGGGCAAGTCTGGGTCACAAGAACTGTCCTAAGAATGAGGTTTATTGATGCAGTTTGAATACGCATGTTTATCATGATAATTTAGTTAAACTGTAAGAGTCAAAGGGGACATCTTATTCTTCATCAACATTGAAAACATAACAAAATAAAACAAAATGGAGCTAGTAAAAGAACCGTTGTAATGTCAATCATGTAGAAAGGAGAAATTGAGAGAGTACTAGACTGTATTCAAGCAGTTAGGTTCTTGTTTTCTAGTTGTTGAAGAGCGTGTATTCTTGCCTGTAGGACCCTGTGCAGGAGTGGGGGGAAGAGGAAGACAACGGGGCTGTGTTTGGCATCACGCTGCGCAGGGAGCCGGTTATGCCGAGCTCAGACACAGTAGATCTTCCAACAGCCCCCAGCTTCATCCAATACCACACAGTAAAGGTGCGCAGGTTGAAGGCTGGCACCCTGGAGCATCTGGTCAACCACCTGCTGACCCCAGAACCTGAGGAGCCTGACTTCGTTCATATCTTCCTCTCCACCTACAGGGCCTTTACATCCACTAGTACTCTCATTGAGCTGATGTTTCAAAGGTAAAACACTAACCATACAAATGCTCTGGAGACTTTTGTTGTACTAAGACATATGTTCATGTGTTCAAAGCATGCATAATCAGCTAGTTTGTAAGCTAACAGATAAGATAGTGGTTGATTCATATCTACTCAGTAGAGTATCAGCATGGAAAGACTGTCGATATAAACTATTTGATCTCCAGCTAATAAATGTACTATTGTTCTTGTATTTACACCCAAAATGAAGCTGGAGTAATTAACATGAAATCTGGACAGTGTAATCTGATTTTAGTTATTCTTATTTTATCAAAATTATGTTAATTTGTGAGCTTAAGACCTGTGATTAGATGAACAATAATGCATGTTAAGATAGAGCCAGACTGGCTCTTTTCTTGTATTTCCTGTATTTATGTTAAGCCTAGCTCAACAACCTTTAGCAGCGTTATTATTTATGTTTATTATTGAGGCACTTGAAGAGTGTACATTTTCTTTTCTTTATCTAATTTGAGCAGGAAACTCCCAATTTTTATTTATTATTTTAGAAGTCACCTGTAGTAAGAGCTGTAAAAGTTACAGGAAAGTTTAAACTCAGGCAAAAAAAAAGGATGACATCATAATGACACTACTGATTTGCAAAAACCTGAAACAAATTTATGGACTGTAACTGCTTAACCTTTTGACATTGATTTGATTTGTGTGCCACTTTGCAAAAGATAAATATTTGTAAAGGCCCATTCCCAGATTTTATAGCATGACTGATATATACGTCACTTGCAGCAATTGTTCACTTTTATTTACGTCACCTTTGGTATTCACAGAGTAAATCTCTTTGACGCTGTGCAGGTTTCTATGACAGGTATTATCATCATGGAATAAACAAAGCAGTCAGCAGCATTGTTCCATTCCAAAGAGGTCATGACAACACCCTCCACACCCCTCAGGTGCTTCAACAAAATCACAGTAAACCGTACTCTGAGATTTCATGTTCTCATCAAAGCTAAAACATCCAGTCACAGAAAGCAATTTTGTTTTTCAATTCTTCCCAAAACATTTCAAGAAAAAGTGGAGATTCCCAAACCAGTTTTCATTTTGCCTGGTTTAGTAGACGTAACTAATTTGTCTGGCTATTGGTACCTCTCAAGTCCCTGTAGATAACCTTTCCCAAATAGCTGCCTCTGTGAAACAGTGGCCATTGGAGCTTCTCAGTTGATATATTATTTGTCAAACAGTCACCCTCATATCTGTGATGTTGGTGGCAACAGGTTTCCTGTTAGCTTTATATGGGCTGGCCTCAAAACAGCCTTCAAGTGTATTTCCCCTTCTTTGCCTTACAGGATCTTTTTCAGGATGCAACAGTTTGTTGATGTCATAGGCCTGTGGACCAGTTGTTCTGTTACTTAATAGGGCCTGTATCAATTTCATAGTATGTGTTCTCTTGGAGGCAGGGTCTCTGCAGGAACTCTGAGTGTTGCTGGACATTTCTTCATGATGACCAGGAAAAGACATTATTCCTTATCATGTTTTGACTTTACAGAATATTTTCTGTCACTTCTGGATCATCATGCTATCCCTCACTGTAATTGTTCTTACTGCAATTTACCCTCAAATGAAAAGTATTCCTGTTTACTTTTTCACAGAGATGACTCAACAGCCAACCTGGATAACACTGTCTGCCCACGCAGGTGAGTTTAGTTTTGTCTTTGTCCTCTTCAGACAAAATATGGTTTGATTTGTCATCAGTCCAAATAGAGTTTGTAGATTTAGCTTCAGTTAGCCAGATTTTTAAAACACTACATTGTATACATTTGACATACATTTTTCCTCTGTGTTACAGATCATAATGATCATATTAAGTTTTTTAATTTCCCTTATCTTCTCCTCAGTACCTTACCTCCAGTGATTCGGCTGTGGCTGGAGGAGTACAGTGAAGACTTTCATGAGCCCCCTCAGTACCAGGCTCTCAGGCTTTTGTATGCCCACTTGCGACGACGCCTCTGTTTCAGGCGATTGGCAAACACTGCCGAGACTCTCCTCAAGAGACTCCAGGAACAAGGTATGAAGCAGTAAGGGAAGTGGATTTGTTCAGTCTGCCAACCTAATAGATGAAAAGGACAATTTTATGACATGAATGCACCTGAGCTTTAGATAAGAGAAAATCGTCTGTTTTGTATTAATGCATGTTTTTTTTTTGGTTTGTTTGACAGATTGCAGTCAGTCTGTGTCAGTCCAGCACAATGAGCCAGTGAAACAGCAGCACAGTACCCTGGGAGATGGAGTTGAGATGTCAGTGAAGGAAGAAGACAAAAACAACTTTATGTTTTTCCCTGTGAGAGAAGTGGCAGAGCAGCTGACCAGATTGGATGCTGTAGGTTTTTCTTAATGTCCTTTCTCATAGCTCATCCCTTTGTCAGTCTGGGTCAGTTGTTTATAATGCATTACCCTACTATTGTATCTTTTAGGAACTGTTCATCAGAGTGGTTCCTTTCCACTGCGTTGGCTGTGTCTGGTCCCAGCGTGACAAGAAAGAAAACCGACACGTTGCTCCCACCGTCCGTGCCACTATATCTCAGTTCAACGCTGTCACTAACCGTGTCATCACCTCACTCTTATGCCTGTCCTCACCAAGCCCCTCTACTTCCTCACCCATCTCATCACATGGCTCCTTCTCTACCTTCCTGTATCCCTCCACTACCCCTAGCTCACCTCACCATGCACACACCAGCCCAGCCCACAGAGCACGCATTATTGAGAGGTGGATTGCCATTGCTCAGGTCAGGGTCAAAAACACTTTGAATCCCATTCAAGGTTAACAGTAATATAAATGCCCAAATAGTTCATGTTAAAGATTTGTGTGCTTGTTTTTCCTCTCTTAAGGAGTGTAGACAGCTGAAGAATTTCTCCTCCCTGAGGGCCATTCTTTCAGCCCTGCAGTCCAATGCTGTGTATCGCCTGAAGAGGACGTGGGCAGCTGTTAGCAGGTCAGCAAATAAATGAAAA
Organism: Cheilinus undulatus; assembly: GCF_018320785.1. Lineage (NCBI taxonomy): Eukaryota > Metazoa > Chordata > Actinopteri > Labriformes > Labridae > Cheilinus > Cheilinus undulatus. The sequence goes on from NC_054868.1 coordinate 15,935,963, forward strand.
AGTCAAGATGTACAGTATATGAAATAAAACAAAAAAAAAGACAGTTTAAAAATAAATCTCCAGGTTTTATTTGAGGTAAAAAAATGGAAAGAAAATGGTTGGAGAGGGGAAAGAAAAGCAATAGAAAATACATTTCTAACCTTGAGAGAGGTGAATGTTGAATCTTCAAAAAGAAACACTGTCTTGACAAATTGAATTGTTTTGGTTTTAGGGAGAGCATGGCCACCTTTGAGCACTTGTGTGAGAGATTCCTCGATGAAAACTGTGTTCTAAGCAGCAAAGAGATCCTGGTGGTGGTAACTACTTGTGTTTTTGACATGCACTGTGCACACACAGAGTCTGTCTTTTCTGCCTAATTAATGAGTGAATCATCCGTGACATGGGCGGAGGTGTACAGGTGGAGGTAAAACTGCACTGTCCTGTTTACTGTGGCTGATGGGCTTTCCTACAGTGCAAAAACAGATTATTTAATGATTTTACCACTTTTATAAATGTCTTAAATTTGGAAAGACTTACCTGTTAAACACAGCAGCCTTCAGTTTAAGCAAGAATAAAAATAATGGCTAATTTTTGCTTTAGTGTAAAATGAGAAGTGTTGTGTAAGCATGTCAACCTGTCAATATATTTCCTCAGTGTTTTTCTTAAATATTTGATCAAGTGTTTCTACTTACAGAATTGTTTTGAAAGTTGCCTCTCACAGTGTTTTGCTAGTATTTAGCTTTCCTCTAAATTGTCTTCCCATATATTTTTTAATGAAATCTAAAACTTTGTATTTTGTCCCCTTAAAAGAAACCTAAACAAATCACCCAAAAACTGATAACTTACAGTAAATGAAATGTCCAGTTTCTATTACATAATAAAGATGGTATGCAAAAAAAATTACTTAATAAAGGGTCTAATTATGTGCCTCTGCTAATGAGAGATGATTGAATTGATTTAGCACCAACTCTTGCTCTCCCTGTAAACACACAAGCAGTGCAGACCTGAGGGTATTAACAGCACAAAGGACTAAAAGCTTGTGCCTGTTGTTGTCACACAAACTTCACAACAGAGGCACCCTCCCAGACCCAGTAGCACTCTATGCTGCTTAACTCAAAAAAGAACAGTTACATAATAAGTGTAATTGCACTCGTTGCATATTTACTTCCTGAATCTGGGCCCAGTATATTGTTTTTTACCAAAGCTGACTAGAGAGCTCTCTGCTGTCTGTAGGATGGGAGTCATCCAGACTGCAGTAGCACCCCAGGCTCAAAATCATCTCGGCTCTGTCCAGTGTCCAGACAGATGGTAAGAAAACAGATCTTAAACTAATCTTAAAATACCTTGATAAATATAGTTCATATACCATCTAGACCAGACACTAACAACGAAAGCCTCTGCCTGGATCATCACTTCTACTTCCCTAAAGTTACATTTTTTCATTTTTTCTAATGCTATTATTGACACTTCAGTTCCAGTTCCCATTTCTTTTTCAATCTGTTCATTTGGCAGAAAAGTTGACACAAGTCACATGACCTTTAGATTTCCTCTTGCATGCAGAAGGATAATAAAGCTGACGTCTGAGCTGAGTTCTCACAGTTAGCTAGTTTACTTAGTCCAGGTGGGGCTGTGCATAAAAAATTTATATCCTAAATTCACTGGTTAGATATTGATAATGATGTGTTTTTAGTTGTTTGTACATTTTTATCTTATTTACAGTTTAATCAGCACTGATATTGCATTCAGTCAGCTCACTCCTTGAAAATCTCTAATCTAAGTATGCAGATATTTACAATTTGTGGCAAGTTGTACGGCCACTTTCAACACTTCCTGCTTCCTGTTTTTATTTCATTTATTTTATTTTTTTAATCATTTCTTGCAAAACCATACAAACACATGGCTTAACTAATCATTTCTACTGGACAGACAAAGTATAGAAAAACTGTTGCTTGATTTGTATCTTTAGGACATCAGTAGTGGAGTTGTGCCTTACCTTGGCACTTATCTGACTGCCCTCACCATGCTGGATACAGCTCTGTCTGACACTGTGGAGGTGAGCATTTACCAAAGGCTAAACCCTGTTTTAGTTTTGATGTTTTTTAAAGTAGTTTTTTTGATGTGAAAAATATTAATAGCTATTGAATGTTTCCTCATTTTGGCAGGGTGGCCTCATCAACTTTGAGAAGCGCAGACGGGTAGGTGTCGCCACCTTGTGGTGTCTTACATATATGACTATGGTTGCTCTCAGTGTGTAGCCTGTGCTCATATTACCCTGCTCTCTGAAAAGTCTTTACTCTTGTTGTTTTTCCTCTCTTGTAGGAGTCTGAGATTCTTTTTCAAATTCGGCAGTTTCAGGCTTCCTGTTCCCACTCCAGGCTCCCATTCAACTCTTGTATCACCCACTGGCTGCAGGCACATACACTTCTCACAGATCAAGAGAGGTGAGACCCACACTAACCACAGTGATACAAAGACTTGTGAATTATTCCTTGATTTGATTTGTGGTTTTTTGTCTCCTGAAGCTATGAGCTTTCGCGGGACCTGGAGCCACCAGTCGACCCCTGTCCCAGCTCTCCCAACTCCTGGAGCAGCCGACTGCTCACCAAGAAACTCACCTCGTAAGTGAGAAAACAGATTCAATTCTCTAAAATTTATACAACTTCCTTGCCAGGAAGTTTTTGGAATTGAAACATAATAATTTTGTAAAAACATCATTCAGTCCTTATCTCAGTCTTAATCTCCATCAACCTAACCATTAAAATCATACCACATCTTGTCCTAGGTATCATGTTAATTTTAACTGTAACAAAATATATTCTTTGAAAGTATCCTGTATTTTTACCTTAAATTTATGCTTATGTGACAGTTTAGAAATCGGTCTTATTTTCTTTGTTATGAAGCTCATGCCCCTTATTTGTGTTTGTGGGTGCAGATTGCGAACATCCAGTGACGGCATGCCTAGGAAAACCCACGCTGACCAGATCAGTGTAACATCTTCTGGCTCCAGCAGTTCAGACATGGAGGATCTCTCCATCCCACAGCCCTCCCCTCTCAGACTCAAACTGAAGGTATAAGCCCCCAACTGTCTCCATTCTCATGTGGTGATAGTCAGAGTGTACGGACACCAGATGAAGCATAGCAACAAAGAGGGACATAGTTTTAAACATTAAACAACTATTTCTTTTTTCTAACTTCAACTCACTCCTCCATCTTTTAGTCTTTCTCAGGCTCTCTTCACAATGTTGCAGAGGATTTCTACAGCTCCATGTCCTCGTCTCCAAGTCTGTCCAGCTCCTCATGCAGCTCATCACACCCAGACCTCTGCTCTCCTTCTCTGGTTCTGAACGATTCACCAGCATCAAGCTGTTGTCCAACCGCCCTTCCTGTCTACAACAAGCAAGTTGCAGACTCATGCATCATCAGAGTCAGTGTGGAGCGTGTCATCAATGGAAACGTCTACAAGAGCATACTGGTGAGGAAAGTCATTTAAACGGATTCTGACAGACAAGTCTGACTTCTAGATCAGGTGAAAAAGGAGGGTGATCAAGCACTGTGATTTGTTTCTGGGACCAGGAACTGCTTTACTGAGAGTGCAGTGTGAGCTGGCACATTGCCTTGATGTAAATTATTTTTCCACAATTAATAATAATAATAATAATAACTTTATTTGTATAGCACTTTTAAAAACATAGGTTTACAAAGTGCTTTGACAAGTGCAGAAGCAAATACAAAAACAAAGCAACAACCCAGACAAAAGACAAGAAACAGAACATGACATGTTGGCAGATAATAATTCATCTACATCGATAAAGAGCAACAATATAGAACCAAACATAGATGACCTGTAATGCCATGCAAACTAAGACATCACAGACATCAATCAGAGTGCAGACATGACACCATACTGCACAGCTAAGACATCATGAACATCAGGATGCAGGCAAGACAAAGACATCAGTACCATAAAGTTTTTCATCTGTGAAAAAGGACATTTTTATGTTTGTAATTTCAGATATGTTAAGTGGAAAGGAGGCTGTTACCTTTGGTTCAGTGCAATTGTAACTTTCCAGTTTACACATATCCCCCATTAGAGGATAGTGGAAATTTAAGTTTGTTTAAGATTAAACAAGTTTAAGTTTATGTTTTTTTATGTTGGACACAGTGAGAACAACAGAAATGTAAAAATTCCCACCTCTAATGCATTGACTGCCATTTTGTCTCAGGGTCGTAATGGAAGATCCAAGTTTCATGTTACGTAATCATTCCTAAAAAAAAAAAAAAAAAAAGTTGTTTTCTTTTAATTTGTTCCTAAATGTATCCAGAAAATTTGCCAGCATTTTTTTCATTTTTAACAGCAGTCAGAAGTTTTGGGACAACTATAGCACACAATTTGTCATGTTCAAGTTCTCGTGCAAAATTTGCCAAACTGTCTCTTTATTTTCTGCTATCATTCTTAAGCTGAGTCGTCAATCATTTTAAACAATTTGTTCAATTGTTGAATGTTTTCAGTAGTTTTTGATGTGCATGGGCGCCAAGAATGTTTGTCCTGGACATCCTCTCTGCATTCACAAAATCTTTCATGCCATTCAAATGCAGGTGCAGGTGACATACATTAAGCCCCATACACCTCAGTTAATGTACGAAAAAGATTTGGCTGCTGTTTTTTAAATTTCACCAAAATTTCAAGTTAAAGCAAAGCTCAACTTTCAAGCTTATCATTTTTTGATGCCTTAGCAAAAACATGTGCACTTCAATTAGTAGCCAGCAGTGAACTAAAGATGAACGTGTCTGGAAACTTACAGCAGTTGTGTCTGAATACCTAACCTTTAATATATAACACTCTGTCACTGTGAGCCACATGGTTTTATCCTAAGAAGTGCAGTCTCATTATTTAATAGCCATACCTTGTATATTATATTGACAAGGTTTTTTGCACAAGTGCTAGTTTTGTAGAGGGATTCATTATGCTGCATCCATCTGGAATATCTAAGGGACAAAGTACTCCTTTAATTTCAAGGTGATAGACGATGAATCTTGTTTTCACTTCATTTGACTAAATTTAAAGATATACCTACTGGTATCTTGAATAAAAACCCTACAAATATAATAAAAAGTTAGCTTAGTGTATTTGTATACTACAATATACTGAGTATGTGTTACATTGTCTTTTTACTGGTATGTGTTTTTTACAGCTGTCTGTCTAATTCTCCTTTAGCTCACCAGTCAGGACCACACACCCCAAGTGATTCAGAGGGCTCTAGAAAAACACAATATGGAGGACGTCAGCTGCCATGATTTCAGCCTCTGCCAGATGCTCAAGAATGGGAAAGGTGAACATTTCTCATAGCAGTCTAATGCTTCCTGACTACAGGTCTAACCTGCTCTAAAGAGGATAACTGTCAAGGTCTGCTTTTCCTGAACATGGCTTTCTCTTTTAGTATTTCTGTACATCAAGTCTTTGCAAATTTAACTAAAGCAACAGGATGATATCAATTTAAAGCAATTATGAACTGAGATATAAAGCTGACAAGCACCATCAGACTTTGGATAAGAATTTCTGTGATATTGAACCTCACACACAGAAGTCAGTCCTCTGTTTTCCTCTCACTTAAAACAAAAGATTTAAAAGATTAAAAGATGCATTTTAACATTTTGTAGGAATGACCAGCGCCATTATTTTTAGTAAAGATTTTTGGCCATGAAAAACATTAAAGAAAAAAGTGAAAAATATATTGAAGAGAGTAAGCAATATTAATTTCCATAGTGCCACAGGCTTGAAAAACTCTAAATACCACTGAGCTCTGTAAAGTTTACATCACAAGGTATTACTAGACCATGTAATTTCTTTTTGTCTTTAGTTTTACCCTCATTCTATTCAATATAGATCAAAATGTATTATTTACAGTACTTTGCTTTGTCCAAGAAATATTGATCATCTCAAATTCAAATGCAATCAGTTTGAATGTAGGCTAATACCATTTGAATTGTAGCCTTTAATTTCTTATTTATTCTTTCTGCCACAGAGCTCCAGATCCCCAACAATGCCAATGTTTATTATGCAATGAGCACCTCGGCAAACTATGACTTTGTGATACGCCCCCGTTGGAGGAGTCACAGGAAACACTATGGCTTCTCCTCAAGTCCTGGATTTCAGAACAGGAGTCACCACACCAAGTGAAAAGCATCTCTCCTAGCATACTGTTAAGTTTTATATCAAGAAGATACAAGAGCTGCTTACCTACAACAGCAGCCAAACAACTCATTTGTGGCCAAATGTATCTACTTCTGAAGAATTTCAACGCTGAAAATATGAGATGGATGCTACAGAACTTTGTCTGAAAATTGAAATTGGGGAACTTTCTGTAAAAGAAGTCTGACTTACGGACTACACTGAAATGTTTCAGACCAGGAATTATTCTGGCATAATTAAGGAGTGGTGCAAAAAGAGAGAAGCTGCAAAGTATGCTCAAAAAAGGCATCAAGGAGTGAGAAACAAAAGAAACTCTTTGCCTCTTTTGGATAAATGAAATAAAATTCAATTGAAACTTGGTTCCTGACATACATTCATGGATTTGGACAATTTAAATCACAGTTTGGATTATAACTCATCATAAAGTGAAGGGCACTTCATTTTTTATTTGCTGCTACATGATGAACATGAGGAGTAGTTTGTCTGGGAGAACAAATATGTCATGTTCCTTCCGCAACAAACTTGGCATCGGAGTCGGGCTGACCGTGGTTTAAGTTCTGGGACTGGCTACAGCAGGCGTGGGACTTTCTTTAAGCCTCTGAAGCTGAATGACTAACTGCCTCTGTAACAACACAAAGCCAGTGACTAAGGAAGCATGCTTACTGTTAGTTGATGAGTAAGCTTTCCCTGATGGATCTGGGTCAAATGTGAACTCAGTCAGATTTGAGTCGTGCTGAGCACAAGGAGATAAAAGCAGTGTTTGAGACACTGTGCCAATTAGACCTGACAATGAGATCTTATTTGTCTCTGGACTGTGTTTTAGATATTTTGTTGTCCTCTAGTTTATGATTTAAATGTTTTAATTTAACTTAAGTCATTTTGTTAATTTATTATTGCATTTCAGTCTTCAGTTTTTTTATGCTAATGGCATGAAACAGTGTTTTTGTTTTAGTTATTCTCTTTTTTGGGTCCTCTCTTCAGTCTTTGATGCTTCATTATTTCAGACTTAATGTAGTCAAATCTTTGGCATATGTAAGCTCTGGATGAAGGAAGCTGACTTATGCCTGTGCTTTATATTAAATGAAGGATACTGTATGTGAGCAAATTGTGCACCTGGAATAATTGTTAATACTCAGTGGCCTTACCCCCCTAATGGGCTGTGACGACAGATGAGTTAAGGAGCTGTCATACTAATAGCTCCTTTTTGTCTTTGTTATCCTCCCTTTGGCCTCACCTAAATTCAGCTGAGGCTGCAGCTTGTTGTCCAGCTCAATTTAAAACAACAGGCCTTTTTAAATTGAATGCTTTGTAGCTTTTTGCCGGTGTCACAACTAGAGATTAAAATGAAAAGTGTTTTTGTATGTGAAAATGAAGTGACCCAGTATGTGAATTTTATTTGGCATGTAATATAAGCTCTTCAGTGCTACTCCACCACTCTCAATGCAGCATTTGCAGGTTTTAATAGTAAGTCTGGATACAGTATGGGGTATTTATTGGCACCCACAGATTGCTTAATATTCCCTTCTAAAAACAGGAAGAAGTATCTAGTTTTGTGCAGGACTTCACTTCTCTTCATTGCTGTTATGCAATGTTAAATGTCACATAAGAGGTTTCAAATAAGAGTCTGGTGGCTGCAATATAAGTAGAGTTTAGCATAACCTCTTGTCAGGTCTATTTGTCTGTTTCTGTCAACTCTGTTAAAGTAAATTAGAGCATCTTCTGTTACAGTTTGAAATGTAATTCAAGCTGTTAACATTATGAGCTTTGGTTGTAATGATGTATTTCTTTATATTCTTTATTTTAAAAGGTAAATTCAAGCACTTATGTTTTATAATAAGTATTAAATGTTCACCAATAAAATCAGTTAAAGTTTTATCATAATGCCACATTTAAAGGAATTTGTTGTCATTGATTGTTCATTACTTATTTTCTCCTGAGAATGATATTTAGTTCATATTTGGGCTTCTAGGAACAATAGGAGGTCCAGTGTTATAGCCTATTATAAATCAAGGCTTCAGCTTATTATTGGTTTCATACAATTCATTTACAGTAAGCTGTTGCTCTCTTTTGGCTAATTACTTAGATAAGATGAATGTTAAGGTTAAAAGTAACCACTAGGTGGTGCCAAACCCTAATACCTCCAGTCTGAAACTGTTTGATTTTTGTGGTTCATTTAAAGACTAAGAATTGGTTAAATCTGCAGTTAACTTCCTATTAGTTTGTGTAGTGAACTATAAAACAAGAAGCACAGTTAAATAGATCTTTGAGAGAAATAATGTTTCTTCAAAGATTAGAAAAGACATGAATCATCACATCTGTGGAGCAATACAAATGCAGATTAGAGAGCAAAGAGGCCTGGGTCACTGGGGTCGTTCCCTGGCCTCTGCCCCCTGATGAAACATTAAATAAGGCGGGAGGTCATAGTTCTCAGGGACACAGATGAATGTGAGTGCATGTGCATGCTCGCTTAATATCACAAAAACAAAACCAAAACAGACAATCAACAAGCTTTGCTGAAGCCAGAGATGTCTTTTTACCCACATGTGGTTATAATTATTTTCTGTCCTTATTTGCCTCAGGACCTTGTGGTTAATTGGATCCTAAAACTCAAAGTGTTTTCAGGGTAGATCAGGCCATTCCCCGACTTATTAACTTGCAGAATGTTCAATTAGCAGATGAGCTGAAACATCTGTCAACTTTTATCATATAAAACACCAAATGGACAAAGACAAGTTTCAGATCACCTAGAAGACCCTGTTGAGATTTCTACCGCTTGGTTTAATGTGACTGTGATTTGGAGCTATTGTTGTTTTAAAGATCAGAAGCATTCATGTTTTTCTAGCTGTTCAGAAGATAACAGACAAAATTGGTTGGGTACCATAAAATACAATGTCCCCGGTTTGGGAAATTAATATCAGTCCACATTGTAAATATTTATACATGTATAGTTTGTAATTTTAGCATGTAGCTGGTAAACAGAATGGATCGATGCAATAGTATAGTCGTGCTATTGGAGCAGTGGGTATACTCTTAGCTCATGCCCCATATTTTTACAGTCATGGACGAAAATATTGGCACCCCTGGAATTTTTACAGAAAATACATCATTTCTTACAGAAATTGTTGCAGTCAACAAATGTTTTGGTATGCATGTGTTTATCTCCTTCATGTGCATTGGAACAACACAAAAAATCTGAAGAAAAAGACAAAATTTACATAATTTTACACAAAACTCAAAAAATAGGCCAGACAAAATTATTGGCACCCTCAATTTAACATTTGGTTGCACACCCTCGTAAAAAAATAACTGAAACCAATTGCTTCCTATAGCCATTGACTAGCTTCTTACACCTCTCAACTGGAATTTTGGACCACTCTCCTTTTGCAAACTGCTCCAGATCTCTCAGATTTGAAGGGTGCTTCTTGCAACAGCAGTTTTGCGATTTCTTCATAGGTATTCAATGGGATTTAGATCCGGACTCATTGCTGGCCACATCAGAACTCTCCAGCACTTTGTCTCCAACCATTTCTTGGTGCTTTTTGGGGTATGTTTCAGGTCATTGTCCTGCTGGAACACCCATGACCTCTGATGCAGACCCAGCTTTCTGACACTAGGCCCTACATTGCGGCCCCAAATTTTTTGATAGTCTCAGATTTCATGATTCCTTGCATACAGTCAAGGCACCCAGTGCCAGAGGCAGCAAAATCTCCCTAAAACATCCTTGAACCTCCACCATGTTTGACTGTAGGTACTGTGTTCTTTTCTTTGTAGGCCTCATTCCATTTTCTATAAACAGTAGAATGACCTGCTTTTCCAAAAAGCTCTACCTTAGTCTCATCTGTCCACAAAATGTTCTGCCAGAAGGATTGAGGCTTACTCAGGTACATTTTTGCAAACTCCAGTCTGGCTTTTTCATGTCTCTTTGTCAGCAGTGGGGTTCTCCTCGGTCTCCTGCCATAGCGCTTCATCTCATTCAGATGACGACGTATGGTCCGAGCTGACACTTTTGCACCCTGAGTCTGCAGGACAGCCTGAATTTGTGTGGAAGTTGACTGAGGATGTTTATCCACCGATCCAACTGTCCTGTGTTGCATTCTTTTGTCAATTTTTCTCTTCCATCCACGTCCAGGGAGATTAGCCACAGTTCCATGGGTTATAAACTTCTTGATTATATTACGCACAGTGGACAAAAGAATTTCAAGATCTCTGGAGATGGTCTTGAAACCTTGAGATTGTTCATATTTTTCCACAATTTTGCTTCCTAAGTCCTCAGACAGTTCTCGGCTCTTCTTTCTCTTCTCCATGTTTGGTGTGACGCACAGAGGCACACAACACAAAGGTCGAGTCAACTTTTATACATTCTAACTGACTTCAGGTGTGATTTTTACATTGCCAGCACCTGTTACTGCCACAGGTGAGTTTAAATGAGTATCACATGCTGGAAATAAACTGATTTACCCACAGTTTTAAAAGGGTGCCAATAATTTTGTCCGGCCCATTTTTTGAGTTTTGTGTAAAATTATGTCAATTTTGTCTTTTTTCTTCAGATTTTTTGTGTTGTTCCAATGCACATGAAGGAAATAAACATGTGTATACCAAAAACATTTGTAAATGCAACAATTTCTAGGAGAAATGGTGTATTTTCTTGAAAAATTCCAGGGGTGCCAATATTTTCGTCCATGACTGTAGCTCATCTAGCAAAGTTTAACCATCCTGTGTTATAAACTAAGACATGTAAGACCATTATGTGTATTTAAGTCACCTATAACTGGAATTTTAGTATTGCCACATAGTAACTTTTTCAGCGTTTGGATCCTCAGCAAAAGAAGATTTCACAATCATCGCAGGCCTACAGACAATTACATTATTATTCATTTTGAGAGAAGTGTTTTGTTTTCTTCAAAAGTATTTGGGTCAATGCACTATAAAACCACAAACCTCACTCAAATTACTGTTTTGCTGCCTTTGCCATCCAAGGAAAGGGGACTTTGAAATGGGTATACTCTGTATATCTGCATATACCCTGCACCACACCACAGGATGTAAGTCTGAAACCCTGAGGAACTCCACACAGTCTGAATGAAGAAGAGATGAGAACTCAGCAATACCAAACATTTACGGTAAGTCAATGCATATGATGTATATGCAGATATCTTCTAAAGATGAAAGATGGAGCACACGCCTGGATTACTGAGGTCATTTAAAACAAGTCTTGCTTTCAGTATTTGCCACTGCGGTACTGCTCAGACACATTTTGTAAATATTAAGCAGAGAATTTTTAAAAATCAGCGGTTCAAAGGTAACAACCACAAAAAAGACTTTGGGGGATGTCAACTCAAATCAAGAACCATCTAAAGTATTAAAGCAGTAGAGTTTTGTTTACAATGAATATCAGGCTGACTCACAGGCTGCATTTTTTGAATTATATATACTATACAGATCCAGGTCAAAGAAAGCACCCCTTTAGATGAAAACAGTGCCTACACTTAGTTAAACCATATAATGTAGTCCGATGTTAAACATTGAAAAAAATGATGTTTTTTTCACACAAACAAAAAACAAAAAGCAATTAACTGATTATCTTTACACTAAACCATGGTAGTGTTTTTGTCCTTCATTCATTAAAGAAGCAAATACAGTATAACCACATAACTTCACAGACTTATTACATACTGTAAACTGCTTCTTCATATCTTTGCCCTCAATTTTCCCAGTTACACCCCCACACACTCTCTGACACACTTACACACTCATTTGAATTCCTCTGTAACAGGCAGCTGTGTCTAAAGTCACGTGTCCCTAACCCCACCTCCCCGTGTCAATACTGTACACGGGTTGCATGTCTCTTGTTCACTCAGCTGAGAATAATAGCCAACGACTTATCACGAATTAGAGTGTGCATGCATTTTCTTGCATGTGATGTACAGGCCACTGTTTGTTCCCACAGCAAATGTTAGTGTGCAGTGTGTGTAAGTGTAGTCAGAGTGTGTATTGCATGCTACCTAGACATGCAAAGTTTAATAGGCTAGGTCAGTGGGAGAAACTTTTCTTACATGCTCATTGTAACATCTTGCTCCTCTTTTGATGCAGATTTCTGTGGAGTCCTGTGAAGGTTGTGCAGTTGTAGGTCTGCAGTATAACAGTAGACAGATGGGAGAAATGGCTGAGACAAACCTAAGGGGGTTAATCCACTTAATAACCGCCACAAAGGATTGCAGGTTACCTCACACACCACCGCTCCAACATGTTGTTTTTCCGTTAGGCTGCAAAGCCCAGTAGTGTCTGCTAAGGCTTAGAAATGTAGACTGTGCATTTCCCTACAGGAAAAGCACTGTATCTGTTGTGTGTACTCTAGCTGCAGAGGACCTAAGATAAACCTGTGTTGAGAGATATGTTCAGATTGTATAAAAAAAGTCAATTTCACTTCAGTACTCATGTCCATGCTAGTGCCTGTAAACATTTTCCTCTTGAGGTTAGTTCTCAGAGGACCTTGTGTTAAAATAATTCAGGAGACGGAGACTTGTTTTATCTAAAAGAGCACTAGCATTAAAAATGTGAGGAACAGAAGTCAGTGTTTGTTCCATTTAATTGACCCTTTAAAAATAAATATATACCAAGTTCTCTGAGCATAGTGAGCATGGAGAAAGAGAATATTTTTTACTTTTTTTCTAAAAAACATAACTTTGGGGGCACACCCTTAACTCGAAAAACCCGGCCTGCCAAAGATTTATATTAATTAAGTTATGATAAGCTCTGTGAATTTTTATTTTAAACTTTTACACTGTTGTTGGTTAGCAAATGACCTCTACCTGTGAAACAGGCAGTGTAAACAAGATGATTAGTATACCCAAAATGGCTTTGTCTGTAGTCCATGATTGTCCCTCTCTGCTAATCAGTTGATGCTCTATAAACAATAATCAAGAGTCTTACTATGGCAGGCAGTAAGCCTTGATGAACTAAATTGATTTCCATTGGTATATCAGTAAAGATACTGAAGAAGGACTGTAGATGTTTGGATAAGAGACTATGCAGGTAAGCACACGTGTTCAGGAGCTGAAATGTTCTTTTGAAGGCAAGTAATATTTTGGACTTAAACATAAAGTGCAACATAAACTTTTTTGTGGTAAAAGTAGGATAAGGATGCTATAGGGGTGAGCCCTCCATCATGGAAATGTGTGTATGGACATAAACAGTACTTATTACGACAGATTGCACGGAAATTTTCTATGAATGGTAGGATTACCAAACACACTCAGTGAAAGAAATCCAAAACTATATCTCAAGGTCCTTTATTAAAATCCAAAAATGTAAATTTGCTGTGCAGACAGGAGTTCAGCTTCCCAGGGATAAAACACACAGATAATAACGCTGATTCCTAATTCAAGACACATTCATACAAAGTGTTGAAAACTAACATCAAAATGTTCAAAACAAATATTGCTGATTAAAACCAGGTCATGCTAAAGTGCTTTAAAAAGTGTTTTTGAAACTCTGAATTTAAAGGATGAGAACAGTCTTGAAGAACAGAGCTGGCCTTATGCTGCAGCTGTAAAGAATACAGATCTGATGCTCGCCCATTTCAAGACTGGATTAAGTGCATTTTTAAAAGACAAGTTAATGAGACCAGACGACCAGGAAAAAAATACTCAATACAATGGAAACTGGTTCCAAAAAAAAAAAACATCTGAGTTTTACCATTGTGAAAATGAACACGTTTCCTCAGACAAAATAGACGTTAATGTGCCTTCATCTATGTTGTGTGAGGAAACTTTCTCAGAATCTGTCTCTCTCCTAAATAAATTCATTGCTTTTAACTGACAAAAAAAAATGACAGACACATAAGAAAGATCATTTTTGTGAAAAATGCTTGCCTATGTTATTTCTATTCTGGGGGACATCATTGGTAAGGTATACATGTTGCTTAAGCCATCCTGGCTAGTTTGGCATGCAGGGCATGAAAAGGAAACAGACCCCTTGCTTTTTCTATGAAAAACAAGCTCAGTGGTTGACCTTTTGTAATCTAAGTTCGGTTAAAAAAATAAAAACATTTTGGGTCGTTTTGTGCCACACTCAGCTGTGAGCCGTGAATACCTTTTTGGTGGCTGTAGTGTTGTAGTACTCAAGAATGATCTTGGTCTTTAGACCGGTCTCAAGACCCCATTTTGAATGACTTGGTCTTGTCTCGGACTTGAGGGCATTCTTAGGGTCTCAGACCTCTGAACACTTACTTTAGGCCTCATTCACCTGACACATCTCGATAAACATCTCATTCTCAGATATTTTAAATAATTCCAGACTTGTCTGTTTCTTTTAAATACATACGAGGATTTATTTTTTACAAGAAGTTACTTGAAGAAATTTGTTAATATTTGAGATTTTTGCATGTTGTGCTTTGAAAGAGTTGCGGACCCCTTGTCTTTATTGGTCACATTTATTAAAAAGAAAAGTAAAATCAAAGAGAGAATGCTCTTTAACTGTTCAACCTTGTCTTGGTTTTTTAAAATTTATTTTCATGGGATTTTATAATGTGCCTCCTTAAATCATGGGGAAAAAAAACAGCTAGGAGTGTTAAGGTTTGTCTTAAGAAAAAAACAAGCTATTGTTTATAAACAGCCTGAAAATAAATGAATAAGGCAGATAAATTCAACATGCAGATAACAGACTTTCTCTAAATAGGTGCACACATCTGACAACAAGCTACTTCCAGTAGCACAAGAATGGTAATGGGTGGTTTAGTATTGCATAACATGGCGCTGATTCATCTCAAGATCACACTCATGCATGAGCACACACACATATAGTTATTCCTAGTGGCCTACTTTCATTTCAGAAGAGTGCACAACTTTCTGATGGCCTATTTTTATACAGCGATGTTAAAGCTCAGTGATGTGTGTTTACAGCTTTAAGTGTTGTCATGCAAGTTTTCAGTCTTCAGATTAATGCTGAACATATATCTGTGTCTCTCTTATGCACAGACATGTGCTGACCTATTTTACAATGCAGTGTGGGACAGAGGCAGAGATTGAATAGGTCATGGCAGGCAGCATAACTCTCCCCTGAACTGCAGCCAGCGATCATGTTCACCAGAGGAGTTGTTTTTGTTCATTCATTGTTTTTTTTTCTTTCCTACAGGCATATTCACAATCTGAGCCCCATTTTCTCTTATTGCAACGTAGCTTATGTTGATTACACCTCTCTGCTCTGACAGTTTTGTGTCAAAAATGAGGTTTAGGTTTGATAGTAGAGAATGTAATTTTCCGTTTTGAACCCTGACGTCCAAAAGAATGTGGTCTTTTTCACTGACTAAGTCACTCATCAGTAGCATATTTGAAAGAGTTTGATCAAAATGTTTTTATTCCATGCAGGTAGTTTAAAATCAGCCTCTGTTACTAGGGGGGTTTACTATTAAGTTACATTAACTCAAACTAATTTAAATGGGTGGTTATTTAGGGGTTATTCTACTTTTTGAGTACATTTTGAAATCAGTACTTCTTCTGCTTAGGTACGTATTAACTAGAGTAACTGTACTTTTACTTCAATACTTATGTACCATTCTACTACTGGCAACAACAAGGACTGAATCAGAGAGGCAATCAAAAACAATGTATTGATATAAAGATACTGATAATTGAGTTGGTGGTCTTAGCATCAAGGTTGACAGAGGGTTACATGAACAGATCTTTAAATAGCTTTCATGAAACTCGCTGACGTACGCTACACTCCGGTCATACTGCAAACTGCTTCATAATTTATGACATGATTTCCACATTGGGGATATGTTTAAAAGCTGAGTATAATACCCATCCTCTCCAACTTTCCAGTAACTGGTACAGTAAAACAAATGTATGCTATTAAATTTATGGAGGCTTATACTGTAAAAAATCACACATGACTACATGTGCATAACCAGGACAACTGAGCTTATTTGTCACCTCCAGCAGAGTTTTCTGCAGCGAGTGATGGTACTTGACATGTGCCAAGCATTATACAAACTGTACATCCCTTGCTCAAACCTGAAAACCTAAATGTGTGAGCACATAGACCCAGAGAATCACATAGTCTAACAGAATCCTCTGCTCTATCCTTGTTACCCCATCCCTGCCTCTCCCTGTGCTGCTGACCTACATACTGCAGCATCACAGTTACATAACCAGCCGAGGCTGTTGATCACTGCAGGCTGTGCAGGGCCAACACCCCCTCTCTCTCACATTCAACTTACACACTCTCTCCCTTTTAAAATAGAATTAGATAACTAGTTTTCATCAGATTCCTCACAGTGTCACAAATTAAGACACAGGGTTATACATGGACCGCTGTGCACACATCTGACAGACAGGATCATAGAAATAATGTGCTGGCAAGTACTAGGACGGATAAATGAGGTCAAATTGAAATGTCCAGAGTCTTCATATAAAGGAAAACTTGCAGCTAATGTTATGATTCTGTGTATTTCTCTCTAGTTTATATCTCTCCATCCCAAATTCCACAAATATAAGATGGTTAAATCTTTGATAAGAAGTTGGTAAAGTCCGAAAGTAATCCATAAATCTGACAATAGAGCTGAACAATAACATATAACTGTGAGCTGCACTGTGTATATGCAAGCACACCTACTCAAAGGATTAGGATTCCTTTTGGTTGTTTTTTCGTATAAATGTACTTTCTCTTGTCACACACTCATATAGTAGTTAAATGGCCAAAACGGGGTGTGTTTGTGTGTGTGTGAGAAAGAGACAAGCTACTGACCTGCTCCCTCGGGCAGCAACAAGAAAGAGCTTTTTTTTTCTCCATAGTTTGCTGGTTTGCTTGTAGAGGCTTGTGACGTAACCCCCTCTTTCCCTCCCTCCCTGCTCCTTCCCAGCTTTTCACTCTGAATAACCCCTCTCTCCTTCTCTCTCTCTGTTTTTCCCCACCCCCTCCTCCATCCTCTCCTCTCCCTCCTTGCTGACCTACTTTTTCTCTCCTGGCCCGTTTTCACAAGCCTCCACACAATACAAAGCATCTTTAACAGCTCAAACATGAAATGGAAAAAGGGGGATAAGTGGGAACTGGAGACACTGCGAGGAGAGGGAGGGGGGAGGTTGTGCAAGAGAGAGAATCAGGGAAGGACAGTGCATCAAATAGCACTGCGGCTCTCAGGAATGCCACCTTATTTTTGAGAGGTGAGCAGCATTTAGACCCAAAATTGGTCTGTTAAAATGAGAGGCTCATCTGCTACTTCACATAAATTCTCCCCTATGTGATGAAACTCCAGAAATAAGCTACCAGTTAGTTTACACAGGACATGATGTCCATTGTTTTTATTTATGTTTGCATTTCTCACCAAAGCAACAGACCAGACATTGTTGTGAAAACCTAGCTCTTTCCTGAAAATTGAAAAAACCTCCATTGCTGCATTTCACTGGCTATAATGGCTCTTACGTAAACTTCATCATGGCATACTCAGCCCATGCCAACTTGTTGTTCCCATCAGCTATTGCTCCATTAACGGCAGGGTCAGAGGGAGGCTGCCACACTCAGTGTTCTCAGTCTGACGCAGTTCTCTCCCAAAGCAGTTGTGTAACTTGTTTTGCTTGTTGCACTTGGATACAATTGTATCATTATCTTCCCTTCTTTTGTCCAACTTCAGCACATCTGCTACAATAATGGTTCATGTTGTTGTGCAATTCCAGATTATAGCTAAGTGTATTACCAGATATTTTACTTGTAACAAGTTTCTGAGCTAACCTTGTAAAAAAAAACAGTTTGCTTCTGCCTTTATTTGAAATAGTATTATTTTTTTCATTTGTGATCCTACATACAACACAGAATATCACCTCCACATCTAAATTAAAATGGTTCTATTTACTTTATCTCGTGTGTTTGTTTTTCAGTTTTCGTCCAAAGGACAGCTAAAAAAGCTACACATACAAAAAGGAACAAAGTTGTTAAAATGCGTTAACTCCTGTTTATTTACATCATCAGCAGATTTATAGAGCTTTTATTTTGGTTTAGTTCTGGCTACTCATCAAATATAAATAAGCCATTTACATTTTCTGTTGTTGAAGTTCTTGTTCAGTCATAGCCCACTCCTCTAAAAGGTTTCTTGCAGTTTAAAGTCTGCTTAATTATAATTGCATCAATTGCGTTGCACAGTATTGACTCACATTTATTATTCTGATCATCATATTGTGTATTTTAAGGACTGGAGTTTTAGGTCTGAACTACATTTAAATATCCGTATCAGCTAAAATAATCTTCTAAGTATCGATATATTCAATACTGGCATCCCTCGTCATTACAGCTGGAAATTGGCAGATTAGAGCAGATGGACTGGACCAAAAGTATAAAACTTTTTTGCCCTACTTACAGGCAGTAAGAATAACATTTGGCATTTCAGTAAAATTGATTCATCAATTGTGCCAGTCTTAATACTTTAATACTTTTATTTCATTGATGTATTAATTTAATTTCAAATGTTATTCACCAAATAATCCTTTGTGAGCAGGCAAACTGCATAGGGATTTTTTTGTAGTAATTTGTGATTTTGGAGACTACTATTGCCTTATCATACCAATATTTAAACTGAGTTTTTGTGAATCTCTGCCAATAGGCTGTGGTTGAGGAGATTTCATGAACATGTCGGTCCACATTCTGTTGGGATGTTGCTGTCTATGAGCTTTAAATCGGTGGTTTGGTCTTCTGCCAGAAAAAGCCTGGTCTGAAGGTGCTTGTGAGTTTTTTAGTGTCACCTAGCATTTCAAATTCTGCTGAAAAAAGTTCAAATGAAGCACACATCAATTCAACAACTGTTTATTTTTTCCCCATTTTGAGTTTTTAACAATCAAAAATGAGAGTTTTTTTGTAACCTTTTGCATATCCACATGAAGTATAGCATTACAGAATCACTTCTGGACAAGCCTTATTCATTTTTTTCCATTTTCAGAGAGCCTTTAGGCAAACAACAAAGGTTATACAGTAGCACAGAGTACAAATGGAGGTGTAGAAGGAGCATGGGTAAATACAAAGCACGACCAGGAAGAGCATATAGCAAAATGACACAACGGGATAAAGGAAAATACACACAATAATACCCAAAATAATAACTGAATACAATAGAAAATAACAATATTAATAAAATTATAATAAAACAGTGACAGCAGTATACAAGAGATAAAGACAATTTTACATTTATACAGTGGCCAGAGGCAGGCACCAGGAAGTGAAACAGTTAAACGTTGATGACTGTAATGATCTACTTTAGCAAAAAACAACTCAGTGCAGACGTGAGTGGGATTGTTAAGACATTAGCCAAAGATGAAACGAAGGACAACACAACAAAAGAGGCACCTTATGTAGAGAGAGCAGCTTTGCCGGTTTGAAACTGGAGAACCATTTCATCTTTTAGAAAGATGTCCAAAAATGTAGACAATTTTAGGCAAACAAGGCTTGCCTTGTGCTTGTCAGGTTTTGCCAACAGCAATGTGTGACTGCATAGCCTTGACTGATATGCATACAACTGGCCTTCACTGTTTGACAGCTTAGAGTATAATGAGCTCAGATTGCCTTAATAAGACCTTGATCTGATTCAAAAATCTGAAAAGTGGATGTTTAGATTTATTTATTTTCTTTAAGTTCTGGCTCCCAGTCTCAGTTAAAGAAAACAAGAACATTTGAGGCATTTTCTAGACAAAGAGGGCCTGTACAATGTGTCTCAACAGGAACAAACGCATCACTTTTAAGTCTACAACTTCCAAATCCCACTGTTTTTTTTTTGTTTTGTTTTTGCCACATTTTTTTTCGTAAAATATATATTTCATATATGCAAATTCATATGTCACAGTAATATACAATCTAAGTGCTTCAGAAAAAAGGGAGCTTGTGTGCAGATGTTTAAGATGGTTTATGATGAAATGAGAGAGGAAGAATGTAACTCTTTGCAAAATGGGAGGATGCTAAAGGAAGGATGCAAATTCTTTGGTAAAGGAATGTTCCTATAATGCCACAATAAATGCTGGCCAGCCACTGAGGCAGTTTGCAATAATGAATAGTTGAATAATGTTTAAATTTCAACAAGGGAAGAATCCCAGATTCCAGCTCTGCAGAGTTTCATTCTGTCCCCTCTCTTGTATATTGATATTTTATTTTGATTGGAGGGATAGGTGGAACATAGATAGTAGGGGAAAGAGGAACAGGTGACACAGTGAAATGTGATATCACATCCTAACGACACCTAACAAGGATCTTCCTTAAAAGGTGGTGATGTGAATCAGAGTTGAAGCTGTCTATCTGCTGTACACACACAAAAAAGGAGTCGCATAAAAAGCTGCTCCTGTTTGTCCTCAATCACGTCTCTTATTACGCCCACCCCTGCTACTGCTGGATCCCTTCTTCCCTGCCTCCTTTTTGGCTTCCACCCTCTCATTCACCTGAGGCTTGTCCTGTTCAGCATACCCAGTGTCATTCTCCATCTCTTTGCTCTCCCCATTGGCTTGGGTGCTGTGGGGGTTGCTTGGAAGAGCTAGGTAAGGATGCTGAGGCAGATTGGGAGAAGGGGACATGGAGGTGTTCACCTGTCCTTCCACTTGTGATCCACTGGACAAAGCTCTGTACTTTAAGCGGAGCTTATGGGGAAGGGCCGTGGCTTTGACCTCAGCTTGACATTCACCAGGTGAACCAACAGCTCCAGCTGTCTTCTGGTGGTAGCTGCTGATATCTGAAGAGGACGAGGAGGGGGACTCATCATCTGTGGAGCCTTCCTTGTCAGAACTACGAGGGTCTCCATCGCTGGATGAGGTGTCTTTTGCTGAGGAGTTCTCCTGATAAAAACCATCAGCTCGAGGGCCTCCCTCATAGGTAAGCACCGGTGGCTCTTCATCCAGTGTGTTGAGGTAGCCGTTGTGCTGTGTGAAAGAGGGCTTGCCCTCCTCAGTGTTATGGATCAGATCAGGGGCAAATGGGTTCTGGTGGTTTCCTGGGAGCTGAAGACTGGTCTCATGACCCTGGTAGCCATAGTGCCCATGATGGTTCTCATTCTGTTGTTGTGCATCATACCTTTGCTGAAGTTCTTCTTCGGTCTCACCATTAGTGTATTCATACTGAGGTGAGTCCAGGGTCTTTGTTCTCTCTAACTTCTCAGCAACTTCTGTGATGGTCACAGAGCAGTCAGAGAACTTGGAAGTATGCTGTACCGATCTGCTCTGCTGGGACTGCTGCTCCTCTGGCCTCTGACTCTCCATGGGGTAACAGCCGCTGCTGGAGCGGTACAGGATGACACTCCTCTGTGTAGAGGTGGCCTGAGGGACTGGACTGGAGGCCTCCATGTGGCACTGATGCTGTTGCTGGTGGTGCTGGTAGTCCATGGCACTGTCAGCCAATGGGGTGTTCTGCTGGTGAGCAGCGTGGTTTCCATGGTAAGTCCCATTTGTCAAACCATTTGACATACCATCAGGCATGCCACTGCTGATCCCGTTGCTTTCCAGTCGGGCCATTTCTATACCTGAGGGCTCTTTTTTTATGCCATAGCCCATAGGTTCTGGGCTGTCTCTGGAAGAGGCGTCAGACATGTCAGAGACAGAGCCCCGGGGAGAGTAACTGTGGAGCGTACTGTGGCGTTCTCCACGACTTGATTGTTCTGCTTCAGAAGAGTCTGAATTCAACATGACCTGGGATGCACTGGAGTAGCCGCTGCTAGAGAGGTAGGCGTTACTATTTGGGGTGCCACTGGTGCTGCTCCCATTGCAACTAGCATTGACACTGGCAGCACTGTTGGAGATCTGCTGACTTTTCTCCATGTAGGAGGCTGTACTGATGAGGCCAAAGCGCAACTTCAGCTGTAGGAGTTCAGTTTTGAGACGAACGTTCTCCTCATTCAGTGCAATGACCCTATTCTCTAGCACCATGTCATTCAGGCGACGCTTTTCCCTTGAGCGTTTAGCTGCTTCGTTGTTCTTCCGCCGTTTTTCCCAGTAGGACGCATCTTTCTTCTCATCAGAAATAAACTCTCTTTTGCGGCGGCAGGTCACATTAGGCTTGTTACCTTTAGCCTGGCGGCTGATCCGTGCTCCACCTTCAGGATTAGGAGATGAGAGGCTTCCACTGTAGGAAGATAAAGTATCTATTTCCATTGCATTTTTGTTGCTGGTAGATGGGAGGTGTAAACTCAGACTTTCCATTTTCCTCAGCTGTGGGCCAGAGTGTAACTCTAGCAAAGGGCAAGGGGGTGAAGGGAAAATATATCAATGTATATGAGACTTCTGCTTTTCCACTAAGGAGTTTGAACTATGTCCCAGGATCTGCAAAAACTTGTTGATGGGTTATTAATGCTCCTCCAAGGGATAGCCTCATTGATTGCTGTTATTTATTTTCAAGATCAAAAAGTTCAAGTGTCCAAGTTAGCGAGGAAGATTAAAAAGAGATGGAACTCCACAAAAACCTCAGACATTGAACTAGTTATCTGAACAAGAAACCAATAAACAGAAACAAGTTAGTATGTTAAGCAAAGAGTCTTTGCTTCTCTAGTGGCAAATGGTTCAAAGCAGTCTCTGACGTGTCCCTGGAGGTGATTTAGAGTTCATCAGTTTCTTCCTCAATCTTCAGTAGAGCTGTGATGTCTGTGCTCTATTTCTCTGACTGTCTTTAAAGGATGTAGGTCAGTAGGTCTACTTTGGTGCTCCCTGAGGATCCAAATTCAATGATGCTGTTTGCTGACCACTAACAGAGACAAAGACAAAAAGAGGGGGAGAAGAAAGAGTTAGATGGCGTGTAAAACCACTGCAGCTCATTGTGGGATATAAAACAACTTTCAGTCAAGTCAAATAAGATTTCTAATCTATGTAACAAAACAAAACATGGCTTATATTTCTGCACATTTAGAGTAAAACACAGTCGATATGGCACCGTTTGCAAAAACTGTATGACATAACTCCCAAGATTAAACAATTCTTAACTTTCAAGGCTTTTTTGTTTATAGCCATTTAAAATTCAGGAGAAAGGAAGTTAGATGCAGAGTCTGAAAACTGCACATAAATGCATTGAAATGGCTGTGACTGAACATGCTGTTTATGCTGATGCATCTACTGCAGAGCTCTTGTGTAAGACAGGGTGCTGTCATAGTTGCATATAAGGTCTGAAGCAGCCTGGCCCAGTGTGTGGGGGTTTTTATGGGGGAGGGGCAACATCTCTGTCACAGCAGCATCGTCTCAATTTCTCTGGTAGCACTAATGAATAGTGCTACCAGAGAACACTGTCTGCAATTACACAACAGCAAAGCTGCTGAACTTCCCTTTAGTGTCAACATCATTGCTCAAAAGGAAGCCCCGCCCACTTGCATGTCCCACACCAAGTAATAAACAATAATGCTGAATGCAGTGCAAAAAGATGGTGAGTACTGAGTTATGTAATATCTAGATGCTCTTGCTCTTGTTTTAGAACTGGAATCCTCTGGTTCTCTTACTGCAGCACATAAACACAGTTCATATGCTGTAACACATCACTAATCCTCAGAGTCCATTACAAACATTGGAACATGTTTTTATGACACATACAGAGGGAATCTAGGTCAGTGTGTCTGTGGCTCCTCTTGTGTTGATTTCAGCTAATGCTGAAAACTCAAACTGTCATCATAGATCATTAGCTTTTATTGACCTCACTTTACGTTTCACTTGAATCCTATATGTCTCAAAAAAGCAAAAGGTTTGTTTGTAAATTTGAGTAACTTTTATGCAGACTTTCATACAAATATTTTCATGCAAAGTAAAAGCTCAGCTATGGCCATAACATATTTTTACTCCAAAAATTAAAAGAACTTGAGTGGACTTAAAGCCAATAGAACAGAGTTTTGCTGATATCCGATAAGCTGATGTATGCAAAATAATTTTAGGCGATACCAATATCAGTACCAGTATTTACATATAGTTCAGACCTAAAACTTCAATTCTTAAAACCCATGATTTAAAGTTTGAAGATGAACAAATGAATAAATTATAGTTCTCAATACACACATTAAAGTGTAAGGAAATATGAAAAATGAAGTAAAAGACCTCAGCTGATGTAGGTCTGCTAGTACATCATAAAACTAATTTGTTTGTACAGCCCATTTTTACAGCTAATATAGGCAGATTTCATAGCCAAGTTATCAGTAATAAATATTGGCATAAATTTTCATACCTGACGATTGAGTCTTAAGCTAATATCTGCCGATACAGTTATCGAGAAGATAATATTGTGCAACCCTAAACTGCACTGTGTTCCTTTTTGTTTTTGTAATTTCTTTCAGCTAACACTAAAAATTTCCACATTGTATGATCAGTATTTTACTGACTGCTCCCATTACTGAAACTCTGGTGGCAGATAAGTACATTTTCTTACTGCAGTGATATGTATAACTATATATCACAAACTATTTTACCCTTATGTGCCATCTCTAACTCAGTTCTTTCTTACTGTTACATAATCTAACATTCACAAAACCACCATTGTGACCTTGAAACAGTCTGACTATTGCCCTTTCTCAGTAACTGATCTTATTCTGTCTAATTTTCACTCAAAGACAGAGATTAATGTGCCTTTACTATGCAGTCTATCCCTCACAATTTCTAACCTTTACTGCGGTGCCACACAAAGAGTTTAACCACCTCTTATTTGTCTTGTTTGGTTTAAAATCTCTAGTCTAGCTTTGTTGAACAGAGAAGGATTTGGACACGACCAATAACAGATGTGGAAAAATGTAGGGCCATCAGCCCCCTCCGGAAAAATCCCCCACCCCGTGCGCGTGAAACAAAGGCGGATGGGAAGGCATACGTGTGCGCTGTCCCACTGACCTAGAAACGACGCTAAGCAGTAAACACTCCTCCTGTCTTTGACGGTGCGCCATAAAATAGGTCAGTAGGACTGCAAGAGAGGGAGGGCAGGAGAGAGAGAGAGAGAGTATTAGAGTGCACTCTAAAAATAGAGCGATAGAAAGAGGTGAGGGAGGGAGGAAGCAAAAAGGGTATGGGTTGACGTGAGGAATTTAGTCGTTGGAAATAAGAGGAATTTTACAGAACCTGTGGCAGGAAGAATAAAAAGAGGAACGAAGTACGTCATCTGCCTCAAAATCTGATTATGAAAGCCCTGGTGATTTTCACGCAACATTAATTCCAGTTCGCTCTAAAACCCCTCCGACACCTCCAACATTATATGCATTAGTCGCAGATGAAACACAATAGTGAGAGATAGGGAGATGGCATTGACGTCAGAGCACACACCCATCTCTGCAGCCAAATTCACACATAACAGGCTCTCTCTGAGGACTGCAGGGGGAGGGGCTGCTGTTGTTACTCGTAACGTACGTGATCTGAATGTCTCTTGTTGCAGGGCAAAGCTTGTGTAACGTTATGTAGACAAATAGCAGCAGTCACTAAAGGTTACTTGGTTTGAGTCCCTTATATTCTCCCCTTTCAGTGTTCTCCATGCATTAGTGATATAAATAAAGAGACATGGCATATTGTTCAAATTAATTTGTAATTCTTTAAGAAAATGAATATTTACTGCAGCCAACAGTTTGTTGGTTGTGATAAAACAGCTCTGACATGGTTCCCAAGCTCTTGTTGATTATGGAGGAATGCTTTAACTATGACCTCCACTGAGCCAAGTGTGAGTAAAACCTGTCCTGTGGTATCCTCCTCCATCTCTTACGTGATCAACTCCACACACGTGGAGGGGCCCAGACTGGGAGCCTACATTTTGCCCCACGGCTTTGTGTCAAGGAAAAAACTAAGAGAAAGAAATTCAGACATTCCATGTCAGCTCTGACATACACATGTCAGAGTGCCATTTAGCACTTCGCTTAAACAATATTTGAAATGAATTAATCTTTCCTGTCTATAATTGATGTATCACTTAACGCTGTAGATAAATGCAGATTTAGATGGAGGTTCTGAATTTCCTGAGGACTTGATACATTGACAAATATGACATTATTATCAATTTTTCAATCCTTTTTCTTGGTACACATTTATTTAGTATTATTTAAATGTTTTACCCACCCCCTTGTAAGTTGGCCACCCATGACCTTCATTGTTTTTTTTTTTTTACTTTTGTTACATGTTCATTTCTTTACTTACAGTTCATGCATTTTAGCTTATTCCAGTTTGTAAGTTCACCAAGTAAAATCATCAAGATCAAAAGACAATTTAACTAGACACCAAAGTAATAATGAGAATATACACTGTAGTTACAAAAGTCAACCTGAGTCTTTAAACTCAAATTCCTCTGAGCAAAAGACAGAGTAGCTAAAGTAGTCCACAGCTTGCCCTGTATACCATGTGTATCTTGGGCCAGATACAGGTCTGACCTACATTCACAGATTTGGCTTGGACACAGTAATGCAGACGGCTCTGTAGGCAGACCAGCTGGCAGCAGGTGGACTAAGAGCTCACCAGAACTCTGCCTGCCTTTGCCAGACAGGAGTTTCCATGCATTGCATCACATTCTGGAAGTTCTTTTGTTATTCAAATTACACAATAAAGTCCAACCAAGACCTTGGGATCTTTGGAGACAGGGTGCATTTTAAAAGAAAATGATTGCTTAATATGGGTCAACCAACTCTTTAATTTTCCCTTCTCATGTTTCTTTTGGAGGAGAAAGACTGAGTTAAAAATAGCTTGCAGTCTACATGACTGAGTAAGACCCCCTCTCAAGGTCAAAAAATATGAATATGACTCTTAAATATAATTAATGATGGGATAAAGCACAGGGTGTGAACAGGAATCAATTACAGGCCTATCTTTCCCAGTAGAGGCTGCTGTTTATTGCTTCTCCCTGCTGCGTGTTGGTTATGTCATACCCTCAAACTCCCTCACAGCAATGCACTGTGGTTTACTTGGCATACCTTATGCCAGTGGAAAACATAATCCAGGGATCCTTTTGAATGGAAATCAGATATTTTATTTCTGATTTTCTCCTCTAAAACTTGAACATCTAAATTTGTCCATGATGTTACCAAGAAAAACAATCAAAAGGCACATTTGGTGGGAGAATTTAAAAAAGAATCTACATTTTAAAGATATAGTTTTTGCATTGACTATTTTATAACATGTTTCCTTTGCATTTGCACACTTAAATTATTCTCTAGTCTTATTTAACAAAAAAAGCCATTGCTGTATGCCCATTTTGAATATTTTCAACGTTTACTTCACATATTTAATTTAACCTCTATCAAAATGAGACGGTGTGAATTAATTGAATAAATAAAAAAATCATACAACATGAAACCATATTGTTATACAAAGTATTTTCCATCAGATTAACATCCCAAAACATTAATCAATGCGTAAGAAACAACAGTGAACTAGTGACCTACATAAAAACATCATAGGCTACACAGAGAAAGAACAGCATGCCACGTGCTGGAGCTAATGTACTACACTGTGTCTGCATAAACCAGACAACATAGACCAGGCACAGCAGCTACCCCCATTCCCTGGAAAACACCAACATGAGGAAAATAACCTCGCTTTGACATTGACCGCTATTGTAGGTTGGGACTGAACAGCTTTCCTTTGATCTAAAGGGTCGGAATAATGGTGAAATACGCAACTGAACTGGTCAAATGGTAGCGCCATATCTTGGCGAGCATCGTGTTTAATGTGACAATAACAGCCGCAACCCTCTCAAAGTCACGGGCACGCGGATCTGCCGGCAGAGCCGAGAGTCGCCATGTGAACAATAACCGGCCATAAGCTTTGTGTGATCATTGCAGTACACATAACCTAATCACACATTACTAAACTACTGCCGCTGAATAACATTTACACTCACAAAAAAGGCGAACACAAAGGCTGAAAGTAACCTCCCGCACAGTCAAAACATACCTTGTAATGTCCTGGAGGAGGGGAAATTTTTCAGGCTTCCCGGACACAAAAGCTGTCTCGCTCCTGGTTTTCTCCTTTACTTCTACGAATAGAAAGCTCCCCAAAACCGAAAAGTTTTCTTCTCCTGTTCCTGTCGGCGCTCGGGTCAGTTGTGGTTGAGTCAGTGGGTCGGGTGGATTGCTGTTTCCGTCTTTTGGCTCGGGCTGCCTGTGTGTGGTAAAGTGCCGGACACTTTGCTCCAGTTTCACGGCTCCCTTTCGAGAAATATGTGTTAGTAGGTCAGCGGTTGCATAACAGCTCTTAGGCTGCCTAGTCACGTTTTTGTCCTCTATCCCTTCGCGCGAGACTCTCTCTCTCTCTCTCTCTCTCACTGTGTAATAGCCTGTGCCTTTCTCTTCTACTTCTTCACCCCTCTGTCTTTGCCTCAATCTCTCCGTCACGATGTAATATCATGTCTTTGAGGGGGTTTGGTTAAGTTTACAACGAGAGCATGAGCGTTTATGCAAGCACCATACTACATCTGAAGGGTCCAAATAAGGCCGTTTGTATGCTACGACATACTGTAACATGCTATACCCTTTGTTTCAGCACATGCAGTTATATGCAATATATGCCTATGCATATGTACAGGTTATACTCAGGATAGAATATATATTGTTAAAAAGTAAAGGAGCTATGGGTATGTAATCTGTGTAAAAACAAATATGGACAGAAAGACAGAGACATTTTGGCTACTCAATAAAACGTTCAAGCTTTTACTGTAGTCTCTTTCTCTCTCTCTCGGGTTCAATTATGCTTTATTGGCATGAACAAATAGATTGTGTGACTGCCAAACAGTACAGAACGAAAGATAAAATACGATTTTACAATAGTTATTTTTATATTAAACATATTGCATTTGATACGGACTATAAACATTCATGTCTATGTAATTCAATCCTGTTTTTTTGTTAAATACATTTTTATTTAAAATGCATAAATACATTTAAAGCACTAAATTTTCATTGCAATGTCCATAAATAAAAAAATAGAAAATAAATTAGTGTACATGTTTTTAAAACTTTTTGTTTTGTGAATTTTATATATTTTGCATTTTACATAAACATATTCATGTTTATGTCATTCGAAAATGTTAACTATGCATGTAAAATAGTATATTATAATTGGAAAAGTGTAAATAAATGATAGAGAAATTAAATTAATGTACCCATATTCACTTCTGAACATAAAAACTATTGATATCTATCTGTCTGATATCTATCTATTTTGTGTTATGATTTTTTTCCCCTGCTTTATACATCCTTAATAACTCCTTTTAGTGGCCTTGCTCTTTTGTTAAACCACAGAAATAACAAAAATAACTGATTACATGCATCTTGCTTCCAAATAGTCACTCCACATTTATTTCAAACAAAAAGTAAAAATACCATCAATACAAAGTGTGTATCTTTAATATTCTCTTTTTCTTTAAACTGATTATCTAATTTCATGGAATATTTATTCTTTAGAAATTCAGCGTATGTTATCTTTAAAATGTGTATAAACCACCCAAAAATTTCCCACACAGCAGGTTTAATTGTTCACCAACATATTCAAGGAGCTGGTTACGTCATCCCTTTATTGTGCCAGACAGACATCCACCTCCAACCCACTTCTTACTTACATTCCCTCCCCCTGCCTTGTATGAAACCTTACATTCACCCTTTCACCTCACACACACACCTACACCCACACACCCAAATGTACACATAGGCTACATACATTGTACTGATCCCCACATAAACACATACCATCATGACCATTACACCATTTTGGGAAAAATGTGGCCTTGAACTTGTCTAGCTCCTCCCCCACCAGTTCTCTGTGTTATTAGGTGACCACCAACCCCCAACATGCTCCTCCATCTCTCTGCATCCAGGCATTCCCTTGGCAACAGTGGTGTGGTGGTGCCTGCCTAGCAACCAGAGGGCCCTCCCGTCTTCCTGGCTTATGGCATTAGGTTTTAGACTGAGCTAGATGCAGGCTGGTAGCATAAAAAATTCTCTGCATGTCTGGTTAACAATGTTGCTCACAATGTCTTTGCAGCTGTCCAACCTCACACGTTGCTTTGCAAAAGTCGATATAAATTTCATTATAGGTTTGATGGTCATTATTTTCTGTTCTTTTAAAAAATAAGCATATGTATTTTGAAGATGAGAATGCTCTTCTTTCACAAGAGAAAAATTTTTGCTTGCTCTGTGCAGCATGTGGCTGCACTGTGAGCACAATGGAGCAGAGGACCTCTGTAGTAACACTGCTGGAAATGAATGAATAAGACTCAATGCTAGTGGGGACACTTGGCGCCACCTAGTGTTTAAAAAAGGTTGAAATGGAAATAGTAATACAGATAGAACTCTTATTCATCATCATTTTTGGTGCAAAAGAGAAAAAAGAAAAAAAAAATACATCCGCTGCAGTTTTCTGACTCCCTGTTGCCCACCCCAACCTTCCCTAGAAAACATCTGACTGCAGACTTGTACTCTGTCCAGGTGCCGGTACAGGTATCCTTCACTTCCATGTGGGCCAATCAGTCTCCACCACAGCTGCTTCAGTGCTAAAAATAACTCTCATACTGCTGACGTGATAGATGACTCATGCAGAGTCTCTCTCCTTGCATCCATACCACCCCTCTCTTCCCTGCTCTGTCCCGACTCCACTGTCCTAGCTTATTTAAGTGACCTTATTTCCTTGAAAAGGCTGTGTGGAACACTCAAACCATGGTGGTGGTTAAACTTTGGTATTCATCACAAGACAATAGACCAAGTATTTTGTCCTGATGTCAGTTCAGCTGAATGTAAAATCTCTGAGTCGTTCTCCCTGTCTTGCGCAGTGCACCTTCTCACTCCTGCACCACACATCACATCGTCCTCTCTACTCCTGGGTTAGTTTTTATTGCAGCCAGTCCTGTCTCAGATTTAATACAGAAAAATGCTGATAACAAGCAGGGCAGCTCCATAGTATGTTGAAAGCTCTGTCCATTTAAAATACTACTGTTTGTATCAAGTTATTTTTTTACTTACATTTTGAAACTAATTTCATTTCAGGGTTTCTATCATTTTCAAACATAATAAAAGGCAATTAATCTCCAAGGATAGTGTACACTGAATAATCTGACATAAGAGCAAAACAATAAGATTTTTAAAATTCTTTAGGTTGTAATTAGTCATCAAACCTTGTATTAGTTCTTTTATTTCTAAATACTGTACACCTCATCTAGAATTTTAAACAAAGCCTGAAGATGGTATACTGCTTAATAAAACAGATAGAGTAAACAACAGAAATATTAAACACCATATAAAGATTATTCAAAAAAGTGTCATAGTTAGTTTTCTTTGGGATGATACCAATGTCTATGACTATACACTGCTTTCCACATTATTATGCAAATGACATTTTTCTCTTATTTTCCTAAATATTACAAAATATTTTTCAAGTCATCAGCAGTTAGAGCATGATTCAAATGTTTTTTAACAAACTTCTTAATGATAACCATAATTTTCTATAAATAAAAACCTCAAAATGCACTGTTCCACATTATTAAGCACAACAGAGTTTTAAAAGATTTTATAGGTTGTAAAGAACTGAAAATGGTCATTCATTGAATTTGCAGCATTAGGAGGTCATATTTACTGAAATCAAAAGCTATTTCAATCAAAAACATCTTAACAGGCAAAGTTATATGTTAACATAGGAGCCCTTCTTTAATATCACCTTCACTATTCTTGCATCCATTGAACTTGCAAGTTTTTGGTGAGTTATGCTTGAATTTCTTTGCAGGATGTCTGAATATCCTCCCAGAGCTTCTGTTTCGATGTGAACTGCCTCCCACCTTTATAGATCTTTAGCTTGAGGATGCTCCAAAGGTTCTCAACAGGGTTGAGGTCAGGGGAGGATGGGGTCACACCATGAGTTTCTCTCCTTTTACGCCCATAGCAGCCAATGACACAGAGGTATTCTTTGCAGCATGAGATGGTGCATTGTCATGCATGAAGAAAATTTTGCTACAGAAGGCACTGCTCTTCTTTTTGTACCATGGAAGAAAGTGGTCAGTCAGAAACTCTATATACTTTGCCAAGGTCATTTTCACACCTTCAGGGACCCTGAAGGGCCTACCAGCTCTATACTCATGAATCTGGCCGTGAACATGACTCTGCCACCTCCTTGCTGACGTCACAGCCTTGTTGGGACATGGTGGCCATCCACCACCCATCCACTACTCCTCCATCTGGACCATCCAGGGTTGCACAGCACTCATCATTAAAAAAGACAGTTTGAAAATGAGTC
Organism: Cheilinus undulatus; assembly: GCF_018320785.1. Lineage (NCBI taxonomy): Eukaryota > Metazoa > Chordata > Actinopteri > Labriformes > Labridae > Cheilinus > Cheilinus undulatus. The sequence goes on from NC_054868.1 coordinate 15,968,288, forward strand.
TTCATGTATTTCTGGGCCCACTTCAACCGTTTCTGCTTGTGAGCATTGGTTAGGGGTGGCTGAATAGTAGGTCTATACACGACTGCAAGCCTCTGGAGGATCCTACACCGTGAGGTTGGTGGGACTCCAGAGGCACCAGCAGCTTCAAATACTTGTTTGCTGCTTTGTAATGGCATTTTAGCAGCTGCTCTCTTAATCCGATGTATTTGTCCATCAGAAACTTTCCTCATTATGCCTTTATCTGTATAAACCTGTCTGTGCTCTGAATCAGCCACAAATGTCTTCTATGTTAACATGTAACATGTAAGATGTTTTTGATTGAAATAGCTTTTGATTTCAGTAAATATGACTTCCTAATGCTGCAAATTCAATGAATGACCACTTTCAGTTCTTTACAACCTATAAAATCTTTTAAAACTCTGTTGTGCTTAATAATGTGGAACAGTGCATTTTGAGGTTTTTATTTAAAAAAAAATGGTTATCACTAAGACGTTTGTTCAAAAACATTTGAATTATGCTCTAACTGCTGATGACTTGAAAAATATTCTGTCATTTGCGTTAATTATTTAGGAAAATAAGAGAAAAATGTCATTTGCATAATAATGTGGAAAGTGGTGTGTACAGCATTACATGTCTAACATATGGTAATAGTGACATCCAGTATTTGTGTTAAAAAGTCTTCAAATTGTGCATTTTCCACAACAAAATATATTCCACATCAGTAAACAATGAAATATTGAGGCGTTACATACAATAACTAATTATTGTGAGATGTTTTTATACGACAATCTTGAAAATATGCAGGCTTTTCCAAATGTCAGAAAACTCAACATGAAGGACTCGTCTCACCCTGAGTTTATCATGAGGTGTTTTTTTATGTGCTGATCAGCACAGACTAACCACACAAGTTTGTCACTTTAGGTGTTACTTTGTAATAATACTGGGGCAGGCTGTCTTGATGAAATGAAAATGAAGATTTTTTTGTTAGAAAAGATACGTGTAAATCTGACCAATAACTTAAGTGCAGACTTGACCCTCAGGATCTCAGAGCCTAGTAAGCAGCTGCTGAGTCAAGAGCTTCTTGAGTTGAGCCACTTCTTGAGACAAACAACTGACCTGACATCTGAGATTATTGTCTTCTGTTGAAAGATTAGTGTCATTGAAGTTTTGCACAGGGTTATAGAATCCAGAAGACAGACTTCGATGCCCACCACAGGGCTCCTCCTTGGACCACTGAGCCACACTTTCTGTCTGTCTGACCCAACCCACCTGCTGCAGGTTCCTGTCATAAATATTTGGTCCCACTGTGGCTATGGGTGGTCCACTGTATTTATCAGAAGATGGAGAAGGCTCCCCTCCAGGGCCTTTGAAGCGGAGCTTGTGTGGGAGGCTCCTAATACCCTCAGGTGAGTCTCGTCTGTTTACATACTGACTCTCTTTGGTTTCCACTGGAAAGATGTGGGAGTTAGAGCCCTGGTGCTCCCCCACCAGCTCCCTTGGAAAAGGTCTACCTTTCCCACTTGGTCTGCCACCCAAAAACACAGAGTAAGGACCAGTGTTTGACAGAGTTGAGGTTGACACACTGAGCTCTGATACACAATTACCAGACAGAGGCCTGACTTTCCTTGGACAACTGATTGTTTGCTGTGGTGGAGGATGAATGTGGATGTTGTTAGGGCCAGTGCTGGGCTGTATATTGAGACCTGGTGGTGAAGAGTGTGGCTGGCACTCATGGTTTGTGCTGAGAGTTGCGTGGTGGGGTAAAGACAGTGGCAGGATGGATGCATCAGATGAGTTTTTGACCAAGCCGAAGTGAAACTTGAGGACCAACAGCTCGGCCCTCAGGCGGGCATTCTCCTCCAGCAGGCCCAAGACTTGACTCTCCAGCACCATGTCATTGGCTCTTCGCTTCTCCCTGGATCGCTTGGCTGCTTCATTGTTTTTTCTTCTTTTGTCCCAGTATGCTTCATCTTTCTTCTCCACAGAGATTAACTCTCGTTTGCGACATGCATTGTTGCAATTATCTTCATCACAACTGCCACCTGACTTGGCCTCAGTGTTGATGGGATTGTCTTTGTGTTTAAGGGCAAAGGTGTGATCCAGAATGGTCTGGGCTAGCTGGCTTGTAGAGGACAGGATGGAAACAGCCTCATTAGTGAAGGCCCCGGCTTCTCCCAGAGACTTGGACCCCAGACCTTCTGTAGCATGCACGGAGGGCAGAGTCAAGTCCCGGATCATCCCCCGCGCAGTCTGACCTGCCATGTTCGAACACTCCTGTTGACACTTCAGGGCGCTTTGAAAGGCCCTGACATAAGGGTTGGTTGATTTGTATGGTAATGGCACCACCTAGTGGTAAAAAAAAACAGAAGTACATGTTACTTATTACAATGAGGTTTTGTAAAACTGTGATGTAGAACAAAGCAAAGATTTCTGTCTAATTAAAATACATGAAAAAGATGTTACATCAAATAAGAAAAGATGCATTCGGATAACCGGATACAAATGAGTTTGATTGTCTACTTAAATCCGAAGGTTCATTCAGCAACAGTTCACGACCTCATGTTTTTAGCACTCAAAGTATCACACAGCAGTTAGAGAAAAGTCTGAAAGATCCAAGCAGTTAGATCCAAAGCTTTTTTTAATTATCAAAACGAAGTTGTCGATTGTAATTAGCCTATATTAGCCAATTACATAGGGTATGGCAAACGGGCAGGCACACCAAGAGTTATCGCTTTCACAACGCATTGACTAAGATAAAAGACAAACCATGAATTTTTCGGTGTTCAAAACTCCATTTTACAAAGTTGAATATACCATAGGGGGTAAATTTTCCTCCGAAATGTCAAAGCCGAGTTTAAATTCGTATGAGAAAACAGTAGCTACATAATTCTAATCAGCGACGAATCTCAGAAAACGAAATAACTCTTACGTACTTGTAATAAAAGTCTGCTCACACAGAGAGGGTGCACGTGCAGCTCCGCAGGACGTCTGGATGTTTCTGCTCTTCCAAAGCTCCACATCTCTCTCTCTCTCTCGTGTCTGGGGCGGTTTAACTGTTCATTCGAGTATGACCCTCACCCCAGGTGACCCCCCTCCACTCCAAGCCTCCCTCCTTACGAGTATGTGTACGAGTATGTCTGCCGGTCCTGTTAGTGGAAACAAATAGCTACAATAAACGGCAATAAAATCAAAGGAGCTCCCTGGAAATCCTGACAGAGCTTCTGTACAGGGTCAAACGATGAGATAGGCACGTCATTGCGGAAACCAAGCGATGATATTAAATAAGACGCCTAAACAAAGATACCGCGAGATTATTTTAATAAGTAACTAAAATATCTAAACTTAAAACAAAAAGTAAGGCAATTCGTGTTTGGTACGTTATTTTTTTTATACATATATACATATGCATATAATAAATCTTATACTGTTGGAAAGCCTGTTTATTAACCTTTTAAATGATGCCACATTTGTAAGGATCATGCATTTGTTGGATGAGCAGCAGAGCTGAGTATGTGGGTTGCGCCCATGAAAAATGTGCCAATTCTTCTCTGCCAGTGCCAAGCAGCTGATTCTGCCATTGAATCTTGTTTGGTGTTTGGATGATTGAAGTCTGAAGAAACAAGACATATTGACAGTTTAACAATTTATTCATTTAACAAACAGGAGCCTCAATAGCGTGTGGAAGAACCATACACAGCCACAACAGCCTGGCTCTTCCTCCTCATGCTGGTCACCAGCCTGGTCACACACTGCTGTGGGATGGCATCCCATTCTTCAACCAGCATTTGTCGCAAGTCAGCCAGTGTGGTTGTGTTGGTCACTCTGGCACAAACAGCACACCCAAGCTGATCCCACAAGTGTTTAATGGGGTTGAGGTCAGAATTGCTGGCAGGCCATTCCATCCTCTCCACTCTCAAATTCTGGAGGTAGTCTCTGATTAACCTCGCTCTGTGTGGGCTACTGTTGTCATCTTGGAGGATAGAGTTCTTGCTGACAGGGTGAGAAAACAGTATTCTTGGGGTGTTGTCTTCTTGGGACGCCCACTTCGCGGCCTGTCTCTGACATTCCCCATTATATGGAACTTGGCCTTCAGTTTGGAGATGGTACTAGGGTTCACTCCAAACAATGCTGCAACTTGGTTTTGCAGAACACCAGCTTGAAGTTGCCCAACCGATGGGCTCTATCCAGATCAGTCAAACGTGGCATGCCGATTCTTGAAGCAGACATCTACTGACTACTGTAGCAGGGCCCATGCTCACAGGTGCTGCCAATCAGGCACCTGATTGGCAGCACCTGTGGGTACCAGAAGCTCAAAACAAGTAAATAGCAACGGCAAAATAATCTGTTTGGCACTGGCAGAGAAGATTTGGCACATTTTTCATGGGCGCAACCCACATACTCAACTCTGCTGCTCATCCCACAAATGCATGATCCTTACAAATGTGGCATCATTGAAAAGGGTAATAAACAGGCTTTCCAGCGATATAAGATTCATTACCAAGAAGCATTGTTACAACAAAGACATAATGTACCAAACACAAATTGCCTTACTTTTTGTTTTAAGTTTATATTCTACACAAACAGACCTACCCTTGCTTCAGCCTAGAGTTTCATTGGATAGCCACTACTACTACAGTCTTCAGGTGGGCTGCTGCTTGATTTTTCTTTTGGAAGGCAAAGGTCCACAAATTGCCACGCCATAGAAAAGCATGAAAACAGAAATGCAAAAAAAAGAACAGAGTATATACCCATGTGAACTGCTGAGGAGGCCCGGTTAAAGTGGTTGGTTTTGAGGATAGCCTACCCCTTTCATCCAAGATATGCACATGTATCTTTTAAAAATAAACAGGCAGACCTAACTTTTAAATTCTCGTTGTCTCTGATATTGAGTCTTTTTAACGTTCCAGTGCTTTTTGTAACCTGTCATCCACCTCAACAGCAAACATAGGAAGAAGTCCTCTATTATAATCAAGCGTCACAGTCTTTTGCTCAGGCCTATTTGAATTCTGTACTGATATCACAAACTAAATTATTCAAAAATCAACTAAGTAGTGATTCTAGTTATACCACATAGGCCTACATAAGAAGTATTTCTAGATGTTCTCATACTGCAAAGGTCGTTACACAGTTTGTTTTTCCAATCACCTTTTTTAACGTCAGTGCTAGTGAGGTCATCCTCAAGCCATGTAGGCACAATGGTCATGATCACTTGTCCTCATTTGCCCTGTGACGGTGACCAACCATAACAAGGAGTTACAGGTAACTAAACTGATATATCTATTATGTCTAATTTGTTTCTAAAAAAAACAAAAAAGTTCATATGAGTGTATTCTTACTTGTATCACCTTAGATTTAAAATGGGTAACATCATTCATTTAATGAACTCAGTTCTGTTTCTGATGACCTCCCTTTGTTAGGAAAAAAACAGAACATTTCAAAGTTATTATTGCACCGGAGAGTTAATGTTTTATTCTTTAAGCCTGTATTATAAAAGAAACCATATTGACACTAAAGAGGGAGTGATTCACTTGAATGCAAGTTGATATTGTAAACAGAAAGAGAGCTGTTACCTAATACGTACACAAAGCGTGAGAGCATCTGAGGACTGCTGAGTGCTGAAAGTTCACATGGGGTGAGGGTGCAGAGAAAAAAGGTACATTGTTCCCAGAGCAATCTGCTGCTGGCCCTTCCCCCATGCATATAAAACACTACAAGTTTCTTCAAAGTGTGCATTCTTTAATTGTGCTATGATTTTTAATCACAGTGTTCACTAATGACATGACATGATTAAACATGTCAACAAACTTACATCAGCATTTAACATAAAGTCCAGTAACAGTCAGTTAAGCTGATCTCCCATGCTGAAACAGTCAACACTTGGTGAATGGACCTGCTTGACTTTAGAAACACATCCTCAAGATGCAATGCAAGGGCATATCATAAGTGATGTAACCTAGGATCAACAGGGGTTTCAATTCTTTTGAATATCATACACCCTCTTCTGGGCACCCTAACCAGGGCTTGTCAGACCTCAGCATGTGCACCAGTGGTCACCCACAGATCAGCCCTCTTTAACCAGAGCCATCATGATGCTTTGTCAGCTGTGTCTGTGATTTTGGTAATGGCTATTCTCTTCTGTAAAAGCTCTCCAGAGTGACTGGCCTGCAAAGTCCTAACACCAGATCTCCACAGGCCAATACTTGGTTCTCCAGCCCCTCTTTAATAGCTGTCCCTCAGTTCCTCATACTTTGCTCTTTTGCACTTATAAGCTTCCTCCATCCCTTCTTACCATGGCACCATGAGCTCAAGCATGAAAACTTGCTTGACTGAGTCTGACCATTGTATGATATCTGGCTGCAGGGTGGTCTCAACAAGGTAGGATCAAATATGAGGCACAGTTGTTTACTTTGACATTTTTTCACATATGATGTTAAAATGTGTGCCAGCGTGAATCAAAAAAGGATGGACAGTATCTAGTAAAAAGAATAAACAATATAAACAATGCACATTTGATAGTGTATGGGGGAATCTACTACTTTTTTTAGTTATGTACAAGGTACAAAAACAACATGGAAACAGGAAATCTTTGTTACAAAAATAATGAACAGGCAAACTATTTAAACCACTAAAAAGGCATTTCTGTTTAGTTGTATTACAACACAGGTGAAAGATTTAGTGACAGTGAGTCATAAAAGATCTTTTTGTTTTTATCTTTATTGGTCTGGGTGTGAGTAGTACATGATACCTTGTACCCTGGAGGCTTTCTGTATTCTTCATTAAAATTATATCATAGGTCAGCATAAGTTAAGAGTAGAAAAATCTGTGTTCTTGTATTAATTGAAAACAAACTACTTTTAGAGGATAAGTTACTCACTTCTCACTTTTAGTTTACACGTTAAGACCAATGGGATAAAGGTAGTTTAGGTTATGTAAGTATTGCTGTGTTGTTGGGTTGATAGAGAGGCCACACGCCAGGACTAAATTCCAAAGTCAGTTTATTATAAGTATTTGGCATGCAAGACAGTTAGACCAATGGCTCTCAGGGGGAACTTTGTCAAATTTGATCAATTTTGACATCTTTTTGAACATAACATAGAGTCTGTTGGATGATGCAGTACCATCTGTGGGGGGTTCAAATAGTAGATCAGCACAGTTTTGTTTTTCCTCACTCTAATAAGATTATCAGGCTCTTGCAGCTTTGATTCAACCATTTATGTCTTCAAATGTCTTTTCTGAGTCCCCCCAAGTTCATCAGTGAAATGGGCATTATGGCTCAGGGCTAGTTGGTATGTGAACAAGGGTACTAAAATACTGAAGTAAAAGTGTGATTGAGTAAGTGTTCATAGGTATGTGGCAGATTCACTAAAGATTCAGAAGAAAAGCTAATATGTTGTTGATGATGTTAGTGTAGGGTGAACAGTAGCCTCATTAGACTTTGTATGTGTTCAGTCAAGTTCATATCAGGTGAACCAGCTGACACGCCTCCCTCCCTTGCTCTACCCTGTTCTCTTTCTCGCTCGCCCCTTTTTACATCACTCGATCCACTTGGACCCAGAGTCAACACCACTTTCACCACTCTAATCCTCATCCTTCTTTTGGACAGAAAGCCAAGATCCCCATATGTAAGGCTGTGTAACTGCAAACAATTATCCACAAAAAGTTGCCGTAAGTGAAATGAACTAAGCAGTGATTGCGGATAGGAAACAGAAGTTATTCTTCTGTGCCAATCACAAATCATTATTTCTCCTGTCTCATGGACTATTTGACTTTTTGTGACTTCTATGTAGCTGCAGGGTAAATACTGCAACAAAATCTATTTATAGATAATCACTGGAGAGTGAGAGCTGCTTGAATATTAGCCCTCCAGTGTACTGCAGAGTGAATGGTGTCTGAGAGTTTTTTCTGTAACTCTGTGTATGACAGAAGTGTGTTTATGAACTGAAGTGGCTTTTCTGTGTCAAAGATGTCTGTGCTTACACTTAATTACTCTGTTTTTCTGTGTTTACACACTGCTGCCTGTGAATGGATGTTATAACATGTCTGTGCCTGATGGAGAAGAGAAACAATACATTGTTTAAAGGAAGTTAAAGCTACAGCAGGTTGTGTTTGCTTCAAATGACCAAAATCTAGTTATAGCAGAAAATAGTGATTTTATAATGAAATCTGCAATGCAGGGTTCCTACAGATCCTTGGAATCTCTTAAGGCCTTAGAAAGTCATATAAGTCTGTTTTTAACCAGTAAGAGGTCTTAAATTTTTGAAGGCCATTAACTAAGACGTGTTCTTATCATATCTTTGTTTTCTAGCCAACCTTATACATTTTTAAACATCTTCCTCTACAAATTGTTGCATAATTGTTCTCCAGAATTAAGGGAGTTTAGTGTTTCAATGGCTAAATTTCCTTGGGGAGGTCCCCCAGACCCCTCTCTGATTGATCTGTCTCACTGTGATCAAATACACTCTATACAGTTGTTAAACACAGTCCAGTTATGTAACATCTGGGCGTCCAGCTTGAAAACTTAAAAATCCATGCAGACCACGCTAATTTTTACAGGTTTTCCCAAAACAAAAAGGTCTTAAAAAGTTGTATATTTGATTTTGAAAGTGTGTAAGAACCCTGTACAGTATTATCTGTTAAATAGCAAGGTTTGATTAAAAAAAATAAAAAAAATAAAAACACAGACACACAAAAACAGTCAAACATAGTTGTTAAATGAGGAAATGATATAACTATGTCTGAAACAATGCACAACATACATTAACATTTGTGCATTGTTTGTAAAAACTAAATAAAACTTACATATACGTTATGACTATGTCCATTCATTATTCATTTTTATTTTACAACCTCAATTATTTTACTTGGTGTATATTTCAATGTGACAAGAATGGACCCAAGAACAGGATAAGATGCATACTCAGAGTAAACCACAGTAAAGAAAGCTAATTATAAGGTACCCAAAAATTGAGCTTAACTTGGTGGGGCAGCTGGAAGAGCCTTTTTAAAGAAATGACATGGCATGGCTGGACAGGGATAAGGCAAGAAGGACAGCAAAGCTACTAGATGGAAGGAAGGCAACCAACTTTTTTATATTAATGTTTGATCCGGACTTGTTCTGCTTTTGCTGGGCAACTAAAAATGTGTTTTCCCTCACAAAATAAAGATAAATGTGCTCCTACCTAGTAACAAAAAATACAACTACTATTCAGCCTCATGTCCAGTCACACAAAATATGAAACTAGAATGATTTACTATGAGCAAGCAAGCACGCGCAGAAAATTGCATGATTGGAATTGACTTTTTCTCCCTAGGGTTTTCACTAATTCTTTCATGTTTTTACAGACTGTTAACTAATAAATATTGCTGTAACTATGTGAATGTTGCACAGTAACCTCTCCAGTGGTGAAGTGTTATATAAAGAGGGGGCAAGGAACCAGAAAGTGGAACTAGAAAGGAGATTTGTCAAAGAATTTTTTGTTCTTTTGGGGGCACTAGAGGTTAGAATTTTGTCCTCACATTACCTCTAAATTCCTAAACCCTTACCTCAAATGATTCACTTGAAACGCAGCAGAATTTGGAGCCCCATGGCTCTTTCTAGCTTTCCCTAAAAATGTGGTGCATTTATATGCTGATGTGAGATGTCTTGTGATGTGAGTGCAGTCTTATACCCTGACTGAATAATAATGGCTTTCTTGAGCTGAGCTATGATTATCAGAAGACCTTCATGCTTGTATGCCTCTGAGCAAAGGCTTTATTCGTATAGTGCCAATTCATTTCTGGTTATCTCAAGACCCTTTACACAGAGAGCAGGCCTAGACTGTACTCCTACTGTATCATCATTATTATTAAGAGCAAATGTGAATGTGAAGCAACATTTAGCATTGTAACAGTGGGGAGAAAAAAACCTACCCTTTAACGGACAGGAACCTCTAGTAGAACCAGACTCATGTTGACAGACATCTGACAAGCCTCACTGGGGTTGGAAACAGTTAGGGGTGGGGGAGAAGCGGGAAGAGAAAACAAGGGGGATGCAGAAAGAGGGACAAGAGAAACAACAAAACAACAAAAGGTTCCAGAAGCAGAAACCCTCCTCCCCCCAGCTGCGCCTTGGGATCCTGCCCATGAAAATCACAAACAGAACTGGAGCCAAGGGGCAACCTTGGCAGAGGCTAAATTTGTTAGTGAGAAGAAGAATTTTGATTTCTGTTTTAGATTTAATAGGGAGCCAATGAAGAGAAGCTAAGGCTGGAGTAATGTGATGGCCTTTCTTAGCTCGAGTCAGTACATGAGCAGCAGCAGTTTGGACCATTTGAATGGTATTTAGTGACTTACAAGGGCAGCCTGATTAAAGGAAATTACAATAACTAGAGATAACCTAGAGATAACAAATGCATGGACAAGTTTTTCAGCATTGCTTTAAGACAAGGATGGCCTGATTTTTGCAATGCTGTAAGAATACTGTTCTTGAAAAATGTTTTATGTGGTTATTAATTTTGCACAAATGTTCATCATGACTCAAGCAGATTACATTTTAGAGGTCTAAGGTCTTTAAGGCCTCATCATCAGTCATTGCCAGAGGTGGAAAAAGTACCAGACTGTTGTTCTCAAGTAAAAGTACAGTTACTCTGGTTAAAATTTACTGGAGTAGAAGTAAAAGTACTGCTCTATAAATCTACTCAAGTAAGAGTAAAAAGTAAGTCATTTAAAATTGACTGGTAGTACTGAGTACTGAGTAGATACTGTTGATAGTCAAGGGGCTTTCACAGTGAAATCTGATCTGTCCTTAATGTGTGATAACAACAAGAAAACATGGACCTGCAACCAGCTTATTTATTATAAGGTGGGATCTAACCTAAAGTACAATACGACCACTGTTTCAGGAAGAAATATGGAATCATTCTCCTGCTATGTGCACGTACTGACCCCTATGTGTTGTGAACGCCATACGACTGGTCGTTTTCATTTGTTGGCAAGAAGATTGGACCTCCTTGTTGTGGCTTTTAGTATTGATTTTTTTACTCAGTACTTGATGCTTTTTAAAATGTAACTTAGTACAATTCTTCACTTAAAATGTACTTAAGTAATGGTTAAAGTAGTGATTTTAAAAACTACTCAAAAATATACAAAAAGCTATTCAGTCACAGTAGCTTGTGTAAATGTAGTTACTTTCCACTCCTAATGCTTATAACGTTTGTACCACAGGAAACACCCTGTCACCTCCTCTTGACCCATCATTGCACTTTCACTGTAGAGCAATTAAAAACTTTGTTGAGGCATAGCCGGCAGGCAGTAGGTCTAGTTTTCTGGAGCTGTGCTGATGTGTATGGGCCGGTGGTCACAGGCTCAATTTCTCACTTTAATTTTAGCCAAACACAACCTGTAGCTTAAACTTCCTTTAAAAATGGAATTGTTTCTCTTCTCCTATAGGCGGACATGCTGTAAGCAGAATAACAGATAACAGTGTGTGAGCACAGCAGAACAACAGAGTTATTGAGTGGAGGCAGGGACATCTTTGACACAGCAAAGCCTAAGGTTTTTTACTCCACATCAGTGTTGATAAATCAAATGTTAGGTTAGTTGCTACACCTCCAGATCAGGTTGTTTTTTTTTCCCTCTGTCAAATAATGTATGAATGATTCCAGCTATGACCCTATTATGTCATTTGTTTTCAAACAGAAAGAAACATGTTTTGTGTGTTTATAAAAGTGGGAGTCTTTGTTGAAACAGACACAAAGGGAGAGGCTAATAAGAAAGTAGAATTTTGCCCTGAGAATAAATCATATTACAAAAAATTCTTCACATATTACTTCCCACAGTGCAATGCAAAGGCATTATTTATGAAGCCACACTCACAACATATGGAAAAGTAATCTGAGATTGGATCATTATTCATTTCTATAGGTTAACTACACAAATTGTCATTACTTGATTCACTCACTGAGCAAATTTCTGTTGTAGGAAAATAGAGATCTACTTTTATGGTACTTTAACAAAACAATGGATTTTGTAATGTTTCACTGTTTGAATTATATGTGAAAGAAACTGTATCATGGGTCATGCTAGATGGTAGCAAAAATAAAGTGACATTATGTCTACTTTATTTACAAAACTGTTTAAGTAGTCTGTGCTTATATTTTTGTCTGATTGTGTTCCTATAATTTCACTTCCTTGAGGGTACACCATACATGTGTGCCCATGTATGCCAAAGAGAGACAGGGTGCTACATAATGAGTACATCTGACATAATCAGACTGAATCAGTGAGTGCGCAGTTACATAAACAGATTCTTGTCCTGAGCTCACCCCTCCCCAGCTTAGAAACATTGAACACAAAGCTGTCAACTAGCCTGTAGGGCTGTTTGAGCAAAAGCTGCCCTCCAAAGGCCAAATACAAGCATTACATCCTAACTCTTTTTCATTTCCCCTGACCCCTTACCTCTCTCTCTTCTGATCTTGTCTTGCACATATAAGTAGTGTTTTTTAGTGACAAATGCCTTCCTGTTTTAATAGAAATCTGTAACATGCACTCACTGTGCAACCCTGTTTCCAAACAATAGATTAAACAGAAGTTGTGGGTTTTCAAAATGAAATTCAATATTTGGGTGAAATTAGCGCAAGAAAAAATATAAAATGTTAAATCTGTGTTTTTTTTTAAACAAATATGTCTGCTTCAAATTTGATGGAAAAATGTGCAGGCTACATGTGCCATGTGCACCATGTTCCATCATGGGTGAACAGAACTGGCCGTCTTCTCCATGATTCCCAAACTATTACCAGTGCCCACTGCATGGAAGAGTTTCTCAGACAGCCATCAATAATAGTTTTTGATTTAATCCTTTGTGTATGTTGACTTCTATAGATGTTATAAATAGAAAGATGTGTTGCTTCTCAAACGGGTAGAAAAAATGAAGATGCAATTGGGTCTTAAAATATAAGAAGAGTCTTGAAAAGGCCTTAAAAAGTATGAAATTCAGTGTCAGGTTTTTTACCCTGCATGGCTGTTGGCCTGCACATAAGACTTTGGTCATCAACTCCACTCTTTGATGGTGCAAAGTGATCAGTTTTACAGCATAAGAGGTCTTTTTTTTTATTAGAATCGTGTCATTGAAAACAATAGTCAAATTACTTTAAACACATTTGATAATATATAAACATTTTACAAACATATATTCCAGTCATTTTAGGGTTGTATTAATAAATATGCTGCTCTTTGTAGAGGATAATAAAGAACAGTTAAAGCTGCAAATTATTTACAGTTTTAAAATCTGCTTGATGAGACCCTAAGCCTAACCCTAACCCTAAGCTGATACAACAGCTTAATTTTCCTTAAATTAAAACCCCCAAAGAAACAAAAAAAAAAAGTTAAGAACCAAAAAAAACCTGCTTCAATTCTATAATTAAAGTCATCATATCCTTTAAGTTTTTATACATTACAATAAAAATTCTTAATAGCTGTAATAGAAATAAATCAAAGATATCTGATTATCTCTGCAGTGATGTTGCATCGCTGCTGTCTTGTTGTGGTTAAGAATTTGTGAGTTATACAGGATAGACCATGTATTGTATTGTACTCCAATATTACAAACATGTGTCATATGTCCATTATTAGTGTTGATGTTTGCTGTCTACATGTCCACTGTGGATACCATGTCAGTGCCCTTTATCGCCAAAAGAATGCTATAAGATGCTGCTAAAAGTCTACATTATGGGCCTGTTCTTGAACTGACCCTTTTAGATTAAATGGAAAAGTTAATTTTTTTAATCCATCCAGACTGGATGTGTGCTCTGTGAGCAAAGTCTCTTGAAAAGAGTAACTACTTTGTTAAATGTAATTGTTAAGTATAGAAGCAAATGTTGAAGATCCACAGAGGAGCACTTACACAATGATATATGCTACTATTTTACTACTTGCAGTGTCGTCAGTTATCCTGGTCCTGTTCCTGCTCTGTCTGTATGTTAACCAGTTAAATAATAATAGGAATACACTTTAAATAATGTGTTATATAGGCTATATATTTTTTCATTGAAGCGTTTTGTGATCATGGATGTATGTGTGAGCATCAAGCATGTCTTTTCATGTGCAGGGCCAGGTGGTCAGAGCGGGAGAAGGCCCTCTGACAGAGCAGACACTGGTAGGGTTTTTGGCCTGTGTGCTTGCGGTAGTGCCGAGTCAGCTCATCTGAGCGGGCAAATTTCCAGCTGCAGCCCTCCCAGGAGCAGTGGTAAGGCTTCTCCCCTGACCAAAAAACAATAACAGATTGTTATTATAGTACACATTTGAGATTTTTATCATGAATTTGAAATAGGTTTTTTGGTGTTGTCTCTTTTGCCACTGGAGTGTACCTGTGTGGGTGCGGAGGTGGGCCTTAAGGTGTGAGCTCTTGGTGTAGGTCTTGCTGCAGCCTGGGTATTCACAGCTGTGGATGGCGGGCCTCTTTTTCCCTATGGGCTTCCGCCCACGCTTTCCCTCCATGCCACTAGGGGGCAGCTGTGATCCAATCAGCAGGGGCAGATGGCCTGTTACCTGGCAGTGGTTGTAGTCACAATAAAGGTTACCATTGTGGGTAAAGTCTGGAGTGTAGCCGTAGAGATGGGGGTCAGAGGTCACAACATGTGGTGGTATAAACTTGCTGTCTGGGAAGGTCACCATTGAGGGTGGTTGATAGAAAGGGTTAAAGTCACATAAGACTTTACTATGGTTTCCTTCACTGTGCCTCCCCACGCTGCCACTTTGGGAGTAGCCAAATTGATCTCTATTGGGAACAATGGGAAATTCAGACACACCCCTCTGGCTGTCATGATAACCATGGAGGTACAGCTCAGGCTGGACTACTGCTGTGGTTTCAGCAGGGGACAGAAGCTCCGCCATGTGGCCTCCACAGTTCATCTGCAGATGCTCCTGTGCTGGAGGGTCTTTATACATGGCTGCTTCTCGGTATGCTTTGTTTGGGTCTAACTGTGGAAGTTGTTGATCACTGTTGTCCAAGGAGGGGTTGAGGTCCGGTGATGGGCTGCTCCAGTCAGACAACAGGAACTCAATATCCCAGGATGCCTGGCTGTCATCATCCAGGAGTTCTTCAGTCATTTTTTGAGAAACCTGCTGCTGCTCAGAGCTGCATGGTGACATTTTGTTGTTCAGACAATCCAGAGAAAGAGCGTTACTTTCAGATTTCCACACCTAGGAGATGTTGGAGAGCAACTGTATGTTAGCTGAAATGTTGTTTGTTACTTAAATTGTTCTTAACAAATGTAAATTGTGTACAAAATTCATATTCTTGTTTTCAAGTATAGTTTTTTCCTTTCAAAGCTATCAGGAGGACTCTGCTTTCTGTGTTGTCTAACTGTTGGTAGAAACACTGTCAAGGAAATAAGACTCACTTCAAACAAAACCACCATGGTTAGTCACAGTCAGACTGTTCTGCTCAGAACTCTGAGAACATACTAGGATCATAAATGCCCATCACTGGCACACTGTCTGCTTTAATGTTGGATTAGTTTGTAACGAATATAAACTACATTTGGTCATAATTATAGCACTATATTCTTAGAGAACAGCTTGAAAATATGAAACCAGACCTTTCAGACAAAAAAATAAAGTAAGAAGTCTCTCCCCTGCAAAAAATCTTCAGATTATGAGGCACATTATATATATTTCTAAAAAATAATGTCTACGGGAATAGGAGTAAGATATTAGCCACAGTTTGAGGTAAATCAATTCTAAAGAATTCCAAACACTTCAAATTGGTGATACAGTTTTTATAAGGTAACACTGACAGTGATATTTGAAATACTTAAGTTTAAGATCTCGATGATTCAAATTTCAAAGAAAAGGACTTTAACAAATTTAAGAAGTGATACAATCAACATTTATCAGTTTTCCATGGATTCAGTTACAACTAATACTAGATTTGCCATAATAAAATAAACTCCTAGAGATTAAAAAGCTCTTCTCTGGGCTTACCAGCCTTCTCCTAAACTCTTCCCACTAAGGTGGTGTGACTTACATTTTTAACAGTTTGGTCTCAAAAGTTGGAGTGTGATAGTTTAAAAAGTGGTTAAGAATACTAGTACATATTATTTGTGCAATAGTATGGATAATGAATGGACATACACATGCCATTCTAAGTTATGGAATTCGATTTGTTGCCATTTGTCAACTTTTAGATTAACATACAAGTTCCCTTTTAATGATGTTTTCTTTCAGTTTCCATGAAGATTTAAAAAATTCAGCCAAAAACACTTACTTCCATACTGTCACTGGAGTGAGCGATGTTGGTGAAGGAGCTGAAGGAGGGGAGCACTGCCTGTGTAATAGCCATCGGGTAGTTTGATGTGACGAAACAACAAAAGTTACGTTTCTTTTTTCTTTCTGTAATTTTTACACGACTATGTTACACACAGATAGTTAAGAGAACAATCCCAGGTCACCAGCCCTTTCAGTAGTAAAGGGCCACAGAAACAGGTTCCTAAAACTGCCTCCTTTTCTCCATTCGTCCCCTGTCTCATCCCCTATCTTTCCCTCCTCTCTCTTGTCTATCTCTGTCAGCTGCAGGTCTCTCTTCAAATCTCTCTTTCTCATGTAGTTTTGACCGTTAAGAGGTGGAGCATGGGCATTAGTTTTGTAGCCGTCCCTAAGAGAAGGTTCATTTAAAATCACTAGGAAGCTCTACTATCTCACCTCATAGTCACTGTCTTCCTTTTGTGTCGGTTTCAGAGAAAAAAAAATTTCCTGAGAAAAAAAAACAAAAATGTAATTTTAACATGGTCTTATTATTGTTTTTTCAACATTGCTTTAAGTGTCCCAACCAAGAAATACAGTAACAAGAACAAAAAGAAAGAGTAAGAAAACGACACCAAAATAAAAACTAAAAATGATTAAAAAAAGTTAAGTGCATTTTACAGCTTACTACCATTAGGATGTGGCAGAGACCATTTATTTTTAATAAATGGTCATTTATATCAAATGACCCACTGATTACTTTTCTGACACTAAAGATGGAGGGGTCGAACTCATTTGAAAATATTTGATAAAATGACCTATCAAGCCATAAATTATGACCAAATAATAGCACATACTTTTTTCTTTCTTCAGATGGAAAAATGGCTAAATTAATCAGGGCACTACAGTAATTACCTACAAGTAAATACATCATCTTCATATTGATGAACTTAAAACTACTCATATTAGCTTATAATGAAGACCTACAAGAGGTCATGCAGCAGAATTACCCCTCACACTGGCCCATCTCAAGTCTACTGACTATCTAATAAAGCACACTTTGATACACAGGGCTTAGTGTGTAGGCAGCTTTACAGTTAATAACGTATAAAAAACATACAATGACAGTTTTCGTTGATGTTTTAGCACAGAGCTAAGTAGAGGCAGTCAGTGTGATTACAAAATATAAACAATGGTCAACACCAGGAAGCATGGACCCAGATGTGTGCATTACCTGCTCACACACATCCAAGAAAATCACGAATCTTTCGAAAATTAATACCTCATCTTTTTTATACGATATTTAGACACATTTGGCGTCCAAACACATCCAGGTTGGCCTCTGTCTTCCCTGTGAGTGCATGCATCTCTGACTTCTGAGAAGAGCTGTGTTGGAGATGATTATGTTCTGGCTGCTGTTTATCTGTTGGTCTGAGTAAGAGGCAGGCTTCTGTTTTTACACAGATAATGAGCTCCTGACTGCTGCTGGTCCTCGATGACTTACCCACCACGATAAACACACTCTCATTACATCAGAAAATAAACTACACAAGACTGAAAACTACGGTTGCTGTTCTTACAGAATAGTTTCCTAATGGTTCTAAACATACAATACAATACAAGTTGATCTATCAGTCATTCTGAAGCAGTGGCAAGTTCTCTTCCAAGGCCTTGAAGTAGGATGTGAATTTGTAAGATTTTGATGTAAGTATTGGATAAAGCGCACATTGTTGTATTTTATTTAGGAGATGAAAGCTTCTTTAATGTAGATAACACATTTTGAAACAAGACTAAACTGAGATTCTGGTTCTGGTTATGAGCTCTCACTGAGCTAAAAAAAACTTTTCCCTCCTGTCACCCACCTGCCACCTGCAGAAGTTCTCTGACGACTCTGCCATCGTCGGCCTCATCACAGATGGGGATGACCAGTCATGCAGAGGACTCATCCAGGACTTTGTGGACTGGTGCCAGCGGAACCACCTCCAGATTAACGCTGGTAAGACCAAGGAGCTGGTTGTGGACTTCCGTCAGCACCCCCCCCCCCCCATCCAGTGAACATCCAGGGAAGGGACATTGAGATGGTGACATCTTACTAGTACCTGGGTGTTAATCTGAACCATAAACTGGACTGGACTGATAACACCACTGCACTTTACAAAAAAGGTCAGAGCAGACTGTATCTGCTTAGGAGGCTGAGGTCATTTGGGGTGCAGGGGGCACTCCTAAAGTGCTTCTATGACTCTGTTGTGGGCTCGGCCATCTTCTACGGCGTGGTCTGCTGGGGGAGCAGGATCACAGTAGCTGACAGGAAGAGGCAGGACAAACTTATAAAGAAGGCCAGCTCTGTCCTGGGATGCCCTCTGGAATCTGTGGAGGAGGTGGGGGAGAGGAGGATGACAGCCAAGCTGTCCTCCATGATGGACAAAGACTCCCACCCCCTCCAACACACACTCACTGCACTAAGGAGCTCTATTAGTGACAGGATGCTACACCCCAAGTGTGTGAAGGAGAGGTACCACAGGTCTTTCCTTCCTGCAGCTGTCAGACTCCACAACAGAAACTGCTCCAAGTAATTGTGCAGTAACTAATTTATATGTATAATCTGTACACATGTTTGTATATTTATATATGTGTGTATATATATATGTGTGTGTGTGTGTGTGTGTGGGTGTGTGGGTGTGGGTGTGTATAGGTGTACATATTAAAATCTCCACCACACCCAATCTGTAATATACCCAACCTGTACATAACTGTTTGTATTTAGAATTTGTAAGTTGATGTCCTTATATTCCATATTTTTGTATTTATTAGTGCTCTTGCAATACTACTCTTATTTGTTCTCTATTTCTATTGTGTTTCTGTCGCCAATGGCCTGCTTTGTCTAAGATACTTTTTGCTGCTGTAAATTGGAATTTCCCCTTGTGGGACTAATAAAGGAATATCTTATCTTATCTTATTAGTGCAGTGAATGTGTCTCAAGTGATTGTAGTATAATAGCACCTGTGTCTGGAAAGTCAAGTCACTGGAATATCAATATTCAAGGCTACCATTAGACCATGAAGACAAAAGAACACTCCAAGCAACTCAGAGAAAAGGTTTTTTAAAAGTATAAGTCAGAGAGTGGAAACAACAAAATTTCCAAGGCACTGAATAGTCCCTGCTTTCAGTGAAATCCATCATAAAGAAATAGAATATGTGTAAATCTGCCCAGATCAAGATGTCCTCACAAACTGAGTGAGCTTGTAAGAAGTCGACTAGTGAGAGAGGCCACCAAGATACCTATGACTACTCTGAAAGAGTTAAAAAGGTTACAAACTACAGCAGCTGAGATGGGAGAGATTCTGCAACTGGTGCCTGGGTGCATCACCAGTCGAAGCTTTATGGCAGAGTGGCAAAGAGAAAGCCAATTTTGAAAAAACTTGTATTGAATCTCAACTAGAATTCTCCAAAAGGCATGTGGGAGACTCAGTGTTCAAGCAGAAGAAATTCTTTGGTTTGATGAGACCAAAATAGTGCTTTTTGGAGATCAGACAAGGCGCTGTGTGTGGTGGACACCAAACGCTGCACATCACCACAAACACAGCATCCAGACTGTGAAGTAAGTTAAGGGCAGCATCATGCTATGGGGATGCTTCAAGGCAGCCAGCCCTGGAAGGCTTGTAAAGATAGATGGAAAAATGAATGCAGTAAAATATAGGGAAATCCTGGAGGACAATCTCATTCAGTCTGCATGAGAACTATGGCTTGGGAGAAAATTGGTTTTCCAGCAAGACTATGACCTAAAGCATAGAGCGAAAGCTACACAGAAAAGTTTTAAAGACTACAAGGTGAATGTTCTGGAGTGGCCAAGTCAAAGCCTAGACCTCAATCAGATAGAAAATTTGTGGCCGGACTTGAAAAAGATTGCTCATACCTGATCCTTGTGCAACCCGACAGAGCTTGAGTTTTGTGAAGAAGAATGGAGTAAAATTGCTGTGCCCAGATGTGCAAGCCTGATTGAGACCTATTCACTCAGACTCAGTGCTGTGATTGCAGCCAAAGGGGCATCTACTAAATACTGACTTGAAGAGGATGAATATTCATGCAGTCAATTATTTTACATTACATTTTATTTATCTAAATGACATCATTCTATAGAAATCTCACTTTGAAATTGATGGGGTTTTTTGTAAAAACAAGGACAATTATATTGACCACGAATGATTTATTAAATAAATAAAAGGTTAAAACATTCAAGTGGATGAATATTTTTTTATATCATATTTATATGTTTTGTTTACAGGTACTGTAAAAATATGCTGCAGAAAGATTTTTACTTCTGACAATCTAGCTACACCACGTTGCAAATATCTCTTAAATAACATATCTACACCAGAACCTGAAATAAACAGGACTTGAAAACGCCCGTGTATAATGAGCTCGTCTTTGTTTTTGCACATGATCTAACAAATGACGATACGCCTGAACTATAGTTCTTTGTCTCCATCTAGTGGCCATCTAGTGGCCATTTATTGTAGCTACGGCTGGCTTTTGGAGAGAAAAAACCCGAAGTTTCAAAAACTGTCGCTGTTATTATTTTATAAAATCAAATAATTATGTTGGCATAAGGCTTTGTTTTGTTTTATAAATCACACACACGCACACAGAAAAGTCTTTTCCCTCCCGGAAGTGCTGCTGAAGTGTTGCCATAGCAACAGACCGACACAGAAGTTGGATGACCTGAAGCGTCGTTCACAAGGAATTTACGGCGAATAAAAGAGGTTTACCTGTAAGTTTGCTCTCATTTTTGAGATTCAGCGTTCTCTCTTTTCATAGTCAACAACAACTTCGTACCCTTCCAACTCTTACCTAATTCTTAATATTTGACACAGCGGTTAGGTGTCCGACATTTAGTCTGAATGATAATTGTTAGTTTTTATTTGAGTATTTCCTCTACTGCTTTAAAAATAGATCCTCCTCGTGTTATAACTCGATTTAAATTTGCACTTCTTTTTTGCAGCTTTGTCCTCTTGAAAGCTATAAATCTTTTAACACTACAACAGAGGTAACATAGGACTGCCTCTGTGTATCCCTGACTGCAGATGGAGGCCTCTTCACAAAGAAAGGTTGGTGGGGGATTGTGGAATAATCCCAAAGCCACCCAATACAGCAAAGAGACCCAGGATATGCTGAGATGTAAGATATATCAATTCTGGTTTCAATGGAAAACAAATATGTTGTAGTCTCTGTGTGGGTGAATGTGTTTTTCTGTGCTTACATAAATTCCTTACAACGTTATCTTCTTTGCTCAGTAATGGTGCAGGAATCAAGGCTCAACAACCTGCAGACGAATAAAATCAACAAGTGCCTCCAGAGTAAGTGTGAGACTTTGATAAGTAAGGGAAAGATTCATTAGGTTGATCATTTAAGTATTGTCACTGTATTGCAGTGGTTCTTGAATAAGGGGTCAGGACCCCCATGGGGTCATGGGAATGCCTTCTAAAAAAAAAAAAAAAAAAAAAAAGAAAAATGTAAAGGTGTTCTTGCTTTTTCTTTCCCCACAAATTCAGGCTAAAAAACATATACATAAAATAAGTGGTTTAAAGCCATTAGGTTAATTCATGCTAAAATGAAAGTTAAAAAAAAAAATAAAAATCCAAATTTTAATGAAAGATTGCTTATTATAGCAGTTATCTAGGGTTCTGCTGCTCATTAATTTATGTCCGCTACAGTCTATACATGGAGATCATTAACTATAGATAGTTTATATAGTATAGTACAGTATGTGATAAAATAGTATGACTTTTAGACTTGTGTTCTTTTGCCACTGTTGCCAGTCTAACAATGAATCCATGCAACAGACTAATAGTGAATCTCTGAGGCTGTGTGCAACAAACCCCATTATGTATTGTGCACAGATCAAATCAAAAATAGATCTACCTATGTACAGTATTTGAAAGCATTGAAATGCAATTTGAATGCTTTAAGTCAAAGCTTAATAGATGTGTGTTTTAAAAATGCATTTATCATCTTGTGACATAATGGTGCAACGATAACAGTAACCCTCTGGTGTTTTCCACCCCCACATATGAATTATCAACTAATGTCATTTGCAGGACACAAGCTTTGACTTTACTGTTGCACCTTTGCCTCATTACTTTTACTTTGAACTTTTTTCTTTCCAACAATAGATGGAGCATCGCTACCTTTAACTTCTGACCCTACATGGTCTACATCCCCTTCACAGCCTAAATCATATATATCTGTCAAGACATCGTTCCCAGGCAAGCCCCAGAGGCGAATGGCTGAAGCTTGTCGTTCTGGGAACAGCTACGCAAGAGAAAAGTTCCGCCCTGGTCCTACAAGTATGTTTTTGAATATGATAGAGTTGTCATCTTTGCGTTTCTGTGTTATAGATGGTCCATATTGCTACCATTTGGAATATACCATGTTTTCAGAATTGGGGCAATAATTTCTGATATTTCTTTATTCTAAGACATGATTTACCTTTCTGCACCTTCCATCCAAGGAGATTTAGAAAAAGAGAAGAAGAGGCTTCAAGATATTTTTGCAGCAGAAGAACCAAAAGCAGCATTAACACAAAAAGTTCCTGCATATGAGAACCCAGAAGAGATAGACCGCTATCAAGAAGGTGAGGTGACGGTGTTGTAACAGATAATGTGAAAACACAGAGAAGAGTATATCCCTTTTAAAATTAGCCTGCCTCGTGGATCATTCTTGAAGTACTGCTTAACTAAATATAGACAGTATACATTAAAAAAATCGAATCATAACCAGATTGATGCTTTTGCAGTGCTGGATGAGATTAATGAGAGGAGGCAGTTTCTGGAAGATATGACTTCTCTGGGCAAGGAGAAGCAGTACATTAACATCATCAGTACTGAGATATCACAGGTAAATACGTATCAAAATATTTATTGGTTTTAGTTTGTGTGTATACTGCTGTCCTGAGTTGGGAAAGCCTTTGTAGTCTTTTTTTTTCAAACTTCATTGATTTTCCATTTAATACTGTTTGATCAATAATGGGCATTGCATTAATAATGACACATTTTTATGATTTATTCTCTCTCAAATTCTGCACTTAATTGTTCTGACTGCAACAGAAAATACGGGAACTGGAAGTGCTGGAGAAGGCACAAAGTACTGAGAAAGATGCAATGAATTCTGAGAGGAAAGAAAACGCTGCAGAATAAAAAAAGCATGCACTTGAAGAAGACTTGTTCAGACACACTGCAGGAGACTGGAGATTTTGAACTTTGAAATTTGGTCAACAATACAACTCCAATGGGGTGTTGACTTGTGGTACTGGATGCTTCCCGCTTCATCTTTAGCATTTTACTAACAATACAGCAGTGAATATGATGTCTGGCAATAAGAGCATTAAATAAACAGAACAAAGTACCATCTTGCACAAAGTTATTTTATTCATCTGCCTTCCAGTGTCAGTATTCTTTATAATCCTGCTGCTGTTTTGTGACAAAGTTTAGCTGGCAGAAATGTAGCGCTACAGAAGCCCTTGGTTTCAGCTTGTTAAATAGGACAGGCATGGAGAAGAAAAACATGGCAGGAAGCTCTTAAAAAAATGGGCAGCATTTAAGACAAAACAGGAACAGAATAAGTAAACATGATAACATTATCATTAACTTAAACAATGATGATGCTCAACCAAGAAGGAAATTAAATAAATGGCACTTGTATGCATAAAGATCAACATTTTTATCCACTTACAAGGCAAAAGAGAATTAGAAAGGCAGAGTAAAATATAAATTATAGATTGCATATTCAAGTTTTCACCAATGGTTAAAACTTTGTTTTTCTATGGTGGTTAAAATACTTTTGTTGGCCTTTTTGTAATGTTCATGAATACATGTTTGACCTACCATACGTATGAACTTTTAACAGTTACAGTTTTCCATGATCTCCAGACCTCTCACTTCCAAATAATGAGTCTCCAACTTTTTTCCCATGTAAACACACACATGCACACACACAACCATAAATACTGTATCTACATTCAACCAAGTCTGAGATGATATACATTCATACAAGGGGAACCTTTTGCCAAACCATTAATGAAGAAATTACAATGCAAGCAAACCAACAACCATAAAGTAGCAGCTAGAAGAGCTTAGGCATCATCTAAGGATTGTATTTCAAGAGAAGATCTTCCAAGATTTTAAGCTGAGGTCATAAAAACAGTACCACAGTATGAAATTAAATAGGACAAGAAACTTCCCCAGATATCCATCTACTGACCCTTGGAATCAATGAGAAGATGGAAGTTTCAGGAGCGTTAAGTCAGGGGCACATTAAAAACACTAAATTTTAAGTTGAACTTACAACCATCTGACTTTTTCAAAGATGAGTAAGGAATCACACTTGTACTGAACTTTAAGTAAAGGCCTACACAATTCAGTTAAAATGTCAGCTGTCATAGGACTTGACTTGTTATATTGTCTTTTTAAAACAAAGAAAACCGAAAATGGTTTTTAAAGTATGTCAGTACTGATGCAGTGGACTCTGGCTTACACTAGATCAAGAATGAGAGTGAAAACTAAAGACCTTGTCTTTCTGACCTGATGCATTTGTTTCCTCACATCTTTTTTCTTAGTCCTGTTAAAAAAAATACATATCCCCCTTGGATAAGAACTGGTCTTTTCTATGGTGATTTTTCCTTTCGGGGGCTGTGGCTCTTGCCTGGTTCTCCTTTATGGCTTAGCCTCTTGAGAACTTTAATGGGTTTGAACTTTGCACTCTTTTTCTTCTGCTGCTCAGCCTCAGGTTCCTTTTGGAAGTCTAGAGAAGATGCATAAAAAAAAAAACAGTATTTTTTTGGTCAAAAAACAAATCAAGACAAAGTGAGATCAAACGAGAATGCAAAGAATGCTAATACAGATACATTTGAGCTTCTCTTCATCCTACCTTTTTTCTTCAGCATAGCTTCCATTAGTTTATCCTCCTCTTCCTCCCTGTGAAAGAAGGACTGTTAGTAGTTGTCGAGATTTTATGATAGCTCAACTGTTAGCCAGAGTAACATATTTAACTGACAGTCATCAGTCACCTCTGTCTATCCTGGTCCATGTTGTTTACTATTTGGTTTCGCTGTTCAATAATGGTAACCAGCTCAGCCATGAGCTCCTGCTCCCGACTCTTATCCTCCTCCGTCCAGTCTTTCTCTAAGAAGGGAAGAGTTGATACAAAGTCACTTCATGTTGTCTATAGGTGGTTTGAAAGTTTTTTTAACCCATCTTTAAGGGTGCACTCACACTAGGCCATACGGTGCCGGATTCTAACCATGCTGAAGCCCATTTCACCCCCTCCCCTGTCCCCCCCATGGCCCGCATTCACGCTGCTCAACACATCCAGGCCTGAGCACGGATACGTCACGCACCGACGTCATCACACAAAGCCTCCATCGTTGATGAACTTATACATGTTGATGACTCAGTATACACAAGTGTTGTTTTTTGGCTGTAAAATAGCAACAGATTTATACAAAATCTGATCTGACACCGCAGTTATTTCAGCTGTCTGGGTAGACTACGTTAACTATACAGGGCCCAGTGAGGAGGGAGAAAGTGGTTCATAGCAAGCTCTCATGTCAAAGGATAGCCTGTGTCCAGAGCAGGATTAAATGTTCCGTTAAGTTTTTTTTACCGTGACAAAAGCAATTTTAACCATCTGATGAGAGCTGGAGTGAAAAACGCCACAGGATTAATAAACAATGTTCCTTTCAAACATCAGCAACCAAAACCACAATTCCACTTCTTGATAACATGAAATAGTATTCAAGGTAATTTGATTCAGTGGATGATAATATGATACTATAATTTTATAATAGGAGAGGTTAAATCAGGCATGCCGCACTGAAGCACGGAACGACTGCACTCACACTGGCCAAACGTACTGGACTTTAGGCTGAAATGGGCCTAGGCTAGTTGAAGGTAAAGTTAATATGATTCACAGAACCAGAGCACCATTGTTATACTACAAACTATCTTAAATAATAGGAAATTAGTAACTGACTGGTGAGACTTTTAGTTGTTCTCCTCCTTACAGTGATGTTCTTCTTTGAGTGGAGCGTTTTCAAATGCTTTGATTGGTCCGCTGGACGACATGCTTTTAGTGACACAGCTGCTGAATAATATCAGCCATTGTTGGTGTCTTTGTCCACTGTTGTATTTTACTGGGCAACAAAGTGTTCCTAAACAGGGCACTTTCATCTGGGAATATTTAGGCTGTTGCTGTCATTTGCTGTGGTTGCCAGGACAGCGTGACAGTGAGTTGTTCTCTGGTTTTCTGTCTGTATGTGAGCTTCATTCCAAATGTATTCGTTTGGTACACGTCTGTTCTATACCGAGAGGCCCGTACCGAAATGGTACGGTACGAATACACCTACCTTTACACCTTTACACCCCTAGTGAATACACAATTGACATTTGCTTAACAACAAAACATTTTTGTAATGTGAGTGCAACGCAGCATTTGGCCTCTGTACAAGTTTGCACACAATACTCCAAAATCACACCGCTAAACTCTGGTTTGCCAGGGATGGAATGAGTCTGTATTGAGATTTTTCAGTTTTTGTACTTGATATTTAGAACATACAAAAATAGAACTCTGAAATGATCCTGCTAGAGTTTAAGGCGTAGAGCTGGTCATGTTGACAAGATATTTCAGTTACATCTAGAAAATGGTTTTAACAACACCAATAATACACAATACTTTGATTCATTTTTGCTCAACAGATAAAAGTCCATTGTAACAACAATTTAGACTGAGCACAGATGTATGAATCAGTTGGTACTCACAAAAATGAATGAAGTTCTTTTAACCTATTGTACTAATAAAGCAGGCTTCTCCTCCAAAAAACCCACATATGACTGATCCAAAAGAAAAAACAAACTGAATAAGAAAACGTCCCACAAACTGCAGGGCTCCTTAAATTCAAGATTTCTTGTTCACTTTGGGTTTAATAATATTACTGCAAAATATAGTGTATAGCTTGGAATCAATTTAGCTCATACTTTGAGATGTTGATTTCCGTTAAAGTTCAGTTGCAGAATAAAAAGAAAAAATACCTGGTTTGTTGAGAAGACATCTCAGCTCATACTCCACATCTGCTTGTCTCTCTTCTAGGTTCTGCTGCTTTGCTCTGTAAAGAGAAAAAAATAACATTCAAGTCCTATTACAAATGAGCTTTAAAAAATGTATCTTACTGAGTCAAAGTGCAAAGATGTAATGCACCAAAATGTACAACAGGATGGGAAATTAGCACCTGCACATCATCAAAGATGGGTATTTTTAAGCAGTGTCAGGTGAATTTGCTCAATGTATCTGGGGCGGGGAAATAAAAGGAATATGAAAGGGTGATTTTGTGACAGTGAACGGCATAAATTAAAGCCCAGTTTTCTTCTTGTACCTACTGATTTTATGGGAATAGGGCAGAACTGAGCAGACTACACACTTGCTGACCAAAAAGCCCTGCCTCTTAGCCGCATGCCAGAGCTGGTGTCAAAGGTTAAAAGTTGGTTGTGTGCTGGGATGGTTTGACTCAGTATCATTTTAGGGTAGTACAGGTGCATCTCAAAAAAGTAGAGTATCATGAAAAAGTTCAATATTTTTTGTAACTCTTTTCTGAAAGTGAAACCCATATATTGTATTGACTTGTTACACATAAAGTGAAATATTTCAAGCCTTTATTTCTTGAAATGTTGATGATTATGGCTTATAGATATGAAAACCAAAAATTAAGTGTCTCAAAAATTTGAATATTACATAAGATCAAAAAAAGGATATATTAAACAGAAATGTCAGGCTTCTGAAAAGTATGTTCATTTCTATGCCTTCAATACTTGGTTGGACCTCTTTTTGCATGAATTACTGCATCAATGCGGCATGGCATGGAGGCGATCAGCCTGTGGCACTGCTCAGGTGTAATGGAAGCCCACGTTGCTTTGATAGTGGCCTTCAGGTCATCTGCATTGTTGGGTCTGGTGTCTCTCATCTTCCTCTTGACAATACCCCATAGATTCTCTATGGGGTTCAGGTCAGGCCAGTTTGCTGGCCAACCAAGCACAGTAACACCATGGTCATTGAAGCAGCTTTTTGTACCTTTGGCAGTGTGGGCAGGTGCCAACTCCTGCTGGAAAATGAAATCAGCATCTCCATACAGCTTGTCAGCAGAAGGAATCATGAAGTGCTCTAAAATGTCCTGGTAGATGGCCGTATTGACTGTGGACTTCAGAAAACACAGTGGACCAACACCAGCAGATGCCATTGCAGCCCAAATTATTATTGACTGTGGAAACTTCACACTGGACTTCCCAATATTGAACTTTTCAAAATATTCAAATTTTCTGAGACATTGAATTTTGGGTTTTCATGATCTGTAAGCCATAATCATCAACATTTTAAGAAATAAAGGCTTGAAATATTTGACTCTACGTGTAATGAGTCGATATAATATATGGGTTTCACTTTCTGAAATGGGTGACAAAAAAATTGAACTTTTTCATGATATTCTAATTTTTTTCAGATGTACCTGTACCAGCTGCCATGTTGCTTGTAGTGCCTGATGCAGTGCTCTGCATCCTGGCCTGTTCAGGAATGTTTCCATATACTCTATAAAAAGCCTCAGGACAGAAACATTTCAAAACTTTATAAAACATAGAATTTGGAATAATGTGAAAAGATCATACACACAAGCATAGACACGAGAGGAGCCAGAGACATGGTGTGTGGATAATAGGAGTGAAAAAAAAAACAAGATGAGCAGATTAAGTCACTTGAGGAAAATTAAGTTTCATGACAAAGCACACCTACCAAAACGCATAAACCTACCTACTATAAATATGCTACAGTAGAGCAGCCAGATTGTCCCCATTCTGCCTGACTTGTCTAATATTTCAGATGTGGTTTGCATGGGGAGAGGCACTGTCAGCATTGGTAAACTCTATGCTTAATATTGGTATGTAATACATTCCTTAAGTTACTCCTAATACTGATGATGATAATTTCAGTCAAGCTTATCAGACATGACATTATCAATGGGCCAAAGCAAAAGAGAGTATGGCCTGTAAAGACAATGACATCTATTCTCTTGTTGGTTCTGTACAAGCACAAGCAATTCTAAAAACTTTAAATGTCTTTAAATATTGGACACATGGAAATAGCATTATTATATGTGATAAAATAAAACTTAAACTTTCCAGCACAACATTTATGGTTGCAAAAACTTGCCTAATATAAGCTCATAACTATAAACTTTTTATCTTGTCTCTCACTTGAGGTTTAATTGTGGTGTGATCTGCATTTGAGGACCTGGTTTCAATGAAGACTAGCCTCAAATAAAAATAAAAGTTTTTCTTCTTATGAACAAGACAGAGAGCATGCCAGTATTTTGTCACAGTTGAGACATTTCCCTTTATTAAATAGCATATTACTTCAATACTTCAAATCTTTATTATATTTTATTTATTACATTATGCAGCTTGTTAAAGTCCCTGTAAAGGGAAATCCAAATGTTTTGTCTGAACACACTAGATATGTTGGCATAAGGTTGCTGTAAACATGTGAAAACCCAAATATCTACATGAGACTGAATTTTTGATTTAGACCTTTTGAATAGTGTTCACCTCTTTCCTGGCTGACATGCACAGTATTTAGGAATTACCCCGCCCCCTAATGCTACAATGACATAAAATGCCAGAGCTGTTCATCTCAATACAGTCTCTTATTAGCCCTCGTCACTGCCTTTATTGAAAGTTAACAGCCAGTTACATACTGTGTTTTGCTCATTGTGAGGTAAACTTCCCAAATCCATCAGCCACGTCACCTACCAGTCATTAAAAGTATCATAACAGAGAAATCTGTGCCAGTAAACTGTAAATTTAATCCCAAACTTCTGTGTCTCTGCTCTGGCACAGAGCCAAGCAGCTGCACTCTGATCAGAAGAATTTTTAAAACTTGTGAGGATTGTATTTCTCCAGAATCCACACCATCCTACAGCAGATTTTACTGCCTCAATTTTCATGATTTTGAAGCTTAATTTGATAAACAGATATTTTTCATGACTGAAATTTGGCCTGGTGGTTTATAACTGGGTGGCCTGTCATACAACCAACTTAAAATGAAGATTCTTATAACTTTACAGGGACTTGAAATAAAGTGACTGGTGTAGATTTAAATCAAATTGCCACAGTGGCAGGTAGGCAGAATAAATTTCATCTATTAAATAAAGATATTACTGAAATGAGACACCACTTGCAACTTCTACTAAAATGCAGTCCACAAGCACGCCACAGCATGAGGCAGAATTTTGCATGACAAGTTTTTGTGTTGACGTGTCTATAGGCGTCAGCCAAGTATGGAGTTTGTGATTGCATACCTGATGCATAAAGTTTTCAATGGACTTTATTATACCGATTTGTACAAAAAACAGAATAACAAATAATTGTGAGGAGTATCAGAAATTGCAAACATGTCATAAAATTTTCTTTTCTGTCTAAATTTACAATATATAGATTTTTTTTCACTGAAATGTCTAGATTAATTAAAAATTACTATTTAGTCATATATACATTTTTATCTGAGATCTTTTATCACCTCAAATATTTACAACCGTTATTAAAGCTAGAGAAATACTTAATCCTAAAGGTTGTAACCGGATTTGCCTTGTTAAGGTAGACAGAGCCAAAATGACAGACGACGTATTTAGTGTTGCCACCAAAACACTGGATGTTCCATGAAAGACTGCTACTCAAGAAAGTGGAGGCTGCTCTTCTGTTGCTGAAGCTCATTCATGTTTAGTGCTCATTACTTGTGATTGATCAGGATTATTTTTTGCCATCAGTTGTGAGTTCAGTAGCCAAACCTTAACCCTGTAGCACTGGGCCCTCCCAACAAACACACCATGGAGTACTGTGGTCTGGCTATGCATTTTCAGATTGAGTAGAGGCCTGACTCGGCATCCAGCACGCCTACCTCCACTTCCCACTTCTTGTTTTGACTCTGTTCACTTAAAACTATACTCATTTCAGTACACACATACTTGCTTAACAGTACACTGATATTTTGGTTTCAAGGATGCTTATAAAAGTTCCTTTCCTGTAAACCAGTCAAGAATGCTTTGCAAGTGGCTTGCACCATTAACCAGGAAGGCGTGTATGAACAACTTTTTTCCCTCGGTATGTGAAATTCACATGTGAAACCAAAGTTTTGGTTTACTGTTTAGTAAATACACCTTATGCCATGTTTTTTTTTTTTCATTTATTTGCTGTCTTTTGTTTTTGTATCTTTTGCCATTAGAGAGCCATATTGTGTGTTTAAATGCAGAAAAAAAACAAAATATCATCCAACTTGTGCAATAGTAGGAGCAACTTTTATGAAGTAAAACGTCACTTGGCCCTTGGGGCTGAACTTTCAGGGGTCTTGCAACAACCAGACACTTACGTGTAAACCAGCTCAGCTTCTCGTCGCACTAAAAGGTGTTTCTCATGGATGAGAGTAAACCAGTCCACTAATAGGTGCTCCTCATCCTCGTCTAAAAACACAAAAGGGGAACAAAGAAATGTAAAAGTAGATTAAAATTAAAAATTAAGCTCTGACAGCAAAAAAGCACCTTTTCATTATTTAAGCTAGATAAGTAAGTTTTAATTTGAATTCATGTAAATCTCACTTTTATGTACAAGTTGAGACAGGCTCATAAATTTAAAATAAATAAAAGTTTTCTCTATAAAACTATACAAATTTGAGGAACGATACCGTTTGGGTTGTCTCTCAGCTTCTTCTCCAGTTCCACTCCCCTCTGCTCCAGTTCGTCCAGCTGCCTCTCCAGCTGACCCATCTCTCCATGGATGTCCTCCACAGGGATGTACTGATCTGACTGCACCTGGACAGATGTCAGGACCATTTCAGATCTTGTTCTTTGTTTGACATAAAAGCTGAAACATCAGTTTTTAAAATCTGTGCTAAAACACACACAGGGTATATAGAGAACATCTAACATTAAATCTTGTACTTTTTCAAAGTCATCTTTATACATTTTAAGACCCTATCAAATCTTCAATTTCTAATCTTTTACATTTGTGACTGAGCTATATATATGTTTTGTGCTGGTTGTAAGGGGAAAAATATGTCAACATAAAAAAGAAAGGGCTGGTAGTATTGCTTACTGTGGTTTACAAATTAAGCTTTCTTGTAGCATTTTGAGATTAAAATATGAGGAAAAAGACCTTGGTTTGAATCAGTAAGTAGCTGGCAATGGAGGGTCTGTTTTTTTGTGAAGTTGCCTTAAAGTAGCTATACCACAATCTAAAAGTACCTATTTATATGTTTTGTACCATAGTTAAAACCCTAACGTAGAACAGCAAACATTGAAGTTTAAAAAATATATATATATATAAGGCATTATTGCACCATTTCAGGATACTTTAATTCTGATTTTGGATGCACTGACATGTTTGTCCCTTTACTGCTGCAGCTTAAGCTCACTACAGTTGAGTTCTATGAAAAATGTATTTCCATAAGTCTGGCTGGGCTGGGAATTCTCCCAGCATACAAGCTTACCAAGCTAATATCAAATATAAGGAAGGTATTTTCAAACTGTCCGTTTAAACATGATTTACATTGCTCTGTATGGCAGTTGTTGCTGTATTTTATCACCTGTTGTGACCAGTTGAAATGCTGCAGAAGTCCAAACCTCTCATGGCAAACTGAGACATCAGTGATTATCATTGTACTGTTTTTTCCTCAGCAGGAGTCATTAAAGTTGCGCACTGTAACAGTGCCTATGCACGCAAATGTTTGCACATGTTTGGTTTGAGAGTAAACTTGACAGTTTGCAGCTCCATGGGATTGAAAACAGTCGCTGATTGAAATTTCTTGTTTCTTAAATTACTCCCAGACTTGGGAAAAAACTAGCTGGCTGCTACCTAGCGCAAATCCTAGTAGTGCTAAAAATGAGCAGAATCTGTGCTTGTAATAAACTAGACCCAGGCTTCACTGCAAAGCTGCTTTTCATTTCCAGAATCCAGTAAAATGTTCCCAGGTACAGGACTCAGCAGTGGCTCCAAATTTTTCTATTCCAACTACTTCTTAGAAAACTTGCATTTATTCACCAATTAATTATATGTACAACCACTTGATAACATACATTTGCTAGCTAGACACACAGTGGAGCTTTGAGGAAGCATGGACAGCTCATCAAGCAAGGAGGACATAAGCATGCAGAGGGATTTCAGATCTGGCAGAGTTCCAAAAGAATTGCATGTTTGATTAACACTAATTCTAAGAAATAAAAGCAGGAAAACTGATTTTCCAACATTTTTGGTGAGCATGAAAATGATTCTTTAAAAAAGCTACAGCTTGTAAAACATTACAGTCTTGTGTAGAAGTATTTTTAATGCTTTTCAAAAGCCTCATTATATGTTAAATTATTCATAAATTTTTAACAATTTTTAACACCCCGCAGACACCTAACCTTGCATAGCAGATGGATTTGCCTGTTTTTGTGTTTCTCACTGGCGAATCCATCTTGCAAAGCTCCCATCTGAACATATTGGGCCCTTTAAGAAAGTGACAGGACCAATCAGGAATAAGAGGCAGTATCTCCCGGCGTGGAGTCGTAACATAAGCCAACAGTGACAAGAAGCTGGTGCAATTATGGTGGAAGAGATTAACGTAGATGCTGCTATAGCATCAGTTTTATCAGATCTTGATTGACATTTCTTTGTTAAAAGAAGAAAAAACAAGAGAACTGAGTTCTTTTCTTTTCGGAAACGATATTTTTGCCCTTCTTCCAACCGGATCTGGCAAGAGTCTAATTGTCATGTGTTTTGTTGCTCTGATTGGCCTGTAAAGATATGACAGACAGGACGTTCATCCAATCACCCGCCGAGTTTTTTTTCGAAGGCTCTGCCCTTTCCCAAACACCGTCTATGGGAGGTTTTCCAGATAGATGTGTGAAACAAATCCATCTGGCATGTCAGATGAGGGGACACCCTGAAACGTTTTAATTTATGTTCAGTATTGTACCTTGCGTTTGATGAGAGGGAAGCCATGGCCTGGGGCCGGGGGTCTTGCAGGTCGAGGGCCTTTAGGTGGTCTGGTTTTAGACTTAGCAGGGGAAGGAGAAGCTTTCCTGTTAAATGGATTCTCCTTACAGATCCGCTAGAATGACAAAAGGAAAAAGCTCACATGTTAATGTACACATTGCAATGCTGAATATTCTTTTCTTGGTTGGATGGCTTTTTACCTTGTTATGTGACTGGCTGGCTCCTGAAACCAGTGGGCTTGGGGTTATGGGGGGACGTGGAGGGGCTCCAGTGCCTTTAGTCCCCATGCTACGACTGGTCTGTGGGGTAGCTGGTGCTGAGCTGGCACTTGCTGGCATGGAAGAGGGGTTGGGACTTGGAGAGGGTTGAGGCAGATGCTCATTTGAAGAGAGCGAGGGGGTTGTAGGTTCACATGGTGAACAGATGGAAGGCTCTGAGATGCTTTTGGTGAAGGTATGTTGCTGGTCGCTGCTGGCACTGCCACATGAAAGGGGCTGAGAGGAGCTGTGGTCTGAGCCAGAGGACAGGCTCTCTGTGCTGAGGGCTGGAGAAGGGGAGCAAGAGGAAGGCTGAGAGTGGGAAAGAACTGAAGGGGAAAGGTTTAGTAAAAACCAAAGAGCAAACAAAGGGGGCAGAAATGAAACAGGAGCAAAGTTGTTAAAACAGATTGAAATCAAGAAGGCATGGGGAAGAAAACACAAACCAATATCAACATCCATTACCAAACATCCCACAATATTTTTCTCTGTCCAACAACTCCAATGTTTATCATAAATCTAATTACTAGTATTTGTATATTAGACAGTGTTTATTTGAAGCCCTTTACATTAGATCCATATTCTTGCTGAGATGTTTTCTGTGTCTAATTAGATAATGTACAAAGAAAAAGTACAGGGTGGGACAGCTATTAATATATGTAACAAACAATGGATGTGTACATAAGGAGCAACAAGACACACTGTCAACAAAGCAGTCTACTATTAGGATAACAGTCTGAGGCTGCCTAAATAATTCATCCTAAAATATTTGCTGTTAAGATTATTTGAAGGAAAAATGCACAGGCCAATTTCCCCCCAGACAACTACAGTAATGCATGACAGAGAATTGAGGAAATACCTTTGCCAACAGATATCTCCACATGAAAAAAAAGTTTACACTTACATCTCAAGAAATAAAATGTGAAAAATCCCCTGAAATATTTTTAAAAAAGGATTTTCTAAACATCCATAACAAACATAGAAATACTGCCCTTTATTAAAAGCAAGGAAAGTGCAGGGCAGAAACCTCCAGCAGAACCAGGCTCATGTTGAACAGCAGCTTACCTTGGATACCCCCAGGTGGCTGTGGAGCTCGAGGTGCTGGCCGCTTCTTGCTCTTGCTGCTCCCAGGACTCGCAGAGCAGGACGAGCTCCCTGCACTTGGAGGAGTTTCAGCACCTCCTGAGTCAGCTGCCCGGGTGATGCTGTACCATGGATGACTGGCCACAACTGTAGCTGGTATTGCACCTCCCTCAGGCCCCTCTTCTTCCTCTGCTTCATTGTTTTCATCGTCTTCATCCTCAAAGGGATTGGGGGGCGGAGGGGGTGTGCTGGGTCTCGAACCCTCTCCTTTAAGAGAGGACATAGAGCCTGTATTGGGAGGGGTTGCCAGTCCGGCTGGGGGAGGGGCAGGGGCTTTCTTCTTCTTAGGTTCTGATTTGACCAGTGCGAGCCAAGGTGGGTCTTTGGATTTATGGGTGCCACTGGACAGGCTGGACAGTGAGATACACACAAGCATGGAGGGGTCACAGAAGGAAAAACAACAAAAAGCAGCCAAATGGAGGCATGGTCAGGCAAACAACTACAATGCATGCTGTGAACAGAAAGGACTGATGATATGGCTAAGATAGGTGACAATGGGGACAATGGACAGAAAAAGATTTGTTTCAAAGCTCAGCTACCTTCCAGGAGACTGTGATCTTTCTCTAGGTTTGGGAGGGGTTGGAGGCTTTTGGTTTTCACCTGTGGTTAGAATTGAAGAGTTAGGCTTATTATCAGAGGAACCCTTTTCTAAAATCTAAAATCAATGATATTTTTTGAATTACAACTCACCACTAGTAAGTCTGTCTCCTGTATGAGACAGCCGAACCCGGGGGGCAGGTCGAGGAGGTGGAGTGGATTCACAGACCCTGCGGGGTGCTGGCACAGGCCGAGCAGCACCTTCATGGTGACTGACAGGTGTAGAGGAGAGGTCTCCATTAGTTGTTGGTTTGGCTTCTGTTTTGGTATCATCCTCTTTCTCTTCCTCTTCCTCGCCCTCCTCTTCATCACTCTCATCAAAAGGGTTGGGAGGAGAAG
This sequence comes from Cheilinus undulatus, assembly GCF_018320785.1. Lineage (NCBI taxonomy): Eukaryota > Metazoa > Chordata > Actinopteri > Labriformes > Labridae > Cheilinus > Cheilinus undulatus. Next base: position 16,004,898 of record NC_054868.1, read on the forward strand.
AAGAACGTAGCATCTTATCGGTCTCTCCAATGTTCTCCATCTCTTTAGCTTTATGTAAAGCGGCTGATTTATCTGTAGCTGGAGCAGCAACTGTGACAGAGTCATCCTGAGGTGTGCCAGCATTATTTGCTTGCCTCACTGGAGAAGGAATTTTTGTCTGATCCCGGCCAGGTGTTACGTGAGGAAGTGTGCTGCGACCAACCCTGGCAGACTGCAACACTGCTGGTTTTTTACTAAGATCTGGCCGGCCATTCTGATTAGCTAAAGTGTTCCTTGTAAGGTGATGTGTGCAGACCAAGGCTCCAGAGTCACTTCCTAATTTGTAGGATCCAGGAAGCAAAGTGCTGTGGCATTCTGTGCACCTGAGACAGCAATGACACAGATTGACATTAAGATTTTTTACAGTCTATGTTTAAGATATCAATGGCACAAAAAATAAAAAAAAACAATCACAAATCTCGAAAAAGCTATTGGGTGTTTATGTTCAACAAATGATACAAAATCGTACAATCTCTTCAGGTTTTAATAATAATAATAATTAGTCTATGCATTGAATCAAATCCATGATTTGTGGCTAGCAGTTATTCAGCATTAAAAAATGTTTCATTTATATTTTGACATAACTTCTCTTAACAGCATTTTTTAAGAGCAAGTGTTGATGGTGTACAGTCAACCATTTACATCCAAAGCATAAACTTTTGAGACAGGCATGGCATTGCTGCCAGAAAGAAAAAAAACATTATCTAGTAATCCTCCAAGTTAAATAATTAGTTCATCTATGTGTTATTAGGTAAACTAGTCCTAGGAATAATTTAAAGGTGCATCTAAAGAAAAAGAATATCATGTCAAAAATATTTTAAGGGATGTACAATATTCTTTCCATATCCAACATGTTGATATTCACAAAATAATTTTAGCCGTTACCAATATTAACACTTCTATTCAAATGTAGCTCAGGCCTAAAACTTCCGTCCTTAAACATGCAATTCCAAGTCTTAGGATGGAAAAAAATGAAGAAGTTTCAGTCCTTAAAACAAACTTTAAAGTTTAAAGAATGATGAAGATAAAGGAAAAGACTGATGTAGGTCTGTCGGTCCTGCCTAAAACTCCACAAGCATCTTTGTTCATATGGCTAATATCTACCGCTGATAAAGGCAGATTTTTGCAGCCAAACTATCAGATGTAAATATTGGTAAATTTTAATATCTACCAATACCAATATTGTGCGCATAGTTTTGTGCATCCCTTTCCATTTTTCCTAGCATTTACTTCAGAAAGTTACATTTCCATATATTTTAGATTCATCTCATACAAAGAGACATGACATTTCAAGACTTTTTTTTGTTTTAATCTTGATGATTACAGTGTACAACTAAAGAAAACTAAAATATGAATTCTGTGAGAAAGTCAGATTTGCAAAGGTTTCCTGAGGCCCTGTTTACACGACAACGTTTTCAGGTGAACACGCAAGACTTTTAGCTGTCCGTTTACACGAGAACGGCATTTTGGCACCTGAAAACGGAAAAATTTGGAAACAGGCTCCAGAGTGGAAGTTTTTCAAAATGCCCCTGTCTCTGTCTCAGTGTAAACAGGGAAAACAACACTTTCTGAAAACATACATGTGCACTATGCAGTCAGCCGTCAAGCGCAAGTTTCGCAGCACACTGAAGCGAGCCATGGCAGTTCGAGTCTGTTGTAGTTTACTGTGATTCAGCTTGTCAAGTCACTGTAATTCACCCAGTCATTTATCCCTGGAAAATCAAACAGTCTTTGTTATAGTAAGACTGGTCTTGTAATGCATTTTTGTGTTTATATGTGCCGTAAAATTTCGCTGGTGCGCTACGATGGTGATGAGGAGGAGGATTTTAGTGATGAATTACTCTCATGCACATGTGTATGATAAAAATGTTACATATTCTCAAAATCACATGAAAAACACTGTCCTTCTTATAGAGACAGTTTTATTGTGCAGTAAATCACCTTACTACAGTGTTTTTCTGTTTCCTGCGTTCTCGTGCAGAAGGAGATTGTTTTCCAAACGTTGCCGTGTAAATGTGAAACTTTTTGGAAACGAAAACGGAAAACAAAGCAAAGTGTAGTGTAAACAAGGCCCGAGTCTTCATTCTCTCACTCTGGTTCAGTACACACAACTGCAATCATGGGGAAGACTGCTGACTTGACAGTTGTCCAGAAGAAAATCACTGATACCCTTCACAGGAAGTGCAAACCACAGAAGGTCATTGCTGAAAAGGCTATTCTCAGACGCTGTATCAAAGCATCTTTATGGAAAGTTGACTGGAAGAAAAAAGTGTGGTAAAAAAGTGCTCAAGCAACAGTGATGATTGCAGCCTCTAGAGGATTGTCAAACAATGCAGATTTAAGAACTTAGGGGAGCTTCACAAAGAGTGGACTGAGGCTGGAGTCACCTCACACAGACAGGTCCAGAAAATGGCTGACAGGTGTAGTGTTCTAAGTGTGAAGCCACCAATGAACCACAGACAATGTTAAAAGCTTCCACCTAGGCTAAAGAGAAAAAGAACGGGACTGTTGCAGTCTCAGTGGTCCAAAGTCCTGATTTCAGTTTAAACTAAATTTTGCATTCATTTGGAAATCAAGGTCCATGGTGCTTTATCAAGTCCAGAGTCAATGCTGTCAGCTGTCAATTGGGAGATTTTTATAGCACCTCATGCCTCCTCCTGCTGAGAGGCTTTATGGAGATACTGATTTCCAATCCAGCAGGACTTGGCCCCTGCCCACAATGAAGCCAGAACTACCAGAAACTGGTTTGCTGATCATGGTATTACTGTGTTTGACTGGTTAGCAAACTAGCCTGACCTAAAACCCATAGCAAATCTCTGGGGAATTGCCAAGAAGGACATGAAAGACACCAGACTCAACAATACAGACAAGTTGAAGGCTTTAATCTTCAGCCTGAAGGTTGAAGAATCACCTGGGCTTTATAACAGCCAAGCAGTGCCATGAACTGATTGGCTTCATGCCATGTTGCATGGATGCAGTAATTTGTGCAAAAGCAGCTACAACCAGGTTCTAAGTGCATAAATGAGCATCATTTTTTAGAAGGTTAACCCCTCTGTATCATGAATCAGATTTTTGGATTGATGTTTTTTGTTATTGTAATATTTTGATAAGGATTCTTTTTGATTTTTTTTTTTTGGTGTAAGCCATAATCATCAAGATAAATATAAAAGAGTCGTGAAACATTTCCTCTTTAATGATAAATGTAGAATATTGAAGTTTGAACTCTTGATTTAAGTCACTGGGAAAAAAAACAAACTTTCTTATGCTATTCTAATTTTTTGAGATGCACCTTTATAATCATCCCTGCTTATGCTACCAGCAATTACTTTAAGTGTAGTCAAGCAACCAGGACTCTGTTCAAAAGAACTATCTCTTTAAAAAAAACTTAGTGCCTTTAAAGATGTTAGATCTACACAGCATTGTAAACTCCTGGTCAGAAATATCTCAATAACACACAAAGAGATTGTACTTGTAGCAGCAGTTTTCACCTGAAGCAGTTGCGATGGTAGAGCTTGCTGTCAACCAGAAATCTCTGCACCAGATGGACGTGTTTCTGGCAGGCAGTACAGGTGCTGCTGAGTGTGCTGTGATTTACTTGTGAAACCTCTCCCACACCAGGGTTGCTCAACTAGAGGAAGTGACCAGTTTGTTGTTTGCAGGACAGGGAGGAGATGTCAAGGGGACAGAGGGAAGATGAAAGAGTAATGGGGTAGGGGGAGATCAAACACGGAGTCAGGATTTCATGATGTTGATTATTCATTTTGTTTAGCAGCTACATCTATTTTGCTAATTCAACATCTACAGCTCATCGATTTGTGTGATTCATTACAGCATCTCTTTTCAGCTCAAAGCATCATTTGATTGACACAAAAAAGATATGATAAAATATATTTGTTAGTAAAAAAATAAACAGCGTAAACTTGGGTTAGTAGCTCTGAGAATCGAACATTTTGAATATGACTGATTCTTAAGACTGTTATGTTTCTTTTAGGTATTTTTTGTTTAGTAAAGGGGATAAGCAGCAGCATATTTCAAAACTTGGCACACAGTGTTTCCTACCACTACTGTTAGTATTACAGGGTATGGCTAAAAAAGACTGACCTAACTGTTTTGCTTTAACCTCCTAACTCAACCCTACCCCACCCCCATCCTACTGCCTAGGCTCAGGACCAGAGAGTGGAGGGGAGATCAGATGTGAGGAGGAAGAAGAGCAGGAAGAGGAGGGAGTGGAATGGATTTCCATCTGAAGAGGGAGATGCTAGTACAGAGGAGTATGGGGATGGAGGGAAGAAATTGAGGGCATGCAAAGAAAAGAGAGACAGGATACAGAGGCTATCTTTATAGAATTACTCTACCTTCTATTGCTTCTATTTCCCCTGCTGTGCAATACAAAGCCCAAAAGAGGAAGTGGTAATTATAAAGCACTTAGATATTGTGCATTGTTGTACAGCAGCGGCAGGACAGGATTTGTATCGCACAGATGTGATGACTTAAAACCCCCACAGAGGACATCCAGAATTATACTTAAATAATCCAAGGCTTAATATACATACTAATAAACTACCAGAATAAAGATATGTAAGGCCTCATTGGGCTTATTTAGTCCACATAAGGACACCATAAAATATGACATGCAGTATAATGTGGATATCATGTAATTCAGTGACTCTGTAACAGGTATCATGTAAGGCCAAGAAAAAAGAGAACTTAAATAATCAAGGCATGCACATTCCTGTTTGTCTGTACACATCCTCCTGGCACTAAGTGCATTCTTACCTCAGACTCAATGACTTTGTCTTCCAAGGGGGTGGGAGGCTTTTTTTGTACTGGCTCATTATGACCAACAGAGCTCAGCCTTTTCATGCAAGGAGGGTTTGCTGTGGAAATAAAAGAAATAATCAGTTAACCATCATTTAAACTAATTATGTACGTTGTTGCAACACTTAAAGGTTATTTCATCTCAAGTTGATAGATTCCATGGCCCTGAAAGTATGTTTGGATAAAAATATGCTGCAGATTTCCCATTAATCAAAACATCTGAATAATTACATCTGTAAGTTAATGTGATTAGTTCAAGATGTAAGAAAGACACCTTTAACAAAATATATATTTCAAACTGCTCCACATATATCTTGCCTGAACTAAAAAGTCTAGCTTTATTTAATATGCCCACCTTGAGACTTGTTGTTGAAGAAGTTGTAGTACTGGGAGACATATGTGATGATACTGAGCCGGTCAGGAACCTTCATTGATACCATATCTTCTGGATCCAACAGGGCTGGAATTCCCAGCTGTGTCTCAGCCACTTCAAATGCCTACGCCATTAAAGAAAAGTAGTTAGGGAGGGAGAAAGTCAAACATGCATAACAAAGTTAAAAAACTGACAGCAAAATATCATGCAACAGCTGTTACAATACAGATACAGCCTGTATGTGGAGCATAAGAAGTAATTTGGAGAATGAATATGAGAAGAAAACTTTCATATTTGGACATCTTCAGTGCACCATCATAAATTCTGCCTGTGGGCCAAGTTATTTTAATATCTGATTATTTGCTTTGATCAAATCTTTGACTCAAACTGTCTAATTCATGTTGCTTATCAGCACACAATGCTGTGTATTTACTGATAAATACAGGGCATACAGAGGAGATTTATTAAAGCAGTAATTTATGAGATGAACGTGGCCTGTTACTCCATTTATCACTGTTAAAGATATTAAGGGAGTAGGCAGTCTTTTAAATGGCCTAAAACACGACTGCCTCATTACCTTGAAGCTGTTGGATATCAAAGTTTAGCTCAGACTGAAAATATGTAGACTCTCAATTCATACTTCAACATTCTGTTAGTTTTAAGATGATGTGCAAAAAAACCCTCCAAAAAGGATATAAGGTTTTCAAAAAGTTCATCTGTTCCAATCCTCTAATTTATAAGTTGCAAATTCAGCACTTTTGCACTTAAAATCCTCTTAGCATGGTCTCTCTACAGGCTTATGTCAGGAGTTTTTTTTTCATTACCTAGAATGTTTTAGCTTGTTCACTTCCCCTTTAACTCTCAAAGACTCCATTAGTTTTCTCCACAGGGACAGTCTGATACACACAAGTCCCACCCACCATGGCTGTACGCAGACTTTCAACGTAACAAATTTATGGCTGAAAAGAACACATTCAGTAATGTATGGCATGCCTGTCACGAAATGATGGGTTTCATACAGTTTATGAGGTGATTTAGGATTCCCTTCATGGGCAAACATTGAAAACAACATAAAATCATGCAAACAAGATGATAGCCTGTTAATACTTGGAAAACAGCTGTAAAATTGACTCACCAGGCGGTTGTTCTCGTAAACATTCTCTTTTGACAATGAACAAAAATCTCTGAAATGAAAGGACAGAAGTAAGGTAAAAATCAGTATTAAATATCTGAGTATAGAGTGTACTATTAGAAAACTTTTAGCAACTGCAAATCATGTGATTTCATTTTTATACTGAAACTCCTGCTGGAAATGACAAAGACACTTCTGTCAAAGTCATGCTGACATAGGCTGGCACTGTGTTTAGACAGTTGACCCATTTCCACATATGTTATGAACCGTCACAAAGTTAATTTGAGCTTGACAGAATGAGAGGCAGCAGCAGTGGGAAGCAAAGCTTCCCAAGAGTCTCAAACCACCCACAAATGATGCCTGTTGTGAAAAAATGCAAGGACAAAAGGAAACAAGCTTCTGCATCAAAAAGATGTGATGGGCTGATAATTACAAGGCCCTGCGTTGAGAAGCCTGGAGCAAGAAACTAAAGCCAGGCCTCTCACCAGTAAACATCCTGCAGTAAAACTGGAAAATGTCTCAGGTGATCTGGAAAGGAAAGTGTGCTTGTGTGCTTATTATATGGATTCTAAAAGTGTGCAGTAGCAAGGCAATATTGTGAATGGAAAACAACAGCATAACCCCACTGAGAGCTTGTGGTGACCATGTGGAAGCTTCAAGAAGGCAAAATCCTATAAATGAGTTCAGTGTTGGAGCAACACAAAGTGACCTCTGTTCTCTCTAATCTAGTTCCCATGGTCACAAAAACACAAAGTTACAGCTACACTGTCGAGATCATGTCACAACAAGCCTTCTCTGGTAGATAAAACAGAGCCAGATAAAACACGTACTACAGGAACTTATACCTGACCCATACTGTTCTGAGCTCAAAGTATTGATACTGACAGAGGAGACAGTACCGACAAACACTGACATGGATGACGACCTGCCTGGTGTGATCTGAAGTGCAAACTTAATCCACTGTGACTCAGTCTCACTACAGGGTTTATTTTGGGAAAGCGGACTGCTGAGGAACAGAGTGTGTGTGTCCTGCTTGTCAGGCATTTAAAATCCACATGATCAAAACCTGGGTGAGCCAGTATAGCCACTAAATCCGGTTCAGTCAGAGGGAAAAGTTTTTATAAGACGTACAGGATTGGGATTTAGTGATGTGACAACTAAAAATGCAACTTTGTAGACAATAATTTTAGTGAAACAGGTGACGTAAGACAGGTGTATCATGGAGACAAATTTGAACACAGAGAAGACGCAAAAAAACTAAAATGTAGTTACAAGTGGATGATTTGAGTATTTTCAGTGCTTTGTTACATTGTTAAGTTTGATCTTTGATCAACCTGCTGAACCAATGTTACTTTATTTCCATCACGTATGAAGAATGCAAAAAAGTGGAGATGCTCTAGGAACTACACGGTGCCAGACCTACCTGGCCTGTTCAAAGGCCACATCTTGCGCATTTATTTAAATCAGAAGAACACCCAGCACAGTGTTAATTTTGGCAGCTACTTTTAATTTTACTCTCAGTTGCAATCTTTATATCAAATGCCTTTTTGTTTAAGTTACATTTAGTCATTTCTACCCTTTATAGGTTTAGTGTAGTTTTAGTCAATGAAAACTCAAACACATTTTTGTCTAGTTTTAGACTATAAAATGTCTTCACATTTTAGTCTTTACTTTTAGTCCAAGCATTTATTTCTCTTGCCTAAATACAGTACCATATCAAAGTTGTGTTTTATGCACTCTGCCAAACCTGGGGTCCCTCCTTTCTACAGGGAAGATGGAATAGCTTAAGATTTACCCACAGTGGGGAAATAACAATGATTTTTAAGACCAAAGGACGTTTTAGTCAGTTTTTGTCATCATATATCTATTTTTGGCTAGTCTTAGTCTAGTCTTTCTCATGGAGAAGAGATTGTCGACGTACATTTTTAGTCATAGTTTTAGTCACTGGAATTAACACTAATCCAGCTGAGGAAAAACCATCCTGAAACTACACTTTCCAATGCAGTTTGCTCAATTCAGCTTTTGATGGGCTCCTTCAGCAGTATGCACTCTGGTTACTTCAGTCTTAGCTTAAACTTAGACCAGTCAATCCACTGTGCTGGTATCTCTCCTCTGTACCAGTGTGTTGTATTTTCATGTGAATACATTGGCTGCAGTGTGCAGGGCAGTACTACAATGGCCTGACACTGGAGCTAAATTCAGTTTGACAGGCGAAGGTCTCAGCTACAGATTAGCCTGATGGACTGTCTGTGTGGATCAGAGCTGGTTTTTGCTGGACAGTTACTACAGGCACACTGGAGGGTGAACCTGGAGGCATTTGGGGAAACAAATTTAAGAGGCAGGGCACAAAAGCCTGGGTGTTTTAGATTTGTTCACAGGCTTACTTTCAGCACTGCTGTATAAGCATATATATGCCACTTCACTGGCTTGTCCTTCAGTCACTAGTCTAGTTAGTGTTCGCCATGCTACCTTTATAACATTGTCAAATATGATCACCAAAGTCTACATCACCTGAAAGGTTATCAGCATGAGGAAGATGTTTGCTTTCTAATATTATTTCTATCACAGCAAAAATCTGTTCTCCAAGTCACAGGAGAGATATAAAATGTCATTGACTGGATGCTGTTACAATATCCACAACCAACTAAAAGGGCTGTCTGTTGATGCATTTCATACAGTGTTAGCTAAACTACTAATCCTGATGTAAACTGTGCATTATCCACTGACTATAAGCAGACACACTGAGCTACAAGGGACAAGTTATTTTCACTAAGGATGCGCTGGTTGTAAAAAGTAGAGCCGGTACTGATACCTATGTTTAACATAACAATTACCGATTCCTGATGTTTGTGTTTTTGATGTAAGACCAACATTTTCTCTCACGTTTGAGCATAAAAATATATCAGTTTTCCAAAGAGAGTACTTCTTCTGTTCAATAAAAGAAATCTGTAATTCAGAAGAGGCCAGCATTAAATTGGGTTGAGACAACACTAGCTACTGACACCGGTTCATGCCACATTATCTGCCGACTGGATGATGTCTGTCAACAGGGCTGAGATTGACTGATACCAATGTTGAACTGAAACATGAGTGCAACCCTATTTCTCACAAATGCACATACAAAATGTGTCATATGAAGGTAGGGGTCTCTGTGTTTTTTAATGTCACAGTAAAAAATGTGAACATTATTCAAAAATTCATCCTTTCCATACTGAGATGCTGATACCTACAAAACACAACATAGCATTTTTGTCTGTTTGAACAAACATTTGCTTATCAACTACAAGTGACAAAGTCAGTATCAGGATTTGTTCATGTGTCATGTGCCCATGTCGTAACAGTATCATTATCATCTCACCAGCTCTATAAATCATGTTACTCACACTGATAATGCAACCGCAGTGTTATTTTTGTGCCTCCTCTACTGTATGTGTTGGTCTTAAATCCAGAGGAGAGTTGTGTTGTTACAGACAGGGCATGGCTTGTCTGCCCTAGTTAATTACAGCACGCTGGTTTTTAACTCCAAAGTTTCATGAGAATATCTAAAGGAGTGTTTATTAACAATACATTCTAAAAATACTAAGTTCAAAAGTGTAACATAAGTGAAAGGTTTGGAAAAGACGAATATGAATATCAAACCTAGCAGTGATGATAGAGATTAAATTTGGGAAGCTTACTTCATAAAATGCGACCAAAACGAAAACTTGCCATCGGTGTTAAAAAAAACATCCCGAAAAACTAATAGTAGAATATTCAACAAAATGAAAAAGCGATATTTTGTATTTGCGTCTTTAACAGATATGAGTGTTATAACCATTGCAAATCAATTGATTAAAAACCAATCAAGGCTATTACTTACTGACAATAGAAAAAGCATTACACTGTGCAGTTTCCTGCCACAGCTGTTGTCAGTTACTTTTTATCATTGTAGCATCGTCTGTTATCTGGGTTACTTACATTAATTCTGGTCTGTAACGATGTATTATGGCACAAAACGCCAGACCGTTCCGAAAGGACGATGACATGTCCTTTATTTCCACATCGTTGTAATTTTCACATTGTATTCGACACCACTCCTGGAGAGCCTTCAAAGATCCCATGATAGTACTTTCAAAATAGTCCGTTTACCCTTGCCAGACAAGTTTTCTTCTCAGTCCACAGTGTAACAGAAGACAGCCCAGAGTCTCCTTTTTGGTTATAAACGAGTCCTCTCCAGCCTTTCAGTGAAAGGCATCAGCCTGACAACACCCGAAGAAGCGGTACTTTACATTCATTACCATCCAGTGAGTCACGTTAAAAACTAGCATGGCTTGCAACTTGGCTAAGTGTTAACTAGCTAACTTTTGCAACAACAAAGGGCATATAGTCCATTCTTTTTCTTAAAAAAAATTATTTCGGCCGAGATGATAACATCTACCTGGGACTTCGACCACAACGACTAGATAGAAACACGGCTGATATCTAAAGTTGTTCACATTAACGTGCCAACAAAGTTCTTGACGTAGCAAACTTAGCTAACTAGCAACGGCGCCTTAGCCCAATTTTGGCCAACGCCTGTTGTTTGGGTGTTAGCTTCTTTTTGGCGAACGACGGGACTGTAGATACCGTCCTTGTCTGTATTGTCAAGCCAGTAGTACAATCTCAGCCGAGGTTGTAAGTCGAGGTTACAGTTTCCTCCTTGACGTGGACCACGGGTATTTTTTGTTGGTGCAACGGCCGTGAAAACGCTTTCTAAGAGGTCTGTCGCAGCGAGAGATCCACACAGCGCTCTTAGCGACAACGAAATCCCAACACTATGTCCAAAATACACCTCAGAGCATTAATTTCAGTCAACGCAGCCCAGTGCCGATGCCAAGCCATCCTCAATGTCCTGCTAGAGGTATTGGCAGCGTGCCTACCAGTATTCTGAATGTCACGCTGTTATTTCTCAACGAGCCCGATTGGGGGAGCTACTCGGCTTTTCGTTCAAGTGGAAATCACGCGATATGTTATAAAGATCACGCAGTAGTTACCACTTGTTTAGAATTCCTGAAAGATGGCGGCGGCGCCTCCTGATGAGGCTAGCCTGCAGTCTCGCATCAGTAAGTCATCTTACTTTGAAATAAAAGGCATAATTGTGAACGTAAAGTGGTGACAGAGAAATTCTTAGATGATACGGGGGAAAAATATTTTTATTTTGTGGTTGCCGATCACTGTGCTCTCCCTAGGGAATAGATTTTTTGGGAGTCAAGACAGCGAATGACATCAAATTAAAAGTACAGATGTAGCTAAGAAATGAACTCAGTTAAGTTTTCATAATCTATGCCTTGGTGACCCAGTATTGTTATTTCAATTTGCATCCGTAGTCAATGAGGCATCACCAACATGACGACCTCATTTTAAAATACATTTGAAGACAAGCTGAATGCTATCAAAATTAACTAGCTTGTTAGCTCATGGTCGTTTCCTGATTGGTCGTGACAAACCAGGTAATTTAAACACGAACCAGGAACCTTTCAGTACTGCTATTTAACCACACCATGGTCACGCATTAATTCATGCACACACTAGCACCATGGACTTTTAACAAGAGCACTGATAATTTACATAATGCTGACACTCAGAGGTAACTGACATCGATACTTTATATTTATCCCTCAGCTTTTCTAATGTAACATCCTTGTGAATTGTGTCATTTTCCTTTTACACAGACAAGGCCACCAACCCTTTGAATAAAGCTACTGACTGGGATAGTATCCAGAGCTTCTGTGATCAGCTGAACAATGAACCAGAAGGGTGAGATGATGATGAAGAAGGACACAGTATTTTATCATCAGTATTTTCTCCTGTTGCTATGTTTCTCAGTAGATGGCAAATGGCATTTGGCAGGACACCCCGAACTTTTGGTCAGTTCAACAGCTTTCATGGCGCTCTAAAATACAGATGCATCTACAGAAGTAAGAATATCAGGAGAAAGCTCATTTCCAACCTGTAAATGAGTTCATGATACCAAACTTCTAAAAAGCTTTATGGAGGTACAAATTTCCTTTTACTGCAAGACTTTGCACCTGCTCAAAACTACCAGAAATTGGTTTGCTGATCATATTATTACTGTGCTTGATTTGCTAGCCAACTAGCCTGACCTGAACCCCATAGACAATCTCCGGGGTATTGTCAAGAGGCAAATGAAAGACACCAGACTCAACAATACAGTCTAACTGAAGGCTGCTGTCAAAGCAGCCTGGGCTTCATAACACCCCAGCAGTTCCACAGGTGGATTGCCTGCATGAATTACTGCATCCACGTTGAACTGATGCAGTAAATTGTTGAAAGAGGAGCCCTCACCAAGTGCTACAAAGTACTAAGAGCATATTTGAAAATACATTTCCAGAAAGTTGCCATTTCTGTGTTCTAAATCCTTTTTTGTTGGTGTTTTATGATATTCTAATACTTGGTGATAATGGGTCTTTGATTTTCATGAGCTGTTCGACTTAATCCTCAAGATTAAAAAAACCTTTGAAATATTTCACTTTCTGTGTGATGAATGTAGAGAAGTTTATTTCTTTACTTGAATTAAAGGGTAAAATGATGTTTTTCATGATACTCAAATATTTTGTGATGTACCTGTACATGTTATTTTACCTATAAAATTTAATAGAATATCTCACTATTGTAATTCAGTGTTTATTTTGCCCCATTTGCTATAAAATACTTTGATGGCTTGGAAAACATTAAAGTTTACATAATGCAACATTTTAGATTTTTTTTGGTGAGTAAAATCTAAATATGTTTTGTATCATTCAGTCCACAGCTTGCAACCAGACTTTTGGCCCATAAAATCCAGTCACCCCAGGAGTGGGAGGCTATGCAGGCACTCATGGTAAATTATTGTCCTGCATGCATGTTCATCCATCAAAATCTCAGTTCCAAGTGAAAAATGTTTCTTTGATGTTTAATCTAGTGCACATGACTGTGAGTATCAACTTGGAATATGCCACTTTTCATTATTTGTACAGCTTTACATGGAGGCTGGTCTTTGCAGAGGTAAAAACAAACTGATTTATTTCTTTTTTTGCAGGTTCTTGAGACATGCATGAAAAACTGTGGAAAGAGATTTCACACAGAGGTGGGAAAGTTTCGCTTTCTCAATGAGCTCATCAAGGTGGTCTCACCCAAGGTAACAGGCCCCATTTTTTGTGTAAATGATAAATTAATAAAAGTATTTACAGTGCTTTTTTAGTCATCTGACTACACCAAATGCTTTCATACCCACCCATTCAGTCCACATTCACACACTGATGGCAGAGTTCTAACAAATTGGGGCTAAGTGGCATGTGACTGTGGCAGCTGGGTAACAAACCCATAACCTCCCAGTTGCAAACAACTGCCTACCTACTGCTGCAATTTCCCCAATGTGTAGTCATACCAGTGTCTTCATGTAAATGTAAAAGCTTTAATCCTCTTCTCTGCAGTATTTGGGTGCCCGAGCGCCTGAGCCAGTGAAGAAGAAAGTTTTAGAAATGGTGTACAGCTGGACAGTGAATCTGCCTGATGAAACCAAGATAGCAGAGGCCTATCATATGCTGAAAAAACAGGGTAAGCCACTTCACAAGCTTGGGAATGTGACTAAACATTAAGATCATAGTCTCTGACAAGTTCCTTTGCTTTTTTCTTATTATCTTTATAGCTTATGTGAGTGTATTGTCAGTGCTGTTCCATACATTCACTGTTCAGATACAAATCAATGATTTTTTAGTATACCCATATATTACTGAGTGCATTTTGGCCCCAGATATTCCTTTGTCTAACAAATAATGTTTAGACAAGGAAGTAGCAGTTCTGCTTTTTATTGTGATGAGCAACAAGCATGAGGCAGACAGCCTCAGTCATGCTTAGTTGAATCTTGTTTGATTTTTAGAATGCAGTTTTACCAGGTTTGACACCAAAAACGGGTGGTCTCTCCTATTGTGTTTTATATCCTCTGTATCTGTAGTGTGGTTTTTGTTGTACTTTAATACAATGGCTTTGCTTTCTAATGTGCTAACATTTATTTGTAAAGATTGTAAATGAAATGCTATAGCACAGTATAAAATACTCAGAGGTGACTTTTTTTGTAAAGAGAAATAAATACAGTCATTATATACAAATGATCTCTTCTGTTGACATGTGAGGTTAACAGTTGTCCTTGTTTTTTTCCAGGCATTGTCAAGCTGGATCCTGTGCTTCCTGAGGACAAGCCCCATGCACAAACTCCACCCAGAGCCAAAAGTGCCATCTTTGAAGATGAGGAGAAATCCAAGGTAAGAAGTATACGTGATGATGATAGTGAATCAATCCCTTTGAATAAGTTTGCAAAAAGAGGAACCTGCTGTCTCTTATCAATGTAATTTAGATCCATAAATATGCTCCATACTCATTAAAGCCTGAAAAGTTAACCTTTCTGGTAGAAATATTATACTACCAACAGTTTACAAAGTTCTCTTCCTGTCGTCTTTCCTTGCCCTCTTCTGTCCTATCCTGTTTATGTAGATGTTGTCTCGCTTATTGAACAGCACTCACCCTGAGGATTTAAGAGCAGCAAACAAGCTCATTAAGGAAATGGTCCAGGAGGTGCGTCATCAGATTTATTTACCAAATGTGCTATACAGTGTATGTCCTCAAATATGTTTGCTTATTGTTTGATATACCTCTATTGCAAAATATACAGATGCATCTAAAAAATAGAATATCATTGAATATTTTTTTCTCATATTCAATTAAAAAAGTTAAACTTATGTATTTTCTGGATTTATTACAGAAAATTAGATTGAATAACTTTGATATAATAGGGACAATGCCATTCAAACACAGTTTCATTACAGAGCATGAAGCTGATGGGCTGCATAGATAGTTTATAGCTATTTCAAACTTCTAACTCTTGTCCCCTGTTGGACCCTTGGAAGTTGTTTTTTCATCTTGATGGTTGCAGCTTACAGCTCACAAAAAGGCTCCTTTTCCACAAATTCCTGCATCGATGCAATATGGCATGGATGCAGTCAGTACTCAGTACAGCTGGGGTATTACGGAAGGTTGCTTTGATAGCAGCCTTCAGCTAGTCTCTATTGTTTAGTCTGGTGTCTCTCATCTTCCTCTTGACAATATCTGATCGATTCTCTATGATGTTCAGGTCAGGTTAGTTGGCTGGCCAATCGAGCACAGTAATAATATGATCAGCAAACTAATTTCTGGTAGTTTTGGCTTTACTGCTGTCAGGGGCCAAGTCTTGCTGTAAAAGGAAATCAGCGTCTCTGTAAAGCTTCTCAGCAGATGGAAGCATGAAGTGCTCTAAAATCTCCTGGTAGACTGCTGCGCTGAAAAAAAGCTCAGTGGAGACATCCCAGCAGATGATATGGCACCCAAACCGCCACTGATTGTGGAAATTCACACTGGCCTGCAAGCACTTTGCAAGCCATTGTGAATTTGCCCCTTGTTTTTCTTCCAGACTTTAGGACCTTGATGTACATATAAAATATTATATTTACTTTCATCATCTGAAAACAGGACTTTGGACTACCAAGCAATGGGTTAGTTCTTTTTCTCCTTAGCCCTGGTGAGATGCTTATATGTTGTGTGTGGTTCAGGAGTGGCTTGACACCAGGAACATGACACCTTGTAGCTCATTTACTGGACATGTCTGTGTGTGGTGGCTCTTGATACATTTGGAGCTTTTCCACTACAGCTTTTGGCCGCGCCGAGCTAAACCGAGCCATGCTGATTTGCATTTCCATCACCAGCTTGGCTGCGCCACGCTCAAATAAAGCAGGCTAGCCCCACCTTCAAACGTGCCACGCTGACGTTGAAGTGCTTTGCAGGGTCAGATTTGCTGGGGGAATTTACCCCCTTTGCTACTGATAACCCTCCATGATCAATTTTCACCCCACGGGGAGACGGGGGAGATACATTTTGTCCCTGCCTCTGCTCCAGCTGTCCATAACTCTGTTACAGCGGTGTCATCATTCACTGTATGACTTAATATTTATGACACAAGACCAAAACTTGAGATTTTGTGCTCATACTACGTTCGGATAGTTGCGTGTGGCTTCTCACACTGACGAGTGAAATCAGGAAGAACCAGGTGCAGATCCAGGATTACACATTTTTCTGCACCTACTAATAACCAAAGTTTGACCCTTTCCCCTTCTTATAGACAAATGAGTTCTAGACTTTTGAAAAATAAGATGCTGGAGATGTTTGAAACATTTCACCCATGACGGAGTCTGTCTTTAATTCATTAACTGGCGCTAGTAAAGCATGCACTTCTCACTGCCCAATCCAAATATATCAATGTGTTCATTTTCTGCTCTTTATAGATCCACAAACCAGTAATAAGGAGACTGTTCTTTAACTTATATGCAGGTTAATTCTCTCCTTTGATGATAAGCGTGAATTATCGTTTGTTACTATTGTTATTACTGATTGCGGATAGAGGGAGAGAGATGGAGACGGGGGAGGGAGCAACTCAGTCTACAGTTTGATTGTTGCTTTAAAATGATGTAAAATCATTGAGATAGGACAGAGTAGAGAGATCAAGGAGGGCTCAAAACACTGCATCATCAGCTCTAGATGCGCCCTTGAACGGGTAGCTTGGTTGTGGTGGAAAAGCAAACCCACTGCTGCGCTGGGCTGCAGTGCCGAGTCAAGCCAAGCCGTGCCATGTAATGGAAAAGCCCCAATTGACTCCAGCCTCCGTTCACTCCTTGTGAAGCTGCCCTAAGTTCCTGAATCTTCTCATGGCTGCAGTCATCGCTGTTGCTTGTGCGCCTTCTCTTACCTCACTTCACTTCTTGTAATTTTTCCATGAGTATGCCTTAAAACAGCCTCTAATAACTGCCTGCCCTTTTAGCACTGACCTTCTATGGCTTACCCTTCTTGTGGAGGGTGTCGGTTATTGTCTGCTGGACAACTGTGACGTTAGCAGTCTTCCCCATGATTGCAGTTGTGTGTACTGAACCAGAGTGAGAGGATAATGTCTCAGAAATTCTTTGCAGGTTTTTGAGGCACTTAACTAATCAGAGCTCTTTTTGGAATTAAATAACAGATGAGAAATTTGACTTTTCCTCAATATTCTAATATTTTGAGATACTGTTTTTTTTTCACAAGTTGTAAGCAGTAATCATCAAGATAAAGCAAGAAAACTTCAAACATTTTGCTTTGTATGTGATAAATCCAGGATATATGAAAGTTTTACTTTATGGATTAAATTTTGGGTAAATTTAACTTCTTCAAAATATATATTTTTTTGCTGCAGCTGTATACCTGATGCGTCTACTATATTTTCAAAAGAATCCCTGAATAGTAAGATGCGTTATCTTTTAAATTTAACATTCATGTCTTCTATTTGTATGTTGTACAAAGAAACATGCTACATGTCTAAATTTTCAAGTTGATTTAAAAAATCAATTCAGCTGTAGACTACCATTTTAGTGCAGTGCATTCTGGGTAGTGATGTTATCTGGCTGCAAGGTTCTTTTTCCCATATCTCACAGCATTGACTCACCTCAGTCTATATTGAAGTTACATCTATATCAGTATCCTTTTTGCTTATGTCACTCTTGGGTGTAAATTTGAAGAGATATTAAGGATGACAATCATTGGGAAGACTAACATTGCAGCAGTATGACATCACCGCCCTTCCTATTGGGGCGACTCTGGCTCAGTATGTAGAGTCTGTTGTCTTGTGGGTTTGATCCCCAGCTCTTACAGTCACATGAAACGTGTCCTTGGGCAAGACAATTAACCCCAATTTGCACCCACTGCTTCATTGGTGGCATGTACAGGTGCATCTCAAAAAATTAGAGTATCATGAAAAAGTTCAATATTTTATGTCACTCTTTTCTGAAAGTGAAACACATATATTGTATAGACTTGTTACACTTAGAGTGACATATTTCAGGTCTTTATTTCTTGAAATGTTGATGATTATGGCTTACAGATATGAAAACCCAAAATTCAGTGTCTCATAAAATTAGAATTTTACATAGGATCAATAAAAAAGGATGTTTTAAACAGAAATGTCAGGCTTCTGAAAAGTATGTTGATTTCTATGCCTTCAATACTCGGTTGGGCCTCCTTTTGCATGAATTACTGCATCAATGCAGTATGGCATGGAGGCGATCAGCCTGTGGCACTGCTCAGGTGTAACGGAAGCCCATGTTGCTTTGATAGCAGCCTTCAGGTCATCTGCATTGTTTGGTCTGGTGTCTCTCATCTTCCTCTTGCTTGAAGTCCAGTGTGAAGTCTCCACAGTCAGTGATGATTTGGGCTGCCATGGCATCTGCTTGTGTTGGTCCAATGTGTTTTCTGAAGTTCACAGTCAACACAGCCATCTACCAGGAAATTTTTGAGCACTTCATGCTTTCTTCTGCTGTTAAGCTTTATGGAGATGCTGATTTTTATTTTTCCAGCAGGACTTTGCACCTGCCAACACTGCCAAAGGTACAAAAAGCTGCTTCAATGACCCTGGTGTTACTGTGCTTGATTGGCCAGCAAACTGGCCTGACCTGAACCCTACAGAGAATCTATGGGGTATTGTCAAGAGGAAGATGAGAGACACCAGACCCAACAATGCAGATGACCTGAAGGCTGCTATCAAAACAACCTGGGCTTCCATTACACCTGAGCAGTGCCACAGGCTGAACGCCTCCATGCCACACTGCATTGATGCAGTAATTCATGCAAAAGGAGGCCCAACCGAGTATTGAGTGCATAAAAATCAATATACTTTTCAGAAGCCTGACATTTCTGTGTAAAAAATTCTTTTTTTATTGATCCTATGTAATACTCTAATTTTTTGAGACACAGAATTTTGGGTTTTCATATCTATAAGTCATAATCATCATCATTTCAAGAAATAAAGGCCTGAAATATTTCACTCTGTGTAACAAGTCTTTATAATATATGGGTTTCACTTTCAGAAGAGTGACAAAAAATATTGAACTTTTTCATGATACTTTCATTTTTTGAGATGCATCTATATATGGGTAAGGATGCATATGAATGGAATAAGCTAATACTGATGGTCATTTCCCCACGATCTTTGCAATCAGTGAATGAATGAGTGAGTGAGTGAATGGGGTAAAAGGGTATGAATGGGTAGATGGGTAGTGCTATACAGGCTCAAGTCCATTTAACATTCACCGTTTTACCTATGTTTGGAGTGTCATCCTTACAACCTTTTTAATTCCACCCAAGTGCACTTAAAGCAAAGAGGATAATAAAAGAAGTCATTCTAATATGTGCTAAAAACATCCCAAAAGATGCTCAAAGAAGGACCTTGCAGCCAGAAAACATCATTGCCCAGAATATATTGCACTAAAATGTCAGCCTGCTTTTTATATTTTCTCCAAAATGTAAAAATCATCTGTTTTTACTACGTCACAAATGAAATATGTTTTTTGACTCCAGTAAAGTCAGTATATTGTAATGTAGTGTTCCATTGAATAAAAACAATGAAGAGGTAGATTGTGGGATTTTAAACTTTTATTACATCACTTTACTATTACTTTACTTATTGTAATGATTGATGCTTAGATTGTGTAATCAATCTCCACTATTGACAGCAAAAATAAAGAGCTCAGTAAACAAAGAAAAATCAACATTTTGAGTGAGTCAAAATCTTAAACCAGGCTTAGCTACTGTATGTAGAATAATTTGTCTGGTGCAAAAATGTTTGTGTTGGAAATTTTAATAGAGCAGAATATACAAATAAATTAAAAAAGAATAGTAAAACCTTTTTACAAATGACAACCATCTTTACAAACAAATACATTTTTCACATGAAAATGGAATGTGTTTTAGTTTAGGAAAAGGATATATATAAATAAGATCAGTTATATGTCTTGTTTTTTTATTGTTAAACCCATCCAACCTTCTCTAATTTCATATTTGCCATGCTAAATTTAATCTCAGCCTGCAATTTGACCTTTTTTTACATTTATGTCATTAAGTGGACAGTGAACAATATGGTGAACATTCAGTCAAGAACTACAAAAGATTTTTTTTTAAATGTTAATTGCTGATGCGATGTGATCAATGTTTCCCAGGACCAAAAGCGTGTGGAGAAAGTATCAAAGCGGGTAAATGCCATCCAGGAGGTGAAAGAAAGTGTGAGCCTGCTGAGCCAGCTGCTAGAGGGCTACAACAAAGAGAGCTGCTCCCAGAGCAACCAGGAACTCATCAAAGTTAGCACAGCTCAGCACAGTCAAACTTACCTGCACCTACACTTTTGAAAAATTTTCTCGTACTTCTGGCAGAGGGTTCGTTTTTCTTTTTTCAACATGTATGTGATTGCAGGATCTTTACCAGCGCTGTGAAAAGATGAGACCGACCCTATTCAGACTGGCAAGTGACACAGAGGACAGTGATGAAGCTTTGGGTATGTTAGCTGATATCATGGCTAATAAATATGGCATATCATACAAAGAGAATAAAGAATTGATAAAGTCAAAAAATTTAATCTAATCAGGCTGAATCTAATCAGATTCTAAAGATTTGCAACACAAAAACAATTTGGTGTTATTAATGAGCTATTATTCTATTGTAGCGGATATTTTACAAGCCAACGACAGCCTGACACAGGTCATCAACCTGTACAGACAGCTGGTAAAGGGAGAAGATGTTTCAAAAGATGGCATAACCACGACCTCACAACCTGGTAAGTGCATATGTTCTTATTCTAAAGCTCACTGCTTCAAAGTGTTACTTGACATCATTTAGTGTTTATTACAATTTACCTGTATCACATTTTTGTAGAGAGTATGATCCCAGACGTCTATTCTCTGTCCAAATTAGCCAGCAGTAGTTCAGCTCTTGTTGACTTGATGGGGCTCAACACATCAGCCAGCACAGCACCATCCAACCCAGAGCCCTCCAACTTACAGACCCTGACTCAGAACGTGGGCATCAGCCTTCTGGATGATGAGCTCATGTCGCTGGGTAAGCACAAAAACTTAGCTCGCTGTAAATACAAAGGAAGGTTACCACTGCTTAACTTTTTTTTTTTTACAAGCTAATAAGCACAAGTCAGCAATGTTAGCACAGCACAGTCTACTCAGCATAGTTGCACCTTGATTCTAATGGCCTCCTACTGGTTAACTGTCTGAAACAAACATTCGCAGAGGCAGGGCACATCTGGCTGAACCACAACAAAGCTACACACATTTATATCCTTTCTTCAATGAGCTAAGCTTGATACAGACTTAAGCCCAGTTTTCAGTGCTGTTTAAAGCTGTGATATTTATGCCCCTGTGATATGAAATGTACAGAGGTGAAAATGAGATCATAGGAGTCAGCGGGGAAGTACAGTACTGTTTGTGTGCATGCCTGATTGTCTGTGTATGTGGAGCTCCCACTGTGCCATGCTCTCTTGCTTTTCCGCAATAACAAAACGCAGACTATGTTGACAGACGGGGAAACAATATCATACTGTTGCAATATCAGAGAGACATAAAGATTATGGCACATTTTTACGGCACTGAAAATAACTTTTGAGAGTACCAGTCAATTCTTTTTATTTTAAACTGTGATCAAGGTGTGTTTGACAGTTTTTAAAAATAGTATTTTGATATACTCTAACCACTGTAATATCAAATAACAGACTGAATTAACCATTATTTCACTTATGTTTTAGGGCTAAATTCAACAGAAAACTGTGACTTCCAGAACACCTTTCAAATGCAAACTGTAAGTTTTATTTTTCTGCTAAAGAAGAGCCTCTATATATAGAATTCTGAGGTTTTCTAATTTTGGTGACTTCTTTTTAAATTTTCTGAATCTGAACAAATGTTCTCACTAGCAAAAACCTACACTCTTTGAATGTTTTAAGATACAAATAAAAACATATTAATTGACACAAGACACTGAGATAATACTGATTTAGGTTCAAACCATTTTGCATCATCTATTAATACACTTTTTTACTTGTGGACTTTAACTCTCTGCTTTCTCAGTCTGCTGATGGCATAGAATCATCGGCTCCATCACTCCCTGCTGCGGTGTTGCTACCAGCTCTGGTCCAAACAACCCAGGCTCCACCAGCAGGGGGCCCTGTCGCTCCTAGTAAACCCATGGAGGAGTTGGACTTATTAGGGAAGACCTTGTTGCAGCAGTCCCTACCCCCAGAGAGCCAACAGGTCAAATGGTAAACAGTCTAAAGAATATGCACTTATCAAACTAAAATATATCTGTTTTTTGATTCACTTCCACTTCACTGCTCCAGTTTGAATGTTAAACACAAAAGTCACAAAAAACCTTTTGAGATTAATTAAACCAGACTTACCCACCCACATCATAGCATTGTAGATAATATTTTGGTTTTTTTGACACCATGTGTATTATATGATGCATGTGCAATGTTACTTTAAGAGTTACACAACATATTGATGTATTTCTGTGTTGTGTCATGTTTTTATGCAATTATGTTGTTGTATCTGTGAGAAATGTAATTTGCCTCTGTGCAAGTTTTGCCTGCGTTTTTAAGCAA